>NC_079418.1:16168203-16448530 GCF_026213295.1 Gadus chalcogrammus
GGAGTGACAACACTGCAGCCAGTTGCCCATGGTGCCTCTGGGAGGAGCAAGGACGTTAACAGAGTATTCAGTATTCAAGCTCACAGAACGTTCACCAGTGTGTGTGTGTGCTGTATGAATGCACGTGCAGGCATGTATAGGTGTGTTTGTGTGTGTGTGTGTGTGTGTGTGTGTGTGTCTGTCTGTGTTTGTGTGTGTGTGTCTGTCTGTGTACGTGTGTCTGGGCATGCCTGCCTACGTGTGTCTTGAGGAGATCGCTGACGGGGGGGGGTTACCTTACAGATGTCCGTGCGGATCTCAGCAGAACGCCGAGAGCACTTCAGCGGGATGTCTGCGACGCCCTGAGAGCATGTGTAACTTTAGGACTAATTTCAACTGAAGGTCAGAGGCAGGTAGACAGACACGCTTATATTCAAAGTGATCCCAAACTCGACTCTGCCATTGTGTCCTGACTTCTGGCAGGGTTTGGAACCTCTTCATCCCGAAATGTATCCGGGTAAAGGCCCGCGCCCCAAATGCACTTTGGGCATTTAAACACATGAGAAAGTGTTATGTGTCACGTGAGACACCCCTAGAAAGCTTAGATTCCCAACCTTTAGTCTGTCATAACCATTGATAGTGGACAGTAGCCTTTTACGAAATAAGAAGCATGCATACCGACCAAGAGGCAAAAAACCATCAAGAACAAACCTTTGTTGTTTTGCCGTTAAAGTTGTGTTTGATCCATAAAACCAATACTAATTCATAATCTAGTTTTTGGGCACCATTTTGGCCCTTAATATGCTGTTTACAATCAATGTTTAGTATCTAAGAAAGGTTTCAGACCAAATAGGTAAATTCCCTTCAATCAGAACACACCGTCGTCTCCATCTAGCGATTTTATGTCTCGGGGTCATTCAATTCTATTCGCCCTGACCTTTCTATAGAGGGGTCAAGTGTCAGATATGTACATTGGGTTGTCGAGACATCTGCATGGTTGTGTTTCATCAAGTCTAGATTTTCAAAATTTGCATTGGATTTATTGATTTATTTTTGTGATATCGCCTAAACCTTTGCTCTACCTTAATTCATTGGCATCAAATATTGACCCAGGTGCTCATCAGATGTTGTGCTATGAACCTATAGTACTACAGGGCTACCAACTGATAATGCACTAGGTGGTATTCACTCTAAAACATTACATATATTTCCATCTAATATGAAATCTTGTGTAAGTGACATTGATCATTTCACTTGCAGTTAACAAAAATGTTATCACTCCTAGTATTCGTTAACAAAAATAAACATAATGTGAGGTGGTCTAAAACAAAAACAACAACCACCACATGCATTGTTTCTAAACCAGGAACTGATAAGAGTCAGTCACCCAGATTACAGATTATGGAAGAGATTAGGTAGATAGGCAGCAGCTAATAGCAATCTATTCATGCTCCCACGAGCAGAGCACATGGAGACTCAGATTGCATGCACATATTCCAAACAGAAGAGATACAAGAACAACAGTACCGGCAGCCTGCTCACATGGTCTTGTAGTCCGTCCTCATAGGCCCATTCCCTTCATCTTCAGGCTGTGAGTAGAAAAGGCTTCCCTCCTCAAGACTGTTCCCCACCACGGACTCTCTGGTCTCTGCTGCTGCCAAAACCCCTTCCACAAGCACCACTCTGCTTGTGTGTGTATGTGTGTGTGTGTGTGTGTGTGTGTGCGTGTGTGTGTAAATCCTCCCTGCCCTTCACATGATGTCCCTGTACATGTGTGCTGTCGTCCTGCAGCCCCACAGCAGTGTGTGTGTGTCCTTCCCTCCTTGGCACACGCTACACTACCTGAGCCAGTCCAGAAGAGGGCCACCTCTCTGGGTCTTTCCTTTTTTTTTATGAATATGATGTAACTTCCTGTCCACGGGTTGTGTGATCCATGCGCTCTCTGTCTACCTTGTGAGTGTAAACCACGCTGGGAAGGAGCCGGTGTACTTTATACTTAAACACCAGCGAGCGTGTTGTAGGACACCCCCGGCCCGTCTTCAGCAGTAGAAACTCGCGGTGAGTAGATCTCACCGCGTGCCACCGGGCTGCAGACAGCAGTCTGGCTTCACTTGGTATGCGTTACAGCGTGCCCCGGAGCTGCTGTTGGTTGTCATGGCAGCACTGCAGAGCTCCAGCAGGATGCAGGGGCTGCATAACGGACCGGGGAACAGTGGAGACACAGGGGCGCCCTACGAGCAGCCCTCCACACAACACTGAATCCACATTCTGGCCTGATGAGGCGGTAAACCGTGGCATCCCAATCTAGGCCAGGATTACAAATGTAGCTGTTAAACGTGGGTTTGGGATTTACGGCACACAACCGCACATCTTATGGTGAATTGTTCCAATTAGAAATTGAAATCTGCTACTCCCAAGTGATCTGGAGGAGGAAAATGTAGTAAAGATTTCTGTATTTGATAGCGAATGTGATGCATTTATTGCAACAATCGCTACACGCCTCCTAGGGAACATTTCCTGGGCTCCTCAAGACAAGGACGCAGGGTGGTGGGGTTGGAAATCCTGTTTACTGTAGGTTTTGCAGATAAGGATACATGACCTGGTGCTTCATGTTGCCATGCAGGCGATCTCCCTTCTCCGTGTGTGACTGTGGAGATGGTTAGTATAACCAGTGCACACTGCACACTGATCACTCAATGTGCAGTGAGGCTGCTCAAACCATCATCCACACAGACTCCCACTTTTACACAACAAAATGGAAAGACTACTATCCTCAAACACAGAAAAACAGACAATTGTAGTCATTTTGCCACGAGAGGCTCATAGCATTAGTTTAATAAAGTGCAAATCATATAAAAAATTATACTCTCATTCATCAAACTTGAATTGTCAACAGTCCCTTAATAAGCGTTGTACAGGAATATTCAGAGCAATTTGCTGCTTTAGACCCAGGATCGAGGCTACTTAGAGAAAAAAACCTGTTCAAAACATTTCTCCATCCCTTATGATTAAATTATAACTTTATGACCTTTTCCTTTTTTACAATGGTTCCATTTTCTATAAGTTATTCTTTCAGCTAATTGAGTTCATAAGCACATCTCTAGTTCTACCATCAAACGCTCTGTCCTTAACCTACTGAGCAGCCAGGCGTCCATCACCTTTCACTCTCCCTGCATAGTGAACCCTAAGTAGTACATTAGTTAGTACACACATTTAGGGAATAAGTATTAAGGGAATTCAGACATAAACGATACCCCTGAAATGCCCCAGAGCAACACCTTGGTCTCATAAGCAAGCAGCCAGGTGGAGCATCAGGAACCGGTACGATCCGGACCATCTCTCCTGGACGGATCCAATGAGATCCGCTCCACACACCGGGATCCAGTCGAGGGTTAAGTGTGCATCAGTTGTACACCTGTTTGACCGTGCTTTATGTGGGGGCCCTCACTTTTCCAACAGCACCACGAAATAGTGACGCCCCTGCAACATAGGTCCCGAGTGGACCAATAGGAACAGACCCCGTGTCTGACACGGGGGGAGCTCTACGGAGTTCACAGAGCGGTCTCCCCCTCCGCCGCGCCCATGTCCACCCTGCGCCGCACCCCCCCCTCCTCCCCCAGGTCCTCCCCCTCCTCCCCCAGGTCCTCCCACTCCTCCTGGAGAGCCCGCGGGTCGCTCCGCGCCCTCAGCGCCCGCCGCCAGCGCAGGAGCCGGTACCGGAGCGGCACCAGGAAGAGGGCGGGGTCGGGCATGGGCTGCGGCTTCTGCGGGGAGGTCACTCTCTCGCACGGCACGCACGCACGGACCCTCTGCTCCCGCACGCGCACGTGCCTCGCGCACAGCTCGTCCGATTGGTCGGGACGGGCCGGCGGCCGGAGCGCGTCGGAGCCCTCCCCTCCGTCGTCCTCTTCGTCCTCGTCCTCCTCGTCCTCGTCACACTCCCATTCCTCCTCCCGCTCGATCTCGTCCGGTACTTCCCTCCGGCCCGGACCCTCCGGCCGGGCTCCCCCTGAGCACTGATCCCCCTCCCCCCCCTCCTCCCCTCCTCCTCCCCCCCCTCCCCCCCTGCGACCAGCCCCCCGCGCTGCAGGTACAGCTGCTGTCCCAGGGCGGTGGAGGTGAGGGTCTGCCGCTGCAGCTCGCGGCCCAGCGCCGTGATCCGGTGGCTGCGGCGCTTCAGCTCCTCGAGGAAGCGGCGCTGGTCGCTCCGCAGGGCGCGGCCCAGGGCCCAGGCCCGCTGCCTGCCGCGCCCGCAGGGCGGCGCGCACGCTGGCCCCCGCGCACGCCTGCCGCTCCAGGAGCCGCTCCGACGCCTGGCACCGCGAGACCAGCACACACTCCTCTGAGAGACGCGCGCACACGCACACACACACACACACACACACACACACACACACACACACACACACACACACACACACACACACACACACAATTAGGATTAACTTTTAAGGGCTTGGCTCTTGAACTGCTCCTGGCCCACGGGGTCACATGACCGTTACATGCCTCTCCATCAGGTTATGACGGCGTGAGGTCACACATACACAAGGGGCACGCACATACACAAGGGGCACGCAAAATCCTGAGTGAACCGGGGTTCACGTCCCTGAGCTGCAGGTAGTCTATCACTGAATTAAATAACAACCACAACCTTCGGGGTCCAATAGCTACTATGTGCACAATTCTACAACAACATGAACATTTTGAGGGCATCCGATCTGATCCAGTGAATATTGAGTATTGTATCAACGTAACCAGGCTACTGTCCACAGCCACCGGAGAAGCATTACGTTTCACATTCGCCCTTCAACCATGACAGCGATATCGTGCTGTGTCTCATAGTCTCTGCCAGCCTGATGGCTATCAAAACACACACCCCCATAGGGCAGGATGGAATATCATCTGGGCCCGCTAGGTTCTGCCACCATGAAGTCTCCTTCAGAGTTGTCTGTGTGCCTATATCTTTTTAAACTGTGTCTAAAAACATGTACACTCATCTACAGTCACTCTCTGGTGTGCTCATGGATCTCTTGCTTGCCTAAATCTTACCTGCAGCTGGAAACCGAGCGTCCAACTCACAGTTGAGTTCTGCAGACAGAAAGACAGACAGGCTCATTAGGACTTCGCCGTAGGACGCAGTATGACTTCAACCCCCTAAACATAAACATCGGCTATAGCCTACATTGGGGCCGTGTAGACACCGTGAGACTGACCGCTGCATCGCCTCTTTAGGCGGCTGATCTCAATCTGTAGTCCGGCGAGCATGGCCAGGTGCTCCCGCTTCAATAAGGCCATGCCCCGCTCCACGCTCGCGACCTGCTGCTCGAGATTCTCCGTCTCCATTGCTCTGCTGCTGCAGCTTCTGCTCACACAACTGCTGCTCACAGAACCGCTGGATTGATCACAACCGCTGGACCCGATCTGTGATGGAGCGAACAGCAGCACGCTTTGCCTTCTTCTGGTGACGGGATCCCCGCGGTGACAATAACAGAAATGAACAGGAATGTGTTAGCCTGCTACAACCAGTAGCTGCACCGCAACCTATTTCATTTAATCGATATGCATCAATATATTGAGAAGGTCCACTTATCAACTCACATTGGTGTCGCTTTGCCTGGTTGTTCATTCGTGTCCCAATAGGAAGTCGTTCCAAGATGTGCAGCTGGTCTCGACTCGGGGCAGATCGCGATGACGACCCCCCGGCTAATCAAGGGTGTTTGGGGCCAAAGTGTTTTTCATGGATCTGCGCTCCCAGTTTGCAGTCTGTGTCCTTCATCGGGCAGATGCGATGTTGAGACAAAAGAACCGCAGCATCCACCAGCGCCAACAGACTGAGGACCTGACTGCTTATTGCGTTAATTCAAGTCGGTGGATCCTTGCTGCAGGGGATCTGCTGCTGCTGGGGTCCGTCTCCGTCCGGGGGGCTGTGGGGAAACCCTGGAACCTGCGAGTCGAGGTCACCTATTCCTAGATATCGCCTTTAGATAGATATTACCTTTTGATAGAAATCCACTATTGGTTGAAATCCACTATTGATTGAAATCCACTATAAATAGAAATCCCCTAATCCTACCCTCCCAGCCGGTACCGTTCCACATGTCCTCTAACATCCTTCCGGTACCGCAGAGCATGCTTCTCTCTCATCAAACCAGTAACTATCTTACTGCTTTTCCATTCAAATAACTTCCATGTGAGAGCCGAGCTGCGGGTTTAGATGCAGAGCGGAAGGAAGTAGGCTATCAGGTAGCAGCTATCAGGTAGCGTCATCCATCATCCCCGTGTCATTGCTTGTGTTCTTTATTTTAATCATGCCTTGGTCTTGAAAAGTAGTTTATTGCATTATTTTTATATTGGGAAACGTGAAAGTAGTGATTTTTATCACTTATTTATTTATTTATTTATTTATTTAACGATATTTCAGCCTAAATTAAAAGATTCGAAAGATATAACATATATATGCATTTGATAACCTATTTGAAAAAAGTACGATTCGGTTCTACAAGTCGGTCTATCACAATTAAATATGTACCTCTTACACAAGATCATTTGTTTGTTTCTCATAAATGAGCTCAGTACCATGGACAGGGTCATATCTGTTTAGAGAAACTACACAGACACCGAATGTAAAGGTGCTAGGTAACTACATAGACACTAATATGAATGTAAAGGTGCTGTAGGTGTATACAACAAAACTACATAGACACAACCGAACTTTTAAAGGTGCAGTAGGTAAGATTGAAGAGCTATCATTTCAGTCTAATTTGTTAGAACTTCCATAGCTATAGAAGCAAATGTCACTACCGGTTAGAATTTTAAAAGCTACTGTATTTTGTATAGCCTATCAAAATGTACAAATAATTGAATTCAAAACATTTAAATATAAGACGTTGAAAGCAAGATAATATGAATTAATTTGTTATAAATGCACCTCTTTCAATTTCCAACATCGCATTAAAGTGAAACATTTCCAAAAAATAAACAAAATGCAACATTCAAAAATTCAGAATTTCAAACTAAGATATTTATGATTTATATTCAAGTGGTCAAAATACAGACCAGAAAATTCCACCAATAAAAATTGGGTCTGCAGTAGCAGTTAGGACAGGCCTGAGCAATCAAGACTGATGCAATCTAACCAACTGCTGTCGTTATAGCTGTTATGTTGTCTCCCTGTTGGCCATCGTAGGGATTAGCTCTCGAGCAGTTTCTTTTGATCACATGACAGGCAGGCAGTAGATTAAATTGCATCAGTCTTGATTGCTTAGGCCTCTCCTAACTAATTCTGCAGTTCCGATTGATGGCTTGAAATAAAAAACAAAACAAAAAAAATGTATCAAAGTGGCAGTCTGTTTCCCATGAACTGGTTGACCAGGGTCTGTCTCTCTGAGGGGCCGTCCTGCCTCTCCTTCATTCCGGCCAGGGCCACGGGCTGGTGGCCCAGAGAAGGTTTGTAGTACGGACAGACTCTGAGATGAGCCGATATGGGCGGGACGTCTGCAAAGCACCAAGTATCGACCGTGGAGAAGAGATGGCTGAACTCCCACACCTGCAGTGGGCGTGAGTGAAGCAGAGGAAACCCTCAGGGTAAAGAAAATATATGGATGTCATAGTCTAAAAGCTAAACTTGAAAGATATACCTGAAGCTCCAATGCGCCATGTTAATTAAAGTTTAATTATACGGGCACTTTGAACTTTCTCCATCCAAATGATCAACAGTCACTCAATAATCAATTACTAAATATATCCTAGACTTGTTCTGTATATCAAACCATTAGTTTACATGCCTACTGCATATTAGTGCGTCAGTGTGTTTTTAATATGCAAGCTGAACTAGACTGCTCACAGGTCTGGCCCTCCACTTGGCCCCTCCATGGGTGTAGGTCTTCTTCTCCCAGCGCAGGGTCACCATGCCCCGGTCTCTCAGCAGGGAGGAGCACACGTCCCTCAGCAGGTGGGACACCAGGGCCAGCTGGGACAGGGACAGGCTGTCCAGGAAGCTGGCCATGTGGCAGAGCACCTCGTAGGGCAGCCCGCTCAGAGAGTCCCGTCCTCCTGGTCCCCGCCCCCGGCCCCTCCCCTGGGCCCCAGGCGGGGGCCCTGGTGGGGCTGTGGGGGGTCCGTCCCCTGGACACAGGTTGAAGCAGCTCAACTCCTGGCTGGGACGAACAGAGTATCGAAGTGCATTAGTACGCTGCCGTCACAAACAAGAACATTCATTCGTACATTCGAGTCTATCAGTGATATTATTATATTCTATGTATATTATTCCAAAGCTAGAGCTCATGAGTTTTTCCCAGCTTGGCCAGGCTCATCCTCCATGCTGAATAAATGTTAATATAGTCTTAATTTTGAAAAGACATCAGAAAAGGTGAATTTGTGAGTCTTCATTGAATAGGTATTTCTTTTTGGATTTATTACTAGGTGGCTGTAGCCTGAATTACTCAGGTTAAACTTCACTAACTAGGTTATTCCTGCTTACTTGTAGGTGACGGTGGCTTTATGGGTGGAGGGCTGGAACCTTCTCTGGCTGAAGGTGCAGCCCAGGTAGGAGAGGGGACATCTCTGCTCAAACCAGCCGCTCACGCACGTTTGGACGTCAGTGTGGACGTTCCTGAAGACGGGACAGTGGAATGGGCCATGAGTCACCTGTCAATGTACCGTTCAATGTACATTTTTTAAATATGGCTGCAAAGTCTAATTGAGTGCAATTCTAATAAAAGTCCACAGTTGACATTGAGAGTCAGAATACAAACCAGCGGCCAATCTGAACAGTGGTTCATTCATGAGGCCGCGTTCACTCCTGGTAACATATACCGCTGTCAAGAGCCAACGGGACGGTTCAGGGGCAGAGGGACACACCTGAAGTGTCGGGGGAACTCGGAGCGATGGAAGCTGTGGCCGCAGCTGAAGGTGAAGGCGGAGGTGGCCTTGTTGTGTCTGCTGCTCACGCTGCCCGCCTGCAGCTGGAGGCGGAGCTTGGCGGGCCCCCCCGCCATCACCTCCTCCAGGGTGGTGGTCCTCCGGAACGGAGCCGTGCGGAACGAGTGCGTCTGGGTCCCCACGTCCACGTAGTGGCCTTCCGTCCCCTTGGTGTCACTGATCTGGAGACACAAGTCATGCATGACAGCGGGGTGTATGAGGGGGGGGATCACTGGCCCGCTGGCACTTTAAGCAACAGGCATAAGGCAACAAATCAGGGTCACATCTCCATGTTGTGTGGAAGAGGGTTTTGGTTCTTGTAAAGCCTCCCACACCTGAGGAGAAATACGGAAAGACGTTCAAATGCACATTTCTTAAACACACCACCTGTTTTGTTATGTAATATGCAGGTCAGGTAGTAGACTTGTCCTCACTAGTTGAGTCTATTACCCGTGCCTCCCATTACAGCTCTGTGAAAGGCTGTAACACATACCATTTCCTCTCTAAATTGAATTCTATCAAACGATTACGGACCTTGTGACCCATGACCTCTAGCTCTGCATAGCCCAGCAGGGTGCTGTCTGCCTCGTCCTGGTGCCAGTCTTCCTCCTTCACCTCCAGGTCAGACGTGTCCACGGACCGCTCCTCGCTCTGGACGCGCTGCGCCGCGTCATACGTCATCTGGACGCGCTGCTTGTAGTGGAAGCTCACGGGGATCTTGGAGCAGACCAGAGGGCAGAGGGTAAGGTTCTAGAGACCAGAGTGCTGCTCCACCACCCAGGAGCAGCAGCAGCACCTCTGCATGGTGGACACAGCTAAGGCTAAAAGCATGTTACATGCATGTCTTATGTTATAATGTAGGATAGAGATCGGTGTATCAGAAATATTATGTAGATTAACCAATTTTACAGGCTACAAAAATGGGATTAAAAAAATAAATAAAATAAAATAACCAATATAAAAGGCAAAAATTGAATGACCATTATATGTTTAATTTGGGATTATTTGCGACGGTTGTTTCCTCTAAAACCAGTAGATGGCAGCAAACTCCAAAATGTAGTGTCGTGTTTGGGACTGCTCCGCCTTGCCTTGAAGGACTGCAGGCTCTGAAGGGGGATGGGCTCCAGGCTTCCGTAGACAAAGTCCTCCTCGCGCGGCGTGCAGGCCTGGATCTTCCCGAAGGTCAGCAGCATGCGGCCGTGGTGCACCATGTACATGTTGTACTCAGCGGGGCTGAGCTCCTCCCCCAGACGCTCCAGCACCCCGTCCTGCCAGGGAGCGTGGCCCGTCCTGCCGGTGTCCTGCTGGGGCCCGCCGGGACCCTGCTGGGGCCCGCCGGGGGCCTGCTGCTGGGGCCCGCCCTCCATCACCCCGTCACTCGTTTTGGCCTCCTGTTTAGCCGCCCCCTGGGTTCTCTCAGCGACAGCACAACCACCCTTCTCCATGCTGAACATCATGTCACACAGGTTGTACTTCTCCGTGTTGATGCCAGTGCCCGACCTTTGACCTGCGTCTGCCTCTTCAGGAGCCTTGTCTCCCTCTGCGCCTTCGTTGATGAGACCTACAGCGCCCTCCCCAGAGAGGGGAAACCAAGAGAGACAAGGGGTGGGTCAAAATGGATAGATATTCATAACTGTATTTCTTTGGATTGATTATTCATACAATAACTCAATTCTGGTCTCCCCTTGATACCCCAATTGCCCACCAGATCAGGAGAGGAAGTCCCACATTCATCGCCAACGTGGGGGCGCCCCTCACCTCCTACCGCAGCCTGCTTCGTGGCGACGGCGTCTCCATCGGTGACCGTCGTCGGCTCCACGCCACCCTCCTTGGTCCCTCCCCCCCCCGCCCCCTCTTCCTCCGGCTCCATCAGCTCCGGGTAGAGGGGCTTCATCTTCAGGCGGCTGTAGAGCACGCGCTGGTCGGCCAGCGCCATGGCCAGGTCCAGAGCCCCGCCCCGGCCCCCCCCCTCCTCCCGCCTCCCCCTCTCCTCCGTCAGCACCTCCGCCTGCAGCGCCCCCAGGTGGTGCGGGTCGGTGTGGTCCACCGGCCAGCGGGTCCACTCCATGGAGCAGCTCACCACGCTGGCGGGGCAGGAGGCCAGGTGGGCGGCGCGCGCGGCCCGGGGCATGGCGTGGGGGCAGCCGTAGGCGGCGTTGAGGCAGGGCCGCCTTTGAGGCAGGGCCGTACAATCAACAATAGATTCACGTTAACCCATATAACCCACAAACAGGAAATATACTCAAAATGAAAAATAAACGCTAGCCTACATAGTACATACCATAATATTTTAGATCCTCAAAAATGTATCCGAAATAAAAAGTAATAACTCCTGTTGCTGCTTTTGTAAAAAATAAAGGAAATGAAGGACAACGTTTCAAACGATAATATAAACTGGAAAAGTAGGCCTGTGTTTCTTGTAATGTCACAGTGTGTGCTGGAGATCTTTGAGTGTGTTTGAGAGTGCGTGTCTGTGTTAAAAATAGATTATTAGTGCCGACCATGACAGCTCCAAGGTTTAAATTCTACTCCGTAGAGTTCAGCAGAAAGCAGTGAGTGACTCGCACGACAATTCCCATTTCATCCTCAAGTTGAAGCCGGTGGAGAGACCAGGCTCATCTAGTAAGAAAGAGAGGTACTGGTTACCGCAGAATAACCGAAGCGCTGATTTTTTTGTCGCTTTTTTCCTAAAGTGGAGGGTAATTTATTTATTGGACCAACAATTATTCAAAATTATCGTTCTTGAGGGGTAAATGCATTTCATGGACAGAGGAGGGCGGAAGAAAGGAAAGTATTTTTAATAATTGAGTAATTTGAGTCCACTGCGAGAGAGGTCAGTATGTGAACCTCCATGCTGCCTGGCTAATTTTAACCTCCATGCTTATTCTCGTGCAAATGACCAGAACTGTTAACGCCAGAATGAGTAGGCCTAAACATCTACGTTGACACAAGGTAAGACTTTTCAGAATAAACAGATCCTTCTCTTCAGATCTAGTATTATTTTGTTTTCAATTCATGCGTTTAATGATGCTTTTTATGTGTCTCTAGGGCTGTTAAAAGACTTTTGTTGTTTTGTTTTTCAGACTTCCATACATTACAGGGTAATTGATCAAATTACAATTCAAAACCAATATGGTGAGTCCTTGTTGACGTTCCTTTCTCTTGCCTCTGTCTGTCGGTCTGTCTTACTACCATTGACATGTATATCTACACATAACAGTACAATGTGTGTACCTTCTCTCTCTAGAACAGTGGTTTCCAAACAATGACCTAAGTGGGTTCACCTCAAATGCAATCCGTAAAAAACAGCTGGATAATCATACAGTGGCTAATTAGCCACTGTATCTGAATCTGTGGGCGCCACTGGCCATTGGCTTAAGCCAATGGCCAGTGGCGCCCACAGATTCATTACTGAAGAGCGTCAGCAGCACTGTTTCTGATCCTAGTGGGTTTATAAGAAACTCACAAAATATAACTTTTCAATTATAGTGGAAATAATACGATGGAATACACAAAGCCCATTTTTTTTTATCAAGTCACGCCCCTTCCGGTAGAGCCCATGGGACCTATGAGATCGAAAAATATGAATGGGTTTCAATGAAGAGAAAGTAGGCTAATTATTTTCTGGTCCCAGTCTTCATATGCCCTTGATTACACATATGTTGTTTGTGGATTTAAATTATAATTTTTCATGTCAAGAGTTTGACCGTTTATTGGGCAATTGTTCAGTTAAAGGCTGTAGAGAAAACACAATGAGAAAGATATGTCTCGTATGTGCCGTCAAGCTCCCTGCGACTGGCGTGGACAAGACCGTCAATCTCCCCATCGGCATAACTGAATCTCTCCACATACCTCTACTTATAATGGTTTTCACCTCTTCCGATGCTTTTACCCTCCCCTTGGAAAAAACCTAACATCATTGAACTTCTTCACGAAAATGTTTAGTTTTCTTTGCGTAAAAAAGTAACATTCAAATCCACAAACAACATATGTGTAATCCGGGGCATATAAAGACTGGGACCAGAAAGTAATTGGCCTATCTGTCTGTCTGCCACTAGTCTGTCTGTCTGCCTGCCTGTCCGTTGTCTCTCTGCATCCTTAACTTGACATGATCTGTACAGTATGAATGTTCATTACAATCACAAAACACCAACCCCCCCCCCCCCCCCCCTCCAGAGTCGGCGGTCCCGCCCCCCCGCGGCCCCGGGGCTGCACCCCCACTGTGAGTCCTGCTACAGCCGGCGCTGCAGGGCCCGTCCGGAGGGCCCGGTGAGCTGCGCCCTGGCCCCGTGCCCCCTGCTCTGCGGAGCCGTCTTCCACCTCTGCAAGCAGGAGGAGCACGCGCTGCTGTGCCCCCGGCAGAGGCGGCCCTGCCTCAACGCCGCCTACGGCTGCCCCCACGCCATGCCCCGGGCCGCGCGCGCCGCCCACCTGGCCTCCTGCCCCGCCAGCGTGGTGAGCTGCTCCATGGAGTGGAACCGCTGGCCGGCCGACGACGCCCACTCCCACCCCCTCCGGGAGCTGCACGCCAACCTGCTGCGGGAGCAAGGCGGGGGGGGGCCCTCGGGGGCGCCCTCCCGGGACCTGGACCTGGCCATGGCGCTGCGAGACCAGGACCACCTGTTCCACTCCCTCAAGATGAAGAGCCTGTTCCCCGAGCTCTGCGCGGGACGGGAGGACGAGGGGAGGAGGGGGGGGGAGGAGGAGAGGGAGGAGAAGGGACGCAGGGAGGCGGAGAGGGGGGCGGTGCGGGCGGACGGGGCGGATGGCGGCACCACCTCGGACCACATGAGCCAGATCAACATCCGGGTGGAGGAGGAGGAGGAGGAGGAGGAGGAGGAGGAGGAGCCCAGCCAGGAGGAGAGGGAGGCCCTGGCCAGGAGGTCCGGGGTGGACCCTGAGCTGCTGCAGAGCTACGCGGCGTGGGAGCGCATGTTCAGCATGGAGAAGGGCGGCTGCAGGGTGGCGGGCGGGGGGGCGGGGCCAGCCGCGGTCCGTCTGAACCGCGGCTCGGAGAAGGGGTCCGGGCTGGGCACCCTGCCGGAGGAGGAGCCGGGGACCGCCCCTGCGGCGGCGGCGGCCCGCGGCGCTCTGGCCGGCGGGTTCGTGTACGGCTACGTGGAGCCCATGAAGATCATCAGCGTGCGGACCTTCCACGTGCCCACCAGCTTCATCGCCCGGCAGGGCCGCATCCGCAACCCGGGCTTCTACAAGAGGGAGAGCCGCGGCGTGGACACCAGCGACCTGGCAGCGGGGCTGGAGAACACACCTGTGTGGGAGGAGGTCCAGGTGGGTGCCCCCCCCCCCCCGCCCCAGCCTAATTTGGCCGCCTCAATCATGACAATAACAGACAATCATTTGTCATCAGAACTTACTGCCTCCATCAGTGTCCTACACTATAATATAGCCAAATAAAGGTTATAAGCAATATTCTGCGGCAGGATCAGGTCCCCTGACCTCATCCCCTTCATCACTTCATCACCCTCATCCCCCCCCCCCCAGTCTGAGCTCTGTGTCATGGGGTGTTTGGGGTCCCGCTCAGGCGTCCTTGCTGTGCTCGCTGGAGAAGGAGCATCGAGGTCACCTGATCGCCGAGAGCGCGTCCTTCGACACCCTGCTGCACGACGAGGGCACCCAGACCTACCACTTCCTGTCGGCGCCGTTCCGGAGCACCGCGGTCCTGGCGGACCTGACGGAGGGCCGGCCGGCGGAGCTGCACGTCCAGCTGCAGATGGAGAGCGTGACCAGCCGCCACAACAAGGCCAGCTCCGCCTTCACCTTCCTCTGCGGCCACAGCTTCCCGCGCAGGGAGTACACGCACCACTTCAGGTGGGCGCTCTGCTAAGACACTGGTGTTATTGTACTTCCTGTCTGTGGAGGCACGGAGCCTTTTCACAGAGAACCCCACCGGTGTCGCTCATAACACCCTCGATGGGCTACTTCATAAAACAACAGGTCCCAGGCACCATTAGTGGAGAAGGCCTGAGGAAGTCTACCACTGTAAGGGACAATGGGCTCCACACGGTGGTTAGGATGGGTATTACAACAACAAACGAGTACTCATTGTAGTGCTACTTCTACTCTTCCATCCTAATACTTCCAAATCGCATCACATTTCAACAATATTCTGTGTTTTTATCAATGTTGTTTAATTTAAAAGATATTGGATATTGACCATTCCTACATTCCTCCAGTTTGATCACCATGCACTTAGTTTCTAATAAGCCTCCCCGTCTTCAGGAACGTCCACGCTGACGTCCAGACGTGCGTGAGCGGCTGGTTTGAGCAGAGATGTCCCCTCTCCTACCTGGGCTGCACCTTCAGCCAGAGAAGGTTCCAGCCCTCCACCCATAAAGCCACCGTCACCTACAAGTAAGTAGAAATAACCTTGTGAGTCAAATTTAACTCAGGCTAGTCACCTCCAAGTAGGCCTAAGTAGTAGTAACCTAGTTATTGATGTTTAACCTGAGAAATTCAGGCTAGTCACCAACAAGTAAGTAGGAATAACCGAGTTAGTGAAGTTTAACCTGAGTCATTCAGGCCGCCTACAGAACATATAAACGTGTTGACTCCTCAGCCAGGACCTGAGCTGCTTCAGCCTGCACCCCCTCCTGCCTGAGGTCCCTCCAGGGCCCGGAGGACGGGACTCTCTGAGCGGGCTGCCCTACGAGGTGCTCTGCCACGTGGCCAGCTTCCTGGACAGCCTGTCCCTGTCCCAGCTGGCCCTGGCGTCCCGCCTGCTGAGGGACGTGTGCTCCTCCCTGCTGAGCGACCGGGGCATGGTGACCCTGCGCTGGCAGAGGAGGACCGGCTCCCAGGGCCGGGCCGAGTGGAGGGTCGGGGAGAAGGTAGGACCAGCTCCGCCCGGCGCGATGGACAGGGTTACCCTCAGCTTGTCGAAGTGTTGTCTGTGAGCCTCGGGCCACCAGTATGTCTTCCACTAGGTCCAGAGACTCGCTCAAGAGCCCCTCGGTTCACCACTGACTGGAAACGTGTGACTAGAAAGCTGTTGTATGTATATTATATATTATTACATTATATATTAACAACTTTAACAGTAACATGACTCAACTGCAGATGTAGCTGTCTTTTAGCGCGGCTTTGGTGGGGGACCTTGGCGAAAGAGGACCAGGGCTTTTCTGTCAGTAGAATCCAGTTGAACCTCAGCTGATCCAGGTCGTTGGCTTGTTTCCATGGCAGCAGCAATTGTGTTATCTGGCAACCCGGGACCCTCAGAGAATTGTTACTCAAAACCCACGGGCCAAACCACCGCTAACATTCCTACTGTTATATGATGTACATCATATATTATTAGATATTTACAACTTTAACTTTAACATGACTCAACTCCAGATGTAGCCGTCTCTTAGCGCGGCAGAATTCCAAAGGGAACTTCCTGTCCGTAGCGTGGCTGGAGGAGAAGCCAGTGTTTGGACCGGGCAGGTTTCCTGATTCTGATGGCACGTCATTGTATGGTTTAGTGCTTTTGTTACATTGAACTCCTTTAAGCCGCAAGTGCGCTAAACATTATAGAGGAAAAACACCTTGCAGCGAATCCGGGTTCGGCTCGGACCTGCGGGGATGTGAGTTCCCTTCTACTCTTAGCCCACCTTCTGTGTCTTCTCTGGCCTGTCCATCATGACACTTATTCAGTTGTTTAAATATTTTATTGTTGAAACCGTCGATGACTCCCTCCCTGCCTCCCTCCATCAGGTGTGGGAGTTCAGCACCCTGTTCTCCCCCGTCAGCCAGTGGTGCTTCCAGGACGTCCCGCACATGTCCGAGCACATGAAGGTGTGCCCCTTCTACCAGACGGAGCTCCGGACCCAGGGCGTTCCTCTGCCCTGCCTCGGGCAGGACGTCCGGACCAGGGCGCAACACAGCAAGCCCTCTCTCGTCACCACATTTCCAAAGAAGATCATAATGGAGCATCTGATGAATTAGATTGATACATTTGATTCAACTTTTTTTTTCTTTCTTTATTTTCATGTTATTAATATTTCGGAAACATCCCATGATGGGCATGTCACTCTGATAAATAAAGAGCTATTTCACACAATAATTCTGCAGTTTAATTGTAAATATTAATTGAGGTAATTAAGTTATTGTGTCAAGAGCAAGAGTCTATTGTAAACGCTGGTCGAACGTGACCGATGAGCATTTCATTGGGAGGATCGTCTGAGTGAAAATAGGCCGGAGGTTCCGTCACATGAACAGCGCCCTCTAGTGGTCCTTTCCGGAGGTTCGTGTGTCGGTCAGCACTTCCGCGCGGAGCAACCGATAGAGAAGAACCACGTTCATGACAGTGATGCCGCCCAAGCCCACCGTTCCCAGCGTGTGGGCGAACTGAGGAATTTGCCCCGCTTGTGCGGCCAGCCACCGAGTCATCCAGCCCAGTGTACACAACCGGAACACCAAGAACCTTCCAGGGGAGAGAGAGGCAGGGATCAGATGGACATCGGAAAGGATTGGGTGCATCTCTTTTATCTACAATTTAAAAAAAACATAACCCATTAAAGCCCGTACACTGAGCTGTTCCGTCTATCTGACGGTAACTGGCCCACCCCTCCGAGCACAGACTCTTTTGTTTATCCCGTCTTCAGGTTTTGCTTGAGAAGTTATCGTCTACTGAGAACGGATCTGTTGTTTGGGTTTTAAAGTAGCGTGATGCACTAGTACGGGGGGCTACCCACGTGGCCAGGTTGAGGAGGCTGGTCAGGCGGAAAGCAGGCGTGGGCCGGGGAGGGTCGGTGGTGGGGGCGCTGCCTCCTGCTGGCCGGTTCCGCCAGCCAGACAGGAGCATGAGCTGCCTGATGTGGAGGAACACAGTGTTGATCTCCACCAGCAGAGACAGGACAGCAAAGCCCACGTAGAGGCGGGAGCTGATGGCCAGGCTGAAGCAGGAAACAACCTTGTGGGAGGGGGAGGGAAGACCGGATATGAGTATCACACACAGGCAGGCTTCCAAACACACAAGCCGGCCAGTATGATCGTAGACTATGGCACATTGTTATCTTCTCCGTATATTATCTATCTGGGTGAAGAGCCGATCTAACAATCATTTTATGTCATAATATGACGATAATATAAATTTCACCTGTGATGCCACCATTCGATCTATTTCTAAATTCTTAAATGGCAATATTTCATGCAATGTATCAATTAAACTGCCCTGCAGATAGAAGGTGCTTCCAACGTTTTGTCAATGTGAAAAACACCTCACCGTCCCATGAAGGGGGGCGGCAAGCCTCCCTTCACTAGGTCTCAACTAGTCACACGGTCACATGAGGTTCTACACACACTAATCTACTTTGTAGCTTATAAGTGTAATCATTTCGAACCAAGATGACCTTTTCTGATGGATCAGATATTTATATCTTGAGCTCCATAGATACTCTCGACCCCGAGGTTGAAGCTTTATGACTGGATGAGAATGAGGCCTGGGGTTTTATCTGCCAGAACCAAGAAGAATGCAACAGATATGAAGGCATCGACCATAAGGGATGGACGGTTCTACAATCATTCACTAACCTCAACACGAAGACAGCTCCACACGAATCATGTATGCACGACACAACTATATGTGGACGCAAAAACACACACACACGATAACAGATAGACATCAACCTTTGGTGACAGACACGCCCTATCTCTTACCACTGCGTGGTGGAGGAGGACCTCCCACGACCGCTTGAACGACTGGTTAAGGAGCAGATCCAGGGCGTCATAGATGAAATAACCTACACACACACAAACACGCACACACGCACAGAAGTCAATTCATAGATTTACTGTGATCTTACACCGGCATAGGAGTGTGTCCCTTTGGAGAGGTCTTTCACCGTGTTTACGTGTGGAAGAAATTTAACACTTTTTAATTTCAACAGATGTATCGAATGTTAATTTTGGCTTTTCAAACAAAGACAACAATTATAAGCACACCATTCTTGATAAGTGTGGTTGTGTATATGAGTGTACATAAGTGTCACCTGTAGACAGGGTGACCAGGCTGAAGGAGAACCTGGTGTGAGTGGAGATCAGGTCTTCGGCCATCTGAGGATGGCACCAGAAGCTGTTTGGTTGAACAGATCATTACTTTAACCTGACGCTCGATATTATCAGACAGCAGTGGAGGGATAATTACTTTAACCTGACGTTAAAAATGAAATATCAGACAGCATGGACAGAAATGTAGATACGTCAATAGACAGACGGACAGACAGATAGAAAGAAAGACCGACGTATATATAGACATAGAGGCAGTTAGACGTTTAGACGAACAGAAACGGACAGACGCATGTCGAGTTTCACAGACAGACGTTCCTACGCACCACAGCGCAGCCCATGCTCCTGACAGCGAGCTGTGAGCCAGCGACGTGCCGATGTTGCGCTGTCTCCAGGCTCGGTGGCCCTCTCTGGGCGGCGCCTGCAGGCCTCCGAGCAGCGTGTGGACCAGTTTGAAGGAGCACACGGACCCTCCGACGCACAGGAGAGCGGACCTCAGATCCATGAGGGGAGGGGGCCGGAGTAGAAAACACCACCTTGTAGATGCGGGGGTTGTTAGCGGCTCAGCGGGACCTGCTGCATGCGCTGGTGGAGGTCCAACCGTAGCCCACGGCCAACCGTTGGTCGTTTTCTTTCACGCACACGAACAAACACACACCATCAACATGGACACACACAACGTATTTATTCTTGAATGGTTTAGACCCCTTCTGATAAGGGGACCAAAGGTGTAGCTTGAAGATAACACTCTACATTTTGTGTGGATGGGTTTTCGTGTGAGTGTGTTTGTGTTTGTGTTCCCCCCTCCCCCACACAGTCTGATGTAACAGTTATGAAACGGACAGTTATGACAGTTATGAAACCCATGTTCGGAGCTAATGGCCAACAAGGACTTAGCTAGAGGTGCTCTGCATCCCTTAGGTCCAGAGTTCACCTGGGACACGTTCAGACTTGTGATTAGTCGTTTTTTTATTTATATATTCATTTTCTTTATTCATACACCTCATTTATCTTACTTTGACTGATTGTAAGATTTGTCTATGCTAATTAGGAGAAGCTGCAGGTACAGGCAAGATGGCGGATAGTAGGAGCGGTGAACTGATGTTGGACATGGGTCAGGTGACCCGGATAGAGGGATGGAGGAGGCGGAGACAGATGTTGGGTTAACCACATTGTGGTGAATTTACTGAACCATGTTAATGGTTTGATGTGGTGTATAACAGAAAACCTGTCAGCTCAGCATTAGATGAATACAAGGATACACACATCTTACTTATTGATCAAATATGAAGGGCAATAGTTATATGCAGGATAATTAATGATCAAATAAGAATAAACCTCAACATAAATTACTCTGTAATAGGCGCTCAACAAAACAAATGCCTGTACGTCTGCATTGGCATAAGGTGGAGGAAGTGATTACCAGAGTGATCACCAGACAGGTTGTCTTTACTGAGCTGGGATTATTACCGGTTTGATATGAACTCTGACGGTGCGTAGATACGTAGTACGGTGGGATCCCCATTTGATGCGAGAGGATTTTGGAAGAGATATATCCACATCCGTTCCTGACTAGGATTGCGTTCACCTGTGGGGCCGCCGCATCACAGAGCGCCTCGTTAAGAACCGTTCAACATGGGTTGGGGTGGATCCTCATTTGGTGGGTGGTAGAATAGTTATTGTAGGCTACTATGTTCAAATGTATTCATAAGAAATACCCGTCCTTTTACCCTTATTTAGCATTTTTCTGTTGGATCACTTTCTCTATTATTCTTGATTGATATAGTGTTTGGTGACTTTTGAGTAACGTTATGGAGACATGAGCAGTGCTATTTCAAAGAAGAACCATGACTTGGATGAGAAAGGCTCGGATCACACTCTTTTAAGAGGTGCAACATGCTGACGTCGTCTTTTGGCGTGGAATACATTATGGCTCATATTTACTACCAATGATTTTTATATATTTTTTATCGAGTACTAAATACTCAATTAAATAATTTATTATTTAGAGAAGCCAATCGGATTCATAAGGCTGAACACTTTTCCCCTTTTATTGTCTCAAGTCATACATGCTTTATTTATGCTGAATTTCAAGTAACTTCTGTAAAAATCCTTAAACGTAATCATACTTTAGAGATCTTCTAGCCTTGATTCACATTAATTTACTCAGTATCGTTTTTAAATACATACCTAATGTTATGCCTGTTCGTTGTATATGACAAACAGGGCGCAGCAGCATGTTTACCTCCGAGAACTCTTTTTTTCTGTTACTTAAGCGGCCCCAACACATGTACACGCTCAGCTCTTATATCACGTTGTGCACTTCCTGAATCCACCTGGCGCTAAGACTCCTGGGTAACGTAGTACAACAAACCTTTATCCACACACCTATGACGTTCTCTTTCAAAGCCAACAGATAGTCAAATTAACATAAAACAAACAGGCCCCCTTCCCCTGGGTCTACATCGGTGTCAATTATAATAATATGAATATGGGTCTTCTCCTTTGATGTACCAGGGCACCAGTATACTGAGCTAGTGAACATCAGTCTACCTGTACCTGTACCAGCGGGGCCCTTAAACACCCCTATGGGACAGCAGTCCCATAGTGGTGTTTGAGGGTCCCCCTGGTATGTCCTGGGAACTCTCTGTGAAGGGAGTCCTACTCTACCCGTGGTCTGTCCTGGGACCCCTCTCTGTGAAGGGGGTCCTACTCCACCCTTGGCATGTCCTGGGACCTCTCTGTGAAGGGGGTCCTTCTCCACTCTTGGTATGTCCTGGGACCCCTCTCTGTGAAGGGGGCCCTACTGCACCCATGGTCAGTCCTGGGACCCCTCTCTGCGAAGGGGGCCCTACTCCACCCTGGTGCTGCATAACTGTAAAGCACCATCAATACGGTACAGGCTCGTAATGACTTAATGACGTTCTCTTCTGTGGAAGTAGGCCAGTGGACCCTGTAGCAGTACACATCTACAGAGTCTAGAGGGAGAGTTAATATGGATTCTCTGGATAGATCGTATGCCATCAGCAATTATTTTTCCTCCCGTAGCCATGGGGGTTGGACAGACAGTCTCTGAAGGATATTGTGTTTACTGCATTTAATCAAAAAATGTAACCTATTAGCATTGATGAGGTCCGGGGGGGGGGGGGGGGCTGGTCTCCTCAGACCGGCCTCAGAGCCAGGTAGCGCTGCCTCCGCCGGGCCTTGTAGAGCTCCAACCTCTCCCCCTCCGCGAGGGGGTCGTCCAGCTCCCCTTCCCACCTCAGGCTCCCCCTGGCCTGGGCACTCAGCTCAGGAACGCTCGTTGTTGTGGGGGAAGCTAGCGGGGGCGGGTTGGTGCTCCAATGGGGAGCCCCCTCCTTATCTCTCCCCTTAAGGGCCTGGGGCGGCCCGGGTCCGGGGAGGGGGGGCAGGGAGACGGACAGGGTGCTGGGGGGCAATATGCTCCCAGGATTGTCTATGGAAAACAATACGCAGGTTATAAGTAGGGTAAAATAGGTAAGACAAGCAGGAAGCAGATGCACACAGTGTTTTCTCTCTCTCTCTCTCTCTCTCTCTCTCTCTCTCTCTCTCTCTCTCTCTCTCTCTCTCTCTCACACATTCATGCATATACAAACATACCGACACACACACATTCATGCATTTACAAAGATACACACACAAATGATCTCTCTCTCAAACACACACACACACACACACACACACACACACACACACACACACACACACACACACACACACACACACACACACACACACACACACACACACACATTCTTTCTCAGACATACACGTACACAAACACACGCGCACACAAACACACGGGCAGGTCTCCACCGTGCTGAGAGGCAGTACTGGAAGGCTACTTGTAGCGTATAAATAAAGCTGTTTTTATGGTTCTTAGTGTTCTTAATGGACCAGTATTTGGTCTGGGATGATTTGATTAAAGATGTGCCTCGCAGCATGCAAACAAACATATCGAACTTTAATACAAGGAAGAACGCCAATCGATCACCTTTATCCTCCTCAAGGTGGCTGATTGAATGCCCGCTCTTCGTAGGAACACTTGCTGTCTTTCTTCTCCGCCTCCTCCTGGTCTTCTTCCGCTCCCTCGCCTCCGTGTTTCTCAGGGGGGGGTTTCTGTTCCCCTCCATGTGTGAACCGACTTCTAGCATCGTCAAATGAGTCTGCTATAAGTAGTTTTTTAATTGTATCCTACGCCTTGTTAGTACAATAGGGTGTGCCAAACCATTCAGAATCCTTCAAAGACACTAGGGCAAAACATCTGAAGCCTCGATTTGAGAAGATGTTCAGCCGGTGCTTCCGTGTTTTTCCGGTAGCATGGGAGGCAAAGAGACTCGTCTCCGTAGCAACCGTTAACCCGACTCCTCCTCCAAGTGAACTGGGAGTGCCGATATTTGATTAGTCATGTATGCACATGCCTTATCATGCAGAAATGTAATAAATATATGACTGACCCCGACGTGATTTGAACACGCAACCTTCTGATCTGGAGTCAGACGCGCTACCGTTGCGCCACGAGGCCTCATAATGGTAATGGAAAGTCTTGTAAATATAACTAAGAGTACAATGAGCCTTATTTATTAGGTTCAAATGTAGTTACGTATGCTCATCTCAACCCCCATACAGCCTAAAATGAGTTGGAGGATTATTAAACTGTCTGTCTGTCTAACGCAGACTCGCACATTCTTGGCATTTTTAGGAATCATAGAATTACTGATACCGTTTCAGCTATTTCGGAAAATATTTGAAACACGGGAATGCAATATAAATCCTACATTCAGGTTCGATCTCCAGTCTGTGGAGGGGTAAAGGTTAGTTTGTGGGGGGGTTCAGCCATCTTTATGAATCGCTGGGTGTGTGTGTCTGGGGGGGGGGGGGGGGTGCACGTGTTCTTCCATCAGCTGACGGTGAGAAAGCATCCTTGTGACGCAGCCGCAGTAATAGCACAGAGAGATGGATATTAAAACCTCAGAAGGAAGAGGAAGTCCCAGGTCATCACTTAATTAGGACTGGCTTAGTTGGTCTGTTCCTGAAACGAACCCTAGCATAAATCATATCGCCATGGCAACGAACGGAAAGACACGGACAGAGATACCTCACTATTGATATCGACGGTTGATTTTACATGATACAATTTATAGAAAGGTTAACTGATGATCTTCAGTGTAACTCGAGACCTGCTCTTTAATAGACGTGGAGGCCTTGACGTCACATCGCGATGTTCACTTCCCATTGGACAGCGCTGGACGTCTACGTCACGGCGCTGCCAGCTGATCGGAGTAGGAAGCCGGCTGTGTGTGTGTGTGTGTGTGTGAGAGGGAGAGGGAGCGAGGGAGAGAGGGAGAGAGGGAGAGAGGGAGAGAGAGAGAGAGAGAGAGAGAGAGAGAGAGAGAGAGAGAGAGAGAGAGAGAGAGAGAGAGAGACTGGGGGGGGGGGGGAGTAGTTATTAGCTAGAAGAGCAAGTGAGAAAGAGACAGGACTCAGACAGACCAGAGTTCTGAAAGGAGACCGAAGTCCTCGTCCGCATTCTACTTTCTACTAAAGTAAGCTCGATTTCCTAAAGCTAGACTATAGGACATGTATTCTAATCGTATTCAGGCCGACATTTCGTAGACTATCGCAGTGTTCCGACATCGTGGACGGCGTGTTGCAGCGAAGGCTCGCCACTGTTCAGGGAGTGGGCGAGGCGCCGAGGTCCGGACCGTACTGCTCGGTCGACCGGGCAGGAGCGACAGGATCGGTGGTCAAGGTGGGGCGCCTAGACGTTTTAATGGTAAGTTGACGGCCTCGTCTTGTTCTTCCTGTCAGTTTGATTTGCCCTTTGGCTATTTGATGACCCAATTTCCAGTAATCGCCTACCACGATATGTACCTCTAAAAATGGGCCTTTTTTCTAATGAACTCTCCATTGGGGCTTAACGTCGGTGCGCGCGACCAATGGGCGTGGTCAAATAATCAGAGACACGGACTTAATATTATGAAGCAGCTACACCAGAGACCCCTGTGTCATTCCCAGTAACTCGGATCTTACTTCTGTAAAGATCCCCCCCCCCACCCCCCCAATCCTGACTCAGTTTGCATCAAGGACAGGCTGGTCATGTAGGCTAAAGCTGTACGGAACGTGCATATTATAGTATTGTAACCTGTTCTATAACATGTACACATGTATTAATTAATGGATACCAGATATGCATACACTTCCAGTGCCTAAGGTGTGATGAGCTCTGAAGAGCTCAATTAATTTCACAGGCCAGATGAGGAAATGTAGGATTTCCATATGGATCCTCAAATAGCCGGCTGTAACCTGGATGGTCACATGGGGCTAACTGACCCATGAGCCGAGTTACCTGGGACCGGCCCCAAATCACGTGTCACAATCTAAGGATGCGTTTGGACAGGCGTGGAATCTGAAATAATCTCATTCTTCGCAACCCTTTATTGGGCCTGCAAAATGCTGATTGATCAAGATGTTCAAGGGAACACCCTTCACCTAGCCTACCGAACACCACCCCAAACCTCTTTCATCAGCCTGTCTGCGGCTATGGGGCCTGTCTTACATAATTGTACCGCTCCAGAGTGGGCTCTGCTGGTAGGAATGCGCAGTGCAGCTGGTGGCACGCGGCCCTCACTGCCTCGGCTCCATAGGGGCCACCCCATTGGTCGGTGGCCAGCCGGCCCCCCTGCCCCCTCTGTTTCAACCTTATGCTGAGCAAGGCCTTCTCCAACATCTTCTACATCTTGCAACCCGTCTTTTATGTTCAGTGCTGTTTGGAAACCTTTGTAACGTTCCTCCATATTTGCAGAAGTGAGTCCGTGTTGCTTAACAGTTGGGAGTGAACTGGTCCGAACAAAGAGAGCTTGTATCAGCCTGGGTCGTTCAACGGGCCCTTTAGATCAGCAGGAAACCAGCTATGGATTCTGAGGCCTAATCTGTTGCTGCCCCCCCCCCCCCTCCCCCCCCTAACCCCCCTCTAAGGGGGAGAACCCTACTACACAAAACTCACCTCCACTGGATCTAGATTCAACCCGGGGCCAGCCCCACAGACACAAACGAGGTACCCTCTCCCCTTTACCCTGGTTTTAGCTAATTTTGTCCTATAGTTTTTTTGTTTCTTAAACCTGCCACCAGTTCCCTGTTCTTCTACGGTGTTCTGAGTCCACAATCCGTCCTTCTAAAACGCTGCCTTAGGAATTCTTTGAAGCTGTTCCAGTGGGACCACGCCCAGTGGGACCACGCCCCAGTGGTCCCACTGAGCTCTGAGTTCAGGCCCCAGGGTGCAACACACCCCAGTGGGGGGGGGGGGGGGGGGGCCTGATTGGTTGGTTAAGATAACCTGGAAGCAGAAGCCATCAGAATTATTTAATTTGTTTTACCTTATGGATCATGTGCAGCTAGACAATGGGGTAGGTAAAGTTATTTTCATGTTAGCTAAGTGTGGTCAGCGGGTAAGTGTTAGAGGTTAGGCGTCTGGCCTCTGAGAGACTATGCAGATGTGCAGCTGCAAAGAAAAAGTACCGGCTCGGAGCAGAGAGTAGCAGGGGAATATCTACCCGGCTTCTCTCTGCTGAAACCAGGTCATGACAATTAGTCTTTTCTGATTGGCTCAAATTAGTGCACACACAGTAATGTCGAACAAGTTCTCGATAGAAGTTCTGGGTCTCACAGCGCCCCCATGTGTCCTCATCCCGCTATGACATGAGCCATGCATATTGGATTGTTTCAGTAACGTTGTTTTTCGTGTAGTAATCGCTCAGTGTGTTTTCTATTTCTATTCTAAACCCACTAAAACACCAGTTCCTGTTCCCTGCATACTGTCATCCTCCGCCAACATCCTGTGGTAGAGAACCTGTGTGTGTGTGTGTGTGTGTGTGTGTGTGTTTTGGAGCTCCCCCGGCTCTGTCCGTGGGTTGCGGACAGAGCCCGCAACCGAATTGAATTGAATTGAATTGAATTGGATGAAGAGGAGGGCTGTAAAGATGTAAAATCCTTATTGGGTTGTAATGAACAAAAACTCAAACTCAGCCCTAAAAGTCTTAGGATAGAATGTTTAGTATGTACGCTTATTATAGGCTTGCAGGTTTAGATTAGGTCATGAATGGTTAATTATGAGAGAAAAATAACAGAAAGGATATAACCTTTACCTCTTTTGCGTTACCAGCAAGAGAGGGCCGGGACATCTGAGCCTACTTCAAGGGGAGCGATATCCGCTTCGGTAACATGGGTTTAGTGGTAAGAGAGGGGGCGGGACTGCTTATTAGTCCTTAACTGGTGAACTCTGTAGAGAGCCATTCTTCAGGGTTAGGGGTCAGAGGTAAAGGCACAGCAGGAGAGGTTGAAGAAGTGCTGTTGGAGGCCAGAGCAGCAGACGGGAATTTCTCACATATGCTGCTGGAATGTCAGGAAATGTTACGGAAACCCAGGGCGGAAACGCCTAACCCCACACCTCACCCGACTCCTCACCGTCTCAAGGCTTTCCTTCTTTCTCATTCCCTTCACACTCTCAGTCTTTCACCCTCTCACTCACCCTTTGGCTCACCCATTCTGACTGTGGTCTCTCTCTGCAGGTCTGTAGGCAGCAGAGGATTCAGCCCCTACTTCTACCAACCAGATGATCCTTGTGAAGTCTGGTCCTCTTCTAATGGCTGACTCCACGCACCATCGAGTACGCCCTGGTCTGCACAACGCTGGCATGTGGCAGTTCTTCACTGGCAAGCTTTACGTTCCTGTTGTACTGCTAAAGCTGCCAGCTGAAGAACTGTCACGGTCCGCACTGCACCCCCTGAAGGAGGACCCCCAAGACACGGTCCGCACTGCACCCCCTGAAGGAGGACCCCCAAGACACGGTCCGCACTGCACCCCCTGAAGGAGGACCCCCAAGAGACGGCCCCCACAGCGTCCCCCCAGGATCCCCAAGAGACGGCCCCCACAGCGTCCCCCCAGGATCCCGAGGATGGGCCTTTATGTAGTATAGGTTGTGTACTAGTACTATGGTTTGGGCCTTTATGTAGTATATGTTGTGTACTAGTACTATGTGTTGGGCCTTTATGTAGTATATGTTGTGTACTAGTACTATGTGTTGGGCCTTTATGTAGTATATGTTGTGTACTAGTACTATGTGTTGGGCCTTTATGTAGTATATGTTGTGTACTAGTACTATGTGTTGGGCCTTTATGTAGTATATGTTGTGTACTAGTACTATGTGTTGGGCCTTTATGTAGTATATGTTGTGTACTAGTACTATGTGTTGGGCCTTTATGCAGTATATGTTGTGTACTAGTACTATGTGTTGGGCCTTTATGTAGTATATGTTGTGTACTAGTACTATGTGTTGGGCCTTTATGTAGTATATGTTGTGTACTAGTACTATGTGTTGGGCCTTTATGTAGTATATGTTGTGTACTAGTACTATGTGTTGGGCCTTTATGCAGTATATGTTGTGTACTAGTACTATGTGTTGGGCCTTTATGTAGTATATGTTGTGTACTAGTACTATGTGTTGGGCCTTTATGTAGTATATGTTGTGTACTAGTACTATGTGTTGGGCCTTTATGTAGTATATGTTGTGTACTAGTACTATGTGTTGGGCCTTTATGTAGTATATGTTGTGTACTAGTACTATGTGTTGGGCCTTTATGCAGTATATGTTGTGTACTAGTACTATGTGTTGGGCCTTTATGTAGTATATGTTGTGTACTAGTACTATGTGTTGGGCCTTTATGTAGTATATGTTGTGTACTAGTACTATGTGTTGGGCCTTTATGTAGTATATGTTGTGTACTAGTACTATGTGTTGGGCCTTTATGCAGTATATGTTGTGTACTAGTACTATGTGTTGGGCCTTTATGTAGTATATGTTGTGTACTAGTACTATGTGTTGGGCCTTTATGTAGTATATGTTGTGTACTAGTACTATGTGTTGGGCCTTTATGCAGTATATGTTGTGTACTAGTACTATGTGTTGGGCCTTTATGTAGTATATGTTGTGTACTATGTGTTGGGCCTTTATGTAGTATATGTTGTGTACTAGTACTATGTTTTGGGCCTTTATGTAGTATATGTTGTGTACTAGTACTATGTTTTGGGCCTTTATGTAACTACATAAAGGCCCAACACATAGTACTAGTACACAACATATACTAGTATATGTTGCGTACTAGTACTATGTGTAGGGCCTTTATGTAGTATATGTTGTGTACTAGTACTATGTGTTGGGCCTTTATGTAGTATATGTTGCGTACTAGTACTATGTGTTGGGCCTTTATGTAGTATAGGTTGTGTACTAGTACTATGTGCTGGGCCTTTATGTAGTATATGTTGTGTACTAGTACTATGTGTTGGGCCTTTGTGTAGTATAGGTTGTGTACTAGTACTATGTGTTGGGCCTTTATGTAGTATAGGTTGTGTACTAGTACTATGTGCTGGGCCTTTATGTAGTATATGTTGTGTACTAGTACTATGTGTTGGGCCTTTATGTAGTATAGGTTGTGTACTAGTACTATGTGCTGGGCCTTTATGTAGTATATGTTGTGTACTAGTACTATGTGTTGGGCCTTTATGTAGTATATGTGGTGTACTAGTACTATGTGTTGGGCCTTTATGTAGTATAGGTTGTGTACTAGTACTATGTGCTGGGCCTTTATGTAGTATATGTTGTGTACTAGTACTATGTGTTGGGCCTTTATGTAGTATATGTTGTGTACTAGTACTATGTGTTGGGCCTTTATGTAGTATAGGTTGTGTACTAGTACTATGTGCTGGGCCTTTATGTAGTATATGTTGTGTACTAGTACTATGTGTTGGGCCTTTGTGTAGTATATGTTGTGTACTAGTACTATGTGTCGGGCCTTTGTGTAGTATATGTTGTGTACTAGTACTATGTGCTGGGCCTTTATGTAGTATATGTTGTGTACTAGTACTATGTGCTGGGCCTTTATGTAGTATATGTTGTGTACTAGTACTATGTGTTGTTCCTTTCTGTTGAATAAAAATTACAAGATGACAGGTTGTGGAAGGGCGTTCGCCAACCGTAAATTCATTAAAGAAATGAATCAAATCAGTCTCCATTATTAACCAGAAAGCTGGGCGGACCGAGCCGTATGCCCAGAGCGTCGACGCCCATCTGTCCCTGGGTCTTCTGGCTCTTGGGGCCCAGGGGACCTGGGTACAGAACCCGGGTCTTAACATGAATCATCACACACCGTAGGATTGATGAGCTGCTATCATTATTTGAGAAATGAAGGAAATATTTCATCTTTTAATTTAGGATAGATCAAATCTCAAATGGAAAAATTAAGGACATACATGTTCTAGTCATTTAGACTAGTTCAACTTGGACTCTTAGACTCCACTCCTCTCCACCCTGTTACCTCTCATCCTCTCTCTTCACCCTGGTAACAGTCTGTGGTGCCCAGCCTTCTGTTCATTGCTGGGGCTTGTTCACAGTGGTGTGATCTATGTGATATGTAGGTATACGCGGTATACCCAAGAAATCAATTTCGATAGTGATAGAAGTTTCTGGTTATTTTTTGAATGAAAGAATGACATTTAATGTTAATATTGTAACAACAGATTTTTAAAATCTGTTGTTTAAGATAAACTACTTTCAAAATATTATTTTTTACTTTGAAAGTCAGATGTACGCTTCTTAGATGTACGCTGGATAGCCTACCAGCCTACCCAGTGGACTGTAGCAAAGGTTGCTTATCTATCCTTCATATATCGGGTTGTGATGTCACTATGAAAATCATTACTTCCCTGTGCCAAACGGCTTGTACCAGCTTATCACACCCACACCTGGTGGCATGACATGAGCCCTTTAACCTAGAAACAAAATGTCAAGTTTAAACGTTTATCTCTTATCTTTTATTGGCGGCGCCCGGTTTGCAGCCGGCATCCTTAAGAGTTTGCGATATAGTTAAACAATGTCAACAAACATGAATCATTTTGATTCCTTTGATGAGCCTGTCGTGGTGTCTACTGTGGGTAAGAAACGTAAGCCTTTGAAAAACTGTTATTCGTGTATTCATAGCGCATTTTGGTCATGGATTTATTGCATTTTGGGAAAAAAAATATTTTAAAAAATAAATTGATATTACAATATAGATTTGAATGTTAGATTTTATTAAAGCCTCAAGATGCTATATGAAAGTTCGAAACAGAAAATTATGTTTTTCATCATACCACTTACGACTGTTAGGGGAGCGATAGCTGCTGGCCCCAAGAGAAGAACACAGAGAGAGGACAGGAGTTGGAGTGAAGGTGAACAGGTTTGTATGGTGTAACCAGGAGTGAGGCGGGGGGTAGAGAGTGGGGCGCATCAGGCTGGAGGGAGTGAAGCAGGCAGGCTGGAGGTGTAGATCCACAAAACTATAGGCAAAGAGAACAAAGGAGAAGCACGAGATTTCAGCAGGAGAAACAACAACTAGAAAGTGTACATACTGGAGCCAGGTACGAATAACTACCACGGTATATCGAAGTACGATCTGGAGACGACTGCAGGGAAACCAGGTGTATCTGAAGGGGAGTTGATGAGCTGATGCAGGTTAGGTGTGAGCAGTTGAGAGTGGCAGGTTAAGCACAGAGACAGACAGGGGGTGTGGCCGACCCAGGGGGAGAACAAACAGCACCACAACTGTGTCCATGACAGAGACCCAAAAAAATAAATATAATTGTATTGTTTCAATCGAGCGTGAATGTAGTAGAGCTTTCACTTTTCACTTGCTTCTGTGACGGGGTGGCGATCAGGACTTCATTCAAGGGTTATCTTTTTTCGGCATGAAAGCATAAGCAGTATTCTTCGTCTCTCCCGACACGGCTGCTGGCTTTTTAGGCTTTAAGCATACTTTATTTGAATCAAGCTATTTAAAGCTGTATGAGCGTAACCATTTCAATACACTCTTGAAAACACAGCTTTTTTACAAATTGATGTAATTGTTTTATTATGATTATGATGAATGATGATAATCAGGAAGCCAGGGATCTTCTGATGGATGAAGCGTTTCTTTTCACGTAAAGAAATAGTTTAAACAAACACCTGCACTGATTTGAGATAAAGGTCAGCAGTTTGGGTTTCACTCAAGGGCCCTGTCTTCATGGGATCTCTGAGGCTGTTGCTAATTGAAGCTATCTCATTCTCACCACAGCAAGAAAAACCATTAGCATTTAGAATTAGTGAAATATATAAACAATTGTATGGAAACAGGGGCTTGTGTGTGTGTGTGTGTGTGTGTGTGTGTGTGTGTGTGTTGTGTGTGTGTGTGTGTGTGTGTGTGTGTGTGTGTGTGTGTGTGTGTGTGTGTGTGTGTGTGTGTGTGTGTGTGTGTGTGTGTGTGTGTGCGTCCGTCTATCTGTCTGGAAGGAATCTGGAGTTTAGCCAAAAAGTATATTCCTTCCTTCTGTTGTGTGTATGTGTGTGCACGCTCGCACACGTGGATGTCAAAGAGAGTGTGAGTGCCATGAAGTATAAGATATTTGTATACATCTAAAAACAAACACAAGATGACCAGTTTGCTCAAATATTTTAATACTGACAGTCGAATAATGAAACACAAAAGTACAATACAGAGTACGACAGGCATATAGCCATGGTCTACCAGGGGTCTGTCCATCCCGAGGACTTTGCCCAGATATATAACCCTATAAAGCTCAAAATTGCGGCCCATACTTGAACATGGCTGGGGTTTCAGTCCAGTGAGATGTCCCCACTGGCCAAGCAAACCAGGGATGATGTCAACGACACATCGATGTGGCCTTGCTTAGGTCCCATCAGATGTACATACTTTGTTTAAGTTCACCTGGGCTAGTCTCCACCGTTTGCTTGGCCAGTTTTGGAACATCCCACTGGTCATCGTTGTCGTTGTTCAGGTTATCGTTGCTCAACAAAGGTCTGCTTAGATGAAGGATGATGACCATTTGTTTCAGGTTATTTTTGGATTTTGGCCAGGCTACCTCCGGCCTTGGAGGTAGCAGCTGATGGGGAGATCGTTTCCTGCTGGTTGGATATCCGGAGGGTTTGCTGGTGGGGGCCTGTTAAGCAGCTCTTCAAAGTATTTCGCCCATCGATTGAGTTGGCCCTCCTTTGTCTTGATGGTATTGCTTTCTTTGTCTTTTAGCGGTCGTTCTGGCTTGGTGTATTTGCCCGGCAGCTTTCTAGTGGTGTCATGTATCCGTCTCATGTTTCCGTTTCTTGCTGCTGCTTCCGCCTGGTTCGCTAGTTTGTTGATGTAGTTCAGCTTGTCATACTTACATACATGCTTTTCTTCACTATTCTGTGGGCATTGCTGTATTATTTGTGGGTCTTAGCTTTGGATGTTCTAGTGCCACTTGTTACTGAGACTGCAACTTTCCTAACTTTTACCTTTTGTAATGTTTCAGCAGATATCCATTCCTCTTGCTGGTATTTCTTGTAGCCGACGACTACCTGACACGATTATGTTATAGTGTCTTTAAAATGTTGCCACTGCTTGTCAATGCTGTTCCCCTGTTCTAGTAGATCTCACAGAGCTTCATATTTGTGATATTTTGTGATATTTTGAGTTTCACGCTATAGTCTTCTCGAATTTGTTCTTCCCTTAGCAGGTTCACGTTGTATTTATTTCTGTTTCCCCTGTGCGCTGTTCTGTTCTTCTTTAGTTTGAGTTTTAGTCTGGCCATTAGCAAGTGGTGGTCTGATGCAATATCTGCTCCTCGTTTCACTCTCACATCCTGTAGTGTTCTCCTGAACTTCATGTTAATGCAGATGTGATCTATTTGGTTTGCCGTAACATGATCCGGTGACACCCATGTTGCTTTATGTATGCTCTTGTGGGTAAACATACTGCCTCCAATGACGAGTTTGTTTGATGCACAGATATCTAGAAGCTTCTTTCCATTGTTGTTAATTATTAAGTTCAAGTCTCCAATAAGGTGGGTCATATCTTTCTCTGAGTAGTTGCCAAAGATGTTCTGTAGTCTGTCGTAGAACTCATCTTTTGTTTCTTCTTCATGGTTATTGGTTGATGCGTAGCATTGGATTACATTCATGCTTATATTCTCTTTTGTTGTTCTGAAAGACTCTGTAATGATTCTTGGTCCATGGGCTTCCCACGCTATCAGTGCTCTCTGTGCTGATTCGGATAGCATGAGAGCAACGCCTTCAGTATGTGGGGCATTTTCCTCTTCATTGCCTGAATATAGCAGCATTTCTCCGCTCATGAGCCTTTTCTGACCAGCTTGCGTCCATCTTGCCTCACTAATTCCCAATAGCACCAGGTTGTAATTTCTCATCTCTGCTGCTATTTGAGCTGCTTTTCCTGCTTGGTACATAGTCCTCACATTCTAGGTTCCAATGGTAATGCTCCTCCTGGTTGAAAGAAGAGTTGTCAATCTTGAGGCTTCCAGGAGCTCCTGGCTTTCACCACTCAACTTTATAGGTCTTTGGGTTGAAGAACCTTTCGCTCCCAGATTAGAGTTCTCCTTTTTTCACTTTTTTTACTTCAATATAAAAATTGCATAAACACACGCTTATATTTACAAAGTCACAATAGGAAATTTGTTCACACAAATCCATAATCTGTTTCTAAGTCGATCAACGTTTTATACCCAAAATACAGTATGTTCATAAACACACACTGTGTGGCCAGGAAGGACTTGTTAGGCTATTAGTTGGTCTTTTATCGACTTTCATGATATTGATATTTAAATATAAGTTTGAAACTGTCATTCTTGTAGATCAACTGGAGCACACGCACACACACACACACACACACACACACACACACACACACACACACACACACACACACACACACACACACACACACATACACACACACACACACACACACACACACACACACACACACACACACACACACACACACACACACACACACACACACACACACACACACACACACACACACACAGAAGAGGTGCATCAGAACAGCTAAACTATTCTATATTTTTTCTCAAATGTATTCAAACTTGATCACATTAGCTATTTGTTTAAATCTTCACGTTATTTGTTTCCAACCATTTACATTTTCTTAGATGTTGAGTGCATGTTTACATTGTTTACTCCATTGAGACTTTGTTCGAATCCCTTCACCTGATTTAAGCCATTTAACATTTCTTTTGGTCTTAAACTATGCGGCTTTACTAAAACATATTTTCAACCTCACTTTGCAATACAGCACTCACCGCATTTTATGCAGTAAATGCATTATTTAAATGCATTATTTGAGCATTTAAGAAAACATAATTTTTTTTTTTTATTATTTTGTATTTTTCCATTCATTCCTTCTTATATAGGGTATTTTATTTCATTGAGTTGTAATTGTTTCTGACAAATGACCAACTCTGTTCATTCTTGTCTCTAAAACTCATTTACTGCTGCAGCAGCAGCAGTAAATGTCCTGTGCAAAAGACTGAAGTATCCCGTCGTCTCCGTCGCACATTACTGAGGCCAGGCCGGTTACGTATATACAGTAGTACAGTATTTATATAGCCAACAGTTATTTATTTATTAATGCTTTATAGTTTATTTAATGCTACTACCTAGCATCAAATAAACAGCATGTGTTTATTGTCCTAGTAACTGATGACAATATCGAGTGTTGAATAATCTCAATTACTCATGGTGGTTGTAGGCTACTGTATGCAACGGTGAGCGTGGCGGTGCTTATAGGACGAGTGTGGAAGAGGCAAGGAGGGAATCATCACTATACACCCACTACAAAAAACTAGCTTACACCACTGCTTGCTGGGGAGATGGCATCAAGGCCGGGGAGACTAACAGACTGGTGAGGAAGGACTGCTCGGTTGGTGGGCAAGAGGCGGACAGTCTGGAGGCAGTGGTGGAGAGGAGGATAGGAGAGAAATTCAAGTCTGTCCTGGGTAACCCCTCCCATCCCCTCTGTGTTGTGCTGTGGCAGATGGGGAGCCCCTTCAGCCACAGATTAATGTCCCCAAGGTGCAAGACGGAGCGCTTCAGGTGCTCCTTAGTGCCCGCAGACATTAGGCTGTACAACAGCACCTGATGTATGTATGTGTGTGTGTGTATGCGTGTGTGTGTGTGTGTGTGTGTGTGTGTGTGTGTGTGTGTGTGTGTGTGTGTGTGTGTGTGTGTGTGTGTGTGTGTGTGTGTGTGTGTGTGTGTGTGTGTGTTTATGTGTGTGTGTGTGTGTGTGTGTGTGTGTGTGTGTGTGTGTGTGTGTGTGTGTGTGTGTGTGTGTGTGTGTGTGTGTGTGTGTGCGCTCGCGTGTGTGTGTGTGTGTGTGTGTGTGTGTGTGTGTGTGTGTGTGTGTGTGTGTGTGTGTGTGTGTGTGTGTGTGTGTGTGTGTGTGTGTGTGTGTGTGTGTGTTATACCTGTGGGTTTTGGATGCATGAGGATTAACGGCAGTTCTAGTTCAACATCACTGAGACCTGAGGAGACAGAGGAGGAGACAGAGGAGGAGACAGAGGAGGAGACAGAGGAGGAGACAGAGTAGGAGACAGAGGAGGAGACCAGTAGGAGACAGAGGAGACGTGAGACGGAGGAAGGTTCTGGGTGGTGCTAGGGGTCATCAGGAGGAGGCTGGTGACGGAGGAAGGTTCTGGGTGGTGCTGGGGGTCATCAGGAGGAGGCTGGTGATGGAGGAAGGTTCTGGGTGGTGCTGGGGGTCATCAGGAGGAGGCTGGTGATGGAGGAAGGTTCTGGGTGGTGTTGGAGGTTATCAGGAGGAGGCTGGTGACGGAGGAAGGTTCTGGGTGGTGTTGGAGGTTATCAGGAGGAGGCTGGTGACGGAGGAAGGTTCTGGGTGGTGCTGGGGGTTATCAGGAGGAGGCTGGTGACGGAGGAAGGTTCTGGGTGGTGCTGGAGGTTATCAGGAGGAGGCTGGTGATGGAGGAAGGTTCCGGGTGGTGCTGGGGGTTATATGGCGGCTGTATGAAGCGCCAATACGAGCTCTCATTGGAATCACGACCCAGCGAAGCTCCAGCTAGGACACGCCCCTTTGAACGGGGTACCCTTCTTCACATGATCATGAGACTAAAAGGTGGTTTGAACATCGGGCAATAAATGTTGCGTTACCACAAGGGCCAAAGTTTCCTCCCTCTTTGGAAAGTCTTGCTGAATCCCAAGCAGGAGAAGGACACTAATGCGTTGCACCTGACGAACACAGGTCCTCCTGTGTGCTCCTCTCAGGGAGAGAGACTTAAGACCTAAGCAGGGGCCGTAGAACATCTCTCGGTCAGCCAGTCACAGGGCTGTGCTCCTGCCCAGTATCAGATTCAAGTGCTCCAGTGAAGCTGGAGTGGCCCAAAGGAGGCAAACATATGTCCTTATGGGCCAAAGAAGCACCAGAACCCCCTGACAACCCGTCATCAAATGATCAGGACTCGGACTCTGACTCAAACTGATTTGATTCTGACTCAATTGAAAATGTTTTTCAATTTAACTTGATCATAAATTAGGCTTTTGAGGATGATTTTACTGATGATGTGACTTTTAATCTTTTCTAAACCTTAGTATGAATAACATATGAGGTATTATTTTGATGAATATTATGTATTACACTTTTTATTAAAAAGGCATCAATGCTTTTAGAAAATAATTTGTTTCTTTGAGTGAAATCAAAATCAGGTTTTTAACTTAGGGCACTGGCGCCCTCAAACAAAAACGCCTCAAAATGACCAAGTTCCTGCTATCCTGGAAAAATATTCTGATTAAAGAATCCAATATAGAAAAAGAAACTTTCCTTCTAAAATATTGCCTTAGGATCAAAATAATTCTTGCTATATTGCTTTTATACATTTACAAGGGAACTATGTGATGGGTTTTTTAATCCAGTTCCCTGCTTTGTCATGAATCCCACACAGACGCAGAATCTCTCTCCACCGCCAGGGGGCAGCATCACGAGGCTCCACCCCAACCCTGGTGCCATCGGGTTAAAGTAGGAGTTCGGATTGGGTCATAGTTGTCATGCAGGAGCACATGAGGACCTACTATATGGTGTGAATCATGCATGATGGAGGAGGCCGTTCATGGTACCTTCTCCTCCTCCTTCATGCCAGCGTTGAGACCATCCTCCCCGGATCGATATATTTTTCTGAAGGGGGGGGGGAGTGTATTGAAGAAAATAAATGTATTTTCTAATCCATTATATAATGCATATCATAAATGGAGAGGGTTTGCAGGGCACAGACATTGTGTTGAGATTGGGTTACACAGGATATGAGACAGTTATCTCACACTCCCTTTCTCACGCACGGCAACATTCCCCTCACCCCCTCGCTCAGTCTCTCAGGCGCGCACGCACGCTGGCACGCACACACTCACGCGCGCGCGCACATACACACAGACACACACTAACACACACACAAAATCACACACGCGCACGCGCGCAAACACACCCTAGAGTAGTTGCTGAGCCAGCCGATGCCACCGCGCGCAAATGCAAAGCTTTTACGCACCGCGCCGGTGCGGTTTCACTCCAAGAGGTTTTAGCAGCATGCATGCATCACGACTCGTCCAAGCTGATGAGGAGGAGCACACGTCGGACATCATGCCATGCTGGGAATAAGAAGGTCCAGCTAATAAGCAGCGGGAGGCACAGCAGGGGGGAGGTGGTCAGAGGGAGGGCGTGCGCGCACGGATGCTCGATACAAAGTGAATGCAGGGGAACGCGGAGCATCCAGAACGCATTTGTCTAAGAAGCTTTTTATTGAGTTATAGTGTTTAATTAAATAGGCTGCCCAATGAGCGTCCGATGGAGAACATCTAAAAAGAACACTTTTTAGCGCCTATCCACCCTATAGGGAAGTCGGCTTAATTGAACACAAAGACGCGCTTTGGAGACGTGGTAGCTGCCGGATCTCCTCTTCCTCTCCGTGATGGCGATCAACACGGACGCCACGTTCGGAAAATGCGAGATGGGGGAGAGGGAGGTGTCACATCCCACCGACTTCCAGGACACGGAGAAACTGTTGAGCACGACGACGGCCGAACCGACCGGGGAAAGTAACCTCAAACCGTCCGACACCCTCTTTCTCAACGTACGGGGGAGCGTGCGTTCGCTGGACGGCGATCAGAACGGACACAGGTCGCCTCTCAGATCGGGCTCCGTGGGGCATCTAGCTGCCCCACCCAGATCCACATCCCGGCTCAGTTTAGGCCCGGGTCCGTCTCCACTGCCGCCCGGGGCCGGACCTCCGAGTTATCTGTGGCTCGCAGTGTTGACCTGTTTCTGTCCCGCTCCTCCTCTGAACATGTGCGCCCTGTGGTACGCGCACGTGGTAAGTAGTGATATTATCATGTTTTTATAAGATGGGGAAGCAGGGATGTGACTGGAAGAAGTTGTATCCACCGTTGAAAGGCAGCCTTCTTAACACCGTATTCCACTATCTCTCTCTTTCTCTCTCTCTCTCTCTCTCTCTCTCTCTCTCTCTCTCTCTCTCTCTCTCTCTCTCTCTCTCTCTCTCTCTCTCTCTCTCTCTCTCTCTCTCTCTCTCTCTCTCTCTCTCTCTCTCTCTCTCTCTCTCTCTCTCTCTCTCTCTCTCTCACTCGCCCACTCCCTCATCTCTGATGGCAGTCGAGGTCTGTTATGCATACAGGGGATGTCGCGGGGGCGAGGAAATACGGGCGTCTCTCGATGCTGCTCAGCTGTCTCTCCATGCTGCTGGGTGTGGCCGTCATCGTCTTCATTGTGACTACTATAGGTAGGAAGCCTTGTCCAAGCCGGCCAACAAACAAAACAAGTCAACCCTCTGGTCATAATTGTGTTCTCCATACTCTCTCCTTCTCTGCCAGAGGGAAAGAAATAGCATCGCTGACGTCAGTGGATCAAAGTTGCACCGCAAAAAGGAAAAGAAAATAGAAATCATGTCATTTTGAAAATGAAAAAGCACAAAAACCTCTAAAAATGTATATTTGTTTTGAAGCAGCCTCGCAGGACTTCCCCACGTCATATTTCCAGATTTTTTTGTGAATGAAGTCTAGCGCCTTCCAGAGTCCCAGGAGGGGAAGGACAGAAGAAAGAAACAGCACATGCACTGTGAGGACTACTGTGAAGTCTCCAGGTCATCTACTGCCTTCTCCCCCACTGCTGGTCCATCCAAAGCTAACTGGTTGATGGGACAACAATTTGAGGCCTCATCCACATGACTTACATTATGGTTTACTTCATCGAATGAAGTTGCATGGCCAACTTTGTATTTGCACACACACAAACGCACACATACACATGCACACACACATTCTCTGCTCTCTCTCTCTCTTGGTACGTGGTATCGATGAACACACTTGCACTTGTAATGAACCGATGTACTTCCAAAGCTACAGTTTGCAAACCTATTGGGTGCCTGCCTTTTTTTCTAAATGTTTGTGACCACCTCTCCTACGGGGAAGAGATTTCCAAAGTGTTCACGTGCTCTTTGTGCAGAATGTTCTCATGTATGTCGAGGTTAGCCTGTTAGCATTTGTAGCGTGATTGCCCGCTTTGCACAGTGGATGAAAGGTCTGACTTCCTGAAGACAGGTTTGATCTGGGTGGATGGCTCAGCCCCTTCTCAAAGTAATCCAAACATCAACACGTTTGTAACGTATATGCACTACTCCTGGCACAGTTATTACTTATATGTTTGTATTGTATGACCTGTATACTGTGCCATAGTTCCTTACATGTGCATGTCTGAAATAAACTTGAGAAAAAGCATGAGAAATCTGAACAAGAGTTGAAGTGTTCTTATCTCAGAGTTACATCCGGTCTCACCAAGCACGCCCGCATTAGGAGAGAGTTGAAGGGTTCTATAAAGAAGTAGGGATCAGAACAAACAGGCCTTTAGCCCCTCAACAGACCAAATGGGTTCATGAGATGTTTGTCTTGGGTAAAACAATTGGGATGTCTGGCTATGGGATGGTAAATAACTATACATTATCGTAATTGTCATAATTTGTGAGTGACCAAACGATTAAGGTTATTGCGATTGCTATATTTGATTGGCCACCATTAGTGCAAGGTGATACTTATCACACAATTTTGATTGGCTGCTGAATGCATGGTATTTGATACTTAAGAGCCTATCAGCCAACCAAAAACGCTTTCAGAGATGTTGCTGTTTGGATGTTGCAGTTTGATTAAGCCATTTGGATACTCTTTAATATAAACGATAATAGAAACAGCACATGAACTGCGTACGGAAGGCGCTAGGCCAATAACCCCTGGTTATTGGCCAAAGACAATGTCACTCATAGCACTAATCATGGGACTGCCCCTGTGATGCACCAGGGCACGGACACCACACTGATCCTCGCTAGGTTCTAGTCTTCTGCCCTGGCGCCCTGATACATCAAAGGACCAGAGCCAGAATCAGTCCTTCCATCACCTCAGAAAAGTTATTTCCTGTTCCTGCAGTTTGAACATTGGGTTGATAAATGTCTGTTGCCTGAGCAGCAGCTCAATGTATCTTAACTTAAATAGTTCTGTCTATACTGGTGCACTAATGGAGCAGAGCCATAAGGAAGGGGCGAGTTGGCGCTGTGGTGAAGTGGCTGCTGTTGTCACTATACTGGTCAGAGGAGCAGAGGAAGGGAGGAGGGAAACACCAAAGACAGTACCGTAAACACCCAGGGACCTAACCATTCTGCAGGCTCATGTTGTATCTGCTCTGAGCCATCCTGTCAGAACACACCTCCATCCAATCACAGCCCTTTCATTGATAGGGGGCGGGCCGTACCCAGACTGACCAGAGGAGCGTCCAATGGGAGCGCCCTTCAGGCCTGTTCATAAACAGCCAAGATGGTAGAGGAAGATCATCACGTGTTCCCTTTCTCTAATTGGCTGTAGGTCTATCCTATTGGGTCCAGAGGCATTTTGGTCTACGCCTATTGGAAATCAAAATGACCAGGGGGAATGGAGACCTACATGCATTAACACATTAAACTGGCGATGTCGGGCTATAAGTAAGAACAGGAAAACATTGATTTATTTCTAATCCTCCATAATGTTTTGTTTACGACACGGAGGGAATGCTGTCATACTGTTGTTGCATGCATACGGAATGAGGGAGGAAGTACAGGAAATACAGAATACAGGAAGGATCAATTGATGGAAGACAATAAATAAGAAAGGAAAATGTCAGAGTGCCACGAGAAGGAAGGAAGAAAAGGAAGGGAGGATTGAGAGATGGGAAGGAAGCAGGACAACACCCCCATGGCTAGTACATGCCAAAGGGCCCAGGGTGGTTATCACTCTGGATGGAGAGATGGGAGGGAAGCAGGACAACAGCCCCATGGCTAGTACATGCCAAAGGGTCCAGGGTGGTTATTCTGCTTTGGATGTGCCTCAGCATCCCACACTGGAGAGTAATGTTCCCTTTGGTAGCCATGGTGATACTGGGGGAGATAGAATGCATGGGACCAGTGCCAACAAAGGCTTCATATAACATTACAGCCGGAGCTAAGTGAGCTATTATGTTTCAACCCAACAGCCAAAAAGTATTAAGATGTGATTGTCTTTGTAAACAGAGATCTCCATGTACTGGACGCACGCACGCACATGTATGTGTGTGTGTGTGTGTGTGTGTGTGTGTGTGTGTGTGTGTGTGTGTGTGTGTGTGTGTGTGTGTGTGTGTGTGTGTGTGTGTGTGTGTGTGTGTGTGTGTGTGTGTGTGTGTGTGTCTGTTTGTCTGTGCGTGTGGGACTCTGTGTGTGTGTGTGTGTGTGTGTGTGTGTGTGTGTGTGTGTGTGTGTGTGTGTGTGTGTGTGTGTGTGTGTGTGTGTGTGTGTGTGTGTGTGTGTGTGTGGTTGTGTGTTGTGTGTGTGTGTGTGTGTGTGTGTGTGTGTGTGTGTGTGTGTGTGTGTGTGTGTGTGTGTGTGTGTGTGTGTGTGTGTGTGTGTGTGTGTGTGTGTGTCTTTGTGTCTGTTTGTCTGTGCGTGTGGGACTCTGTGTGTGTGTGTGTGTGTGTGTGTGTGTGTGTGTGTGTGTGTGTGTGTGTGTGTGTGTGTGTGTGTGTGTGTGTGTGTGTGTGTGTGTGTGTGTGTGTGTGTGTGTGTGTGTGTGTGCTCTCATGCATGCATATGTGTGTGTGTGTGTGTGTGCGTGGAGTGGGTGTGTCTGATAAAGAGAGAAGCAAAGAGAGAGAAGAATAAAGAGCAGAACAGAGCACTAAGCGCACCTAATGGCGCTGTCAATAAGGTTCTGGGAGCTGCTAGAGGCCAAGGCCGTCCCCACAGAAGCCCGCTAAGTAACGTGTTACCACTGGATTACGGCGCAAACATCTCGGAGCACTGCGATTAAAAGAGGTTGCAGGAAATAGTCTCTGCACATTTTACAATTTCAATGTTTTATTAGTAGTGCATCAATAATTATATAAAGTGATAATGATTATATATATTAGCCTGTCACTGTCATTCTCCTCTGATATAACAAACGTATTAGATTGTATTATTCATACCCTAAATGGTCCACGTTTATGAAAAGTTCTCCTAATGAAGTGCCAAAAAAGATGATTTAGTCCTTAGTTTACCATGGAGATGAGTGTACAAAAGGGGCCGTCTAGTTGGCTGTGAGGTTAAGAGATGCATTAGCTGCTGAAGTAAGAAGCAGAAAGCATCTCTCCCTCCCTGGCTGCATGCGCCCTGACCACCCAGATCAATACTGCTGTTCTTCTCTGCTACCGCCCTCCTCCTCACTTCTTAGAAGCATCTGTCATACAGACGTATACATATATGATCACACTATGTGTATGTATGTATGTATGTATGTATGTATGTATGTATGTATGTATGTATGTATGTATGTATGTATGTATGTATGCATGTATGCATGTATGTATGTATATATATATATGTCTATACATACTGTATACATGTTTATATACAATACATATACATATATACAGTATATATATATATACAGTATATATATATATATATATATATATATATATATATATATACATACATACAGTGTTTATATAGGGGTTGCAGTGAAGGAAGATTCCCTATGTGTGTGTGTCTGTGTGTGAGGGGGGGGGGGGGGGAAGTAAAGAAAAAAACCAGGAACAGTGTTTGGGGATGAGCAGGTCATCGTTATCCTGCCCAGATGAGAGTGTCTGACTGATGCTGATTGATCCTGGAGCAGGTCTGCAGCTGCACTGCATTAACCCGATGAATTGCAGTGAGTGTTTAACAGACGGTTGAAGTTTCACTTTTAATGGTGTCAATCATCCTGCAGTCGTTCTCCTCCCCGCCCATACACGCACGCACGCGCACGCACGTGTCCAGACACACACACACACACGCGTGCGCATGGAGGTGCGCGCGCACCACATGCTAAACACACACACACACAGCTTTTATATAGCAGCCCTACGGTACTTATTGCACTTCCTGCATCAAGGCTTTTAGGTGATGAGTCCCCCCCCCCATCAGCCACAACAGCACTCCCCCTCTGAGGTCCCCCCTCCCTGACTCCCCCTCTGAGGTCCCCCCTCCCTGACTCCCCCTCTGAGGTCCCCCCTCCCTGACTCCCCCTCTGAGGTCCCCCCTCCCTGACTCCCCCATCGTTGGCCCCGACAACCTTTTCCACACCAATCACACCTCCGTTCTTTGTGCTGTCTGAACACACACACACACACACACACACACGCACACACACACACACACACACACACACACACACACACACACACACACACACACACACACACACACACACACACACACACACACACACACACACAGACCTAGGGATGCTCTCATGTGCAGCGGCCAGGCGGGACCACCATCTCTCCCCTGCTGTACTTGAATGAAAGCCCTGTGCCTTGATTTACAGTAAAAGGCACTTAGGCATTATCTCTGGAGAAGAGAGAGAACGCAGAAGGAAAGACAGAACGAGAGAGAGAGAAAGAAAGTAAAAAGAAACACAAAAGTTTGAAAGAAAGAAAGAAAGAAAGAAAGAAAGAAAGAAAGAAAGAAAGAAAGAAAGAAAGAAAGAAAGAAAGAAAGAAAGAAAGAAAGAAAGAAAGAAAGAAAGAAAGAAAGAAAGAAAGAAAGAAAGAAAGAAAGAAAGAAAGAAAGAAAGAAAGAAAGAAAGAAAGAAAGAAAGAAAGAAAGAAAGAAAGAAAGAAAAGATAAGTGCGAAGATTCAGAAGCAAAAGACATTCCTGACCTCTGCTGGCAGAGTAAGATATTACTAGAAACTAGGGCTGGTCCGTCCGTTGGCCTGCTCAGGAACGAAGGAGCCTTCGTCTTTCTTGTGTTTCCATGGTCACCAAGAAGCACATGGTCTTGAGAAGAGCTCATGAAACTTGACCTTTAGGGTGTAATGGGTGTTACAAAAGGGTATAAAGGTTCAAAAGGTCATGGGGAGCTCACTGGTTGTCGTAGTAACACGCCCCAATGCTGACTACAATAAACTACAAACAAACAAACAAACAAACAATTGCAATTTATTCAAACTTCCAAAATATATATTTCTAGGATGACGTGACCATTGATAGGCTTTAGAAAACAAGAAATGTCCTACAATAATCCCAGAATGTGAGACCTACTCTTTGATTAAACATCTCTCCCTATTCCAGATAAGGTTAGCCTTCATGATCAGGAATGGAAGGAGACAAGACAGATACTCAGCCATCACTGAGTCTCATTACTGCCAACTGTATCTGCCTTGTCACTTGACGGGGAATTGGTTCAATTTACTAAAAGGCCAAGGCGCCTAATAAGGCGCTTAATCTGGATAATAGGCCAAATAATCAAACCAGTTAATCTTTCTGACAGACAGACAGACAGAAAAGCAGACCACTTAGGTATATTAAGCGCTAAAGGTTCTCAATTATTGGATTTATAATGGTAAGCATTAACTGGGTAAACTTAATAATCAGGGAAATTAATGGGAATAGCAAAGGCTTTTAGGTGATTTACCTTCCCTGTAGTAATAATCTGCAACATGGACGTTAACATCAATAACAAACGATAACCAAGACTTTTGCAACTTAAAATTGGAAACAGCGCCTTCAAGCAACCTTTTCCAGGGATCAAAACAAATTGCAGTTAACTAGAGAAGAGTATAAAAAACATATGTATTTAGATATATCCTGGGAACGTAATTTGAATAAAACATAATGTGTTATGGTAGTCTCCATATTGGAGCATAGAATAATAATAAAATATAAAAAACATGTCTCTGTAAAAAGCTGTAGTATCAAAGTGTCCACCTCCCATAAGTTAGTGTCCTAACTTATGGGAGGTGTGACTACATGATTCTTGTTTGATTACTTTTTTTTGTGTGTGTCTGGAACTTGGATTGCTTGCGGGTGAGACAGCCTTCTAAGTGCCGAATGAGCATCAGACAAAAAAGACAAAACGTCGTTCTGTGCTTACTCATACATTCTCCTTCATCACTGATACATCGCCTGAAGAGGAGCCCCTCGGATAAAGTATAGAAAGTGTCCCTATGTTATTGTTATTGCAAGATGGATCCCATGACTCCAACATCAAATGAGAGAGGATACTGTGAATGTGCTTAGTGAGTTTGTTATTTGTGTTCCCAACAGTAGGCCTATATACGAGGTGGGTTTGGTTGTGATGAGCTCCTGCTCGCTGACCTTAACAACCACCTGACGCACCAGACAGCGTGCAGCATGTGTACCGATGTGGGCTGAATGAAACTCCAGGCAGCGTATTCAGAGTCATTACTCATATCTTTATTCCTCAGTGCATACAGACGCTGGTTCATGACATCACAGGACAGCTGCTCCTGAAGAGGCCAATGAGCATGAGGTGGGTGTTGTCTTGGTGATGTCATCAGTGGCGTGGAGGAAAGGAAGGACCACTTTCACAGCCCACGACCTTCAGAGACAACGCAGGCCTCTCGTCGCCATGACAGCGCGTGGCGCCAGCGTCCCCTTTCCTTCTGGTTAGCGGGGGGGGGGGGGGGGGGGGGGGTTGTTTTGGGATGTTGTCCCTCACCAAAACAATACTGTGAACCTGAAACCCCAGGCCCCGCCCACATCCCTGCCTCAACCAATCAGATCAGCGGAGCCGGAACGGGTTATGGGGAGAAAGTGTTGAAGGGGGAAGAGAGATAAAGAGCGAGGGTGAGAGAGTGAGAGAGGGACAGAGGGAGAAAGGGGGAGAGAGCGAGAGAGAGAGAGCAGGAGAGAGAGGGAGAGCGGGAGAGAGAGAGGGAGAGAGAGCAGGAGAGGGAGGGAGAGAGGGCGAGAGAGAGCGAGAGCGAGAAGGGATGGATGGGAGTAGAGAGGAGGAAGTAGCAGCTGGGAGGAGAGAAGGAGAAGGAGGAGTGGAAGAAGGAGGGAGAGGTGCAGGAGGCGGCCCCCGGGGCGGAGCTCTAGTGCTGGATCCTCCTGATGGACTGGATCTGGGGGGTCTGGGCGTGGGAGCCAAACTGGCGGTAGCACTTGTACTCTCCTCCGCGGCAATCGCACTCCATGATGTACTGGTGGCCACGGTAACCGGGGAACTGGTAGCACACGAAGCTGGGGGCGGAGGAGCAGTGTCACAACGGGTGGGGTGTGTGTGTGTGTGTTTGTGTGCGTGCGAGTGTGAGTGCATGCATGAGTGTGTGCGTGCGTCCGTGTATGTGTGTGTGTGTGTGTGTGTGTGTGTGTGTGTGTGTGTGTGTGTGTGTGTGCGCGAGTGTGAGTGCATGCATGAGTGTGTGCGTGCGTCCGTGTGTGTGTGTGTGTGTGTGTGTGTGGTGACCACGCTGGTGTACTCACGCTCCGCACTGCACGTGCATGGATCCGACCTCGTTGTTGAACCAGCCCATGGCCTGCAGAGAGGGGTAGTCGTTGCACAGCTCAAACTGACGGCCGCCCATGTTCTCCTTCTCGTAGACGGTCATGCGGGACTCCTTGTGGCTCTGTGGAGGAGCAGGAGGAGCAGGGGCGTCAGGAGGCTTCAGAGACACGGGGGTCCCTCAGGACACTAGCTGTGGCTCTGCTCTTGTGTAGCGGGCTACAGTTACACCTGTATGTCTTATCTCTTAGTTTAGGCTCCTCTGTGAACAGGGTCTTATAAGGCTCCTCTTTTACAGCAGCAGGTAGGTTCATTTCTTAAAAGCGGCACCCCATTAACGAGATTAAACCGCATGGTGGTCACAGAACGAAGACCGATGAACTGATCATAGGCAATAAGCTCAGAGCCGAGCTGTCCCGAGGTAAGGCTCGGTGGGGACAGAGACTAGTCCCAGCCGGTGGGTTCATGGGAAACCTACAGCACAGCAGATGGGCCTGAAGGAGATCATCCTCTCGATGCGGTAGGAGTTGCTGCCGCTGTAGGCCTCAAAGCGGGGGTAGTCTCCCTTCTCCAGGACGAACTGCTGGCCGCAGAAACTGGAGTGCTCAAAGCCCACCCAGCTGGAGTCGGGGAGAGAGAGAGAGAGAGAGAGAGAGAGAGAGAGAGAGAGAGAGAGAGAGAGAGAGTTGATCAGCAAAAAGTTTAATGATCCCGAGCAAAAGAGATTGGAGAAAACATCAGTTGAAACTCTATTGAATTGAATAGAGTTGTTCATATTCATCCGTCATGGGTTCACTCCTCAAAGGTCTGCTCTATTGCTGAGACCACACCACCATGGAGAAAGAATCCATCCATGTAGTCGCTTGACAAGTTTCAATAAAAACAAGCATCTGCTTGCACGACTAAAAAGCAACTATTTGCGTTATAAAAGAGTTGTGAAAGGAATACTTCAGTTTTGACTTGGTGGCTGATCAGACGTCATTAAGACGTCCCTGTGGCTGTGCTGACAGGCCGCCGTCATGCAGAGGGGAGCGGGGGGTGCAGTACTTACGATCCACACTCCACCTTCAGGGAACGGACATTCTCCATGCCGCACTCCATGATGTTCTGGCAGCAGGAGGTGAACTCCATGCGCTTGCCCTGGAAGTACTCCTGGTCGTAGACGGTGATCTGGGGACGAGGAGCCAGAGGGCCGCTTAGTTAAGTGCGCTTGGGGAGGGGCCCCGCTCTGGGGCCCAGGTAGTCACACCTCTCTTCACAGGGGGCCAAACCCTCCGAGGAAGAAGATTACAAACAGATGGATCCTCTAACTCCTAGAATAGTAAAAGGAACTGGAGAAACCCGGCCGGTTTTAGAAATCAAGTCCCGGCACGTTCCTCCTCTGGGACACACTTTGTGTTCGGTGGCAGAGTCGCTGGTAACTCATTGATTCACAAAAAGCACGTTGGCCTTGTGTGACGCAGGAGGCCGCTGCTGTTTGGGCGCTAAATGCACAGGGTCTCCCCGAGGGTAGCTCACCTTCCAGGGGCCCATGGGCATGGTGTTCATAGGGTTGGTCTGGGCCATGGCTTCTTTGTTTTCTCAACAGTAGCTGTAGTGAGGGAGGGAATTCAGACCAACAGTTAGATCAACGCAATACTCTTCCCACACACACCTCGTTATAACAAGACCCTCTTTGTGACGAATCACTGGGAATATCAATCACTGGGAATTTGATCATTCTGCTCATTGATGCCCATCATTCTGAAAGGCATCTAGGAGCTGAAGCCTTTGAGTGGTTCATGTGAGGCTACAACCCTACACACACACACACACACACACACACACACACACACACACACACACACAAACACACACACAAACTCTAAACGAACACACAAACACTAACACACACTCACATATTCACACACTGCTCAATAATCAATCCTAAGAAGGGGTAAACCAGACCTACCAAAAGGGAGTAACGCTGGTGTGTGTGGGGGGCAGGTGTCCTACTGTGTGCTGTGTGTGTGGTGGTGTGTATGGGGGTATATATACCCCCAGGGGAGCAGGGGCCGGAGGGGCCGGCACGTCTGCTGTCAGCACTTTGCTTTGGACTCCATTGTGTGGTGGACCAAGCAGAGGGGTTAACCCACACACACACACACACACACACACACACACACACACAAACGCACGCACACGCACACGCACATGCCAACACACACGTGCGCACACGCACACACACGCACAAACGCACACGCATGCATACACACATGCGCACGCACTCACACAGAAGTGCACGCAGCCGCACAAACACGCAGGCACTCTTTACCTCTCCCAGGATCTTCACTCAGGCCTAGTGGTTGCATCGTGTGTTTGGTCTGAAATTGAAGAGAGTGTGTGAATCGTTACATGAAGTTGAAAGACACAAGTATAATTTGCACTGTTTTACATTACGGTTAAATATTTGTTAATATGTTTTTGAGTGAGGGTCAAGGCACGTAAATGAATAAGAAAAACTTTCAGAGTTATGGTCCATGTGAGGGGGTTTTCCAAGGGTTTTCCAAGCTTTTAGTATAGCGCACAGCCAACCATCTATTACACACGTCATATATGTATGTATCATGTTATATATATATATATGTATCATATAATCTTATACACACATCATATATAAATGTATGTCATATATATATGTATTATAACCTATACCTCTGTCACACATATCAAATATGATATGTATACATATATATCATATACCTTATCTATAACACGTATCATATTTATGTTATGTTATGTTTGTGTGTGTGTGTGTGTGTGTGCGTGTGTGTGTGTGTTTGTGTGTTTTTACTCCTATACCGTGAGGTTGAATGAGTCTTTTTGACTTATAGATTGCTCTGTCTATTTGTAAATTGAGACAAACAGGTGGAGAATGACATGAAATATTGTCGGCACTAATTGGCTTATTCCTCCTCTATTGGATGTTTTACTAATTGTAGTATTTTTGGGTTTTGTTATTCAGAACAATGAACATGAAAATCAGGGAGCTAGGGTCAGCACATCACCCTGATCTCTATGAAGCCTGGAGAACACCAGTGTGTGAGTCTGCGTGTGGTTCATTCTGCTGATGATAGCAGCTGAGCAGAAGCGACAAAGCGACCCGCGAACTCAGCAGAGTGGAGCAGAGCTGAGCAGAGAGGGCAGCGTTCAGCGCCACCTAATAGCCTACATGTTGTTGAACCTTCGTCCATTTAAATCCCATGAACCATCGTTATCAATAATGCACATATTTGAGCTTAATCAATTTTTTTCTTTCTGGCTAAGGGTTGTAGGCCAGATTTAGTGCTAAACAAATGTGAAAACAACTAAAGCAAACATTGAATGCTGCATTCCAAATGTATCGCCTACTATTATACTGTGGTATTATTGTGGTGGTTAGCCTATATTAGTGCCCGTAGGTAGAGAGGTGATTAGTCGTAGGTGCCGAGTCTAGCAAGTATGTATGTAGTCGCTATTGCAATGGCAACTTCAGATTGCCTCTAGGGGGCAGCACTTGACCAGACCACCAGCTGAGCAGCTGCAAGAATACTCAAGCGCAGCACATGACCGCAATAAAGGTGCATCTAAATTAATTAGAATATTGCGCAAAAGTTAATTAATTTTAATAATTAAAGTAAAAAACGTGAAACCCATTTATTATATAGATTCATTCCACCAACAGTGAAATATTTAAAGCCTTTACTGGTTTTAATCTGGATGATAATGTTTTACAGCTCATGAAAACCCAAAATTCAGTAACTCAGAAAATGTGAACATTGCCTAAGAAATATTTAGAATATGGAATTGTTGGCCTTTTGCAAAGTATGTTCTTGTATATGCACTCAGCACATGGTTGGGGCTCATTTGGAATGAATAACTGCATCAATGGGGAGTGGCATGTAATAGATCACCCTTTGGCCCTGCTGAGGTGTTATTGATGCACAGTTTTCTTCGATAGCGGCCTTCAGCTCGTCTGTATTGTTGGGTCTCGTGTCTCTCATCATCCCCTTGACAATATACATTTTCTATTGTGTTCAGATCAGGCAAGTTTCCTTACCCATCATGTTCCTATCAGGGGCCCCGTGTGTACTCATCAGGGGCCCTGTGTGCACTCATCAGGGCCCCCATTTTTTTCTTTCAGGGGCCCCCATGTGCTCCAATCAACGCCGACAGTACCCTTAAGGTAGGACGGGATTTAAGCCGGATGGTGATAGCCGCGGCATCTACGTTAGCATCATGACCTCATAGCAACCCGACACAGTGTAGCCTGCTAATAGATCAAAGGAAAAAGAAGAACGCGACACAATGAACAAAGAGCAACAATGTAGGACGTCCAAGAGGGACGTCAAACTTTTGCGCAACATTTTATTCATTAAACCAAGCTTTCCCCGTTGTCCACTTTTTGCGGTCGAAACCCGAACCTTGCCCTGCCTTTGCACACTGAACCAACCCCCACCCTCAAAAATGCAACATATCAGGGGACCCATGTGTTCTTATCAGGGGCCCCATGTCTTCCTATCAGGGCTAGCATGTGTTTCTATCAGGGCCCACATGTGCTCCTATCAGGGACCCCATATGTTTCTGTCAGGGGCCCCATGGGTTTCTGTCAGGGCCCCCCCATGGGTTTTCTATCAGGGCCCTTGTCTGTCAATTAAAGTGGGATAAATGGAACTACAATCAGATGATATATTATCTATGTATGTATTAAAGACCGACTGAGACTCAAGTGTAAAGAAGCTGTTCAAATGTTGTTGTGACTACATAAAACACTACAACAAATAAAAAAGAATGGGAATTTATGAAATAACGTACTGTTATATATTTTTCTATTTGAAAACTAGTTGAGAGTATGAATATTAAGTGAGTGAAAGCCTATTAAACTTAGAAAAAAATATTTCTGCTTTATTTCAAGACATCATTGCGACATTATGCTTACTTGAGCAAAGTCCACTGGCTGTGATCTGATAACCTTTAATATTTCATACTGCCATCATAACAGCGGACCTGGGCTATAAACACTTCTGCATGTGGACTTTGAACATTGTTAATACACAAAATAGCTAAATAAAATCATAGCTTAAATCAAATCAACTAGCACATTCAAAGTACACTGTACCAATACACCCTTTGGAGTAATAAATATATTTAGTGTACCATATTTTCTGTCTGAATAAAGTTCTGTTTATGTATTTATGTATAATGTATGAGGTTATATTAACATGATTTGTTATCCTGAAATCATGTTTGTGATTGGTTCTATCGGAGAACTGGAGGAACCGTGTGCGTTTTAAGTGCTTCTGTCTCTCTAGCCCCTCCCTCTTTCTGAGACCCTTAAAGGCTACTGGTATATATATTAAATTTAAAGATGTGTTTCCTTAAGGAGGAGGTAGGGTTTGGGCACATTGCTCAAGGAGGCATATGACAGGATGTTTAGGTTGGGAGTGGGACCCCCCAGAGCCACGGCACTGAGCTCAAGGTACGCTCTGAGTGGTGTTGGCCCAGGCCGGGAAGTTGCCCAGATCAAACATGGCGTATCCCCACGTGTTGATGCCCAGGTTGATGGTGAGGATCCCGATGATGTTCAGCATGAAGCCCGCCTGCACCTGTGGGGGGAGGGAGGGCATTCGACGTTAAAGCGGATGTAGGTACGATTGAAGGTCAACCGTTGGACCTTAATCGGTTGGAAATGGAATTAGCCATCCGTCAGCTGTTAGCGAGGGAAAGTGGCGGTGAGAATATCCACGGAAGTTTTAGACCTTTAGACTTTAGCCTAATTTCTGCCCAACCTAAGTCTTCCATGATTGGCTTTGTTATCATAGCTCGCACACAGGTGTGTGAATCGACACTTCATCTTCTGCTCTTTTCTGTTTTGTTCTCTCTCTCCCCAACTCAAATCTCCTAAAGCTTCACATCTGTGCGGGACCCCCCCCACGCCTCGCTGGAGGGCAGCCCAGCGGCTCTCGGAGGAGGAAACCAGGGGGAACAGGTTCTCCTACCATGTCCATGACGCGCAGGTTTCCGAAGGAGAAGGCGATGGCGTTGGGGGGCGTGGCCACTGGCAGCATGAAGGCCAGCGAGGCGGAGACGGTGCAGGGGACCATGACGTAGAGAGGGTGGATCTTAATAGCGGTGGCCTGGAGAACACACACACACACACACACACACACACACACACACACACACACACACACACACACACACACACACACACACACACACACACACACACACACACACACACACACGCACACACACACACACACACACACACACACACACACACACACACACACACACACACACACACACACACACACACCCACACACATGGTGAGAGAGGGAGAGAAAGAGAGACGGTTGTATTCTATTCCCGCCATTGTTTGTGACTTTTCTCAGTTTCAACCAAAGTTATGCAGGCCATTCGAGGGTTCATTGCGGGCCGTACCATGGAGGCTAGGATGGGCAGGAACAGGGTGGTGGTGGCCGTGTTGCTGGAGCACTCTGTGAAGGTGGCCACCAGCAGACACAGGATAATGGAGATGGCAAAGGGGGGGATGCTCTTCAGAGGAGCCAGGCTCTCTCCCAGCCACAGGGACAAGCCCGACACCTAAAGGACGCAATGCAAGGCCAAAGGGCGAGGGACTGTGGCATCAAACACTTCTGTACGGCAAATCACAGGTCCGGGAGGTCATTGTACTGAAGTTAGACAAGGATTTGGCCTCTTTTTTACTTTACTACTTGAGTTTCTCTTCGACTTCATGTTCAGTAGAGTAACAGTCAGGTGATCAGCCTTCTTCTCTGCGGTCCTACCTCACTTCCTGCCGCCAGGGCGAAGCCTCCTCCCAGCAGCAGGATGATGTTCCAGGGCATGCGCTCGTGCACCACCTTCCAGTTCAGCAGCGCGGGCGGAGCCTTGATCCTCTTACCTGGAGAGACAAGACAACCGGACACCTGAGAGGAGACCCCCCAGCAGCAGACCTCCCCCTGTCCTGAGAGGAGACCCCCTAGCAGCATACAGCCCCCATGTCCTGAGAGGAGACCCCCTAGCAGCATACAGCCCCCCTGTCCTGAGAGGAGACCCCCTAGCAGCATACAGCCCCCCTGTCCTGAGAGGAGACCCCCTAGCAGCATACAGCCCCCCTGTCCTGAGAGGAGACCCCCTAGCAGCATACAGCCCCCCTGCCCTCCTAGGAGACCCCCTAGCAGCATACAGCCCCCCTGCCCTCCTAGGAGACCCCCTAGCAGCAGACTGTCTAACCTGTGTCTGGCTGGTTCCCTGCCCCCCTGCTGGGGCAGCGATGTGGAAGAGAAACTAATCTGAAGGGTTGTTTGAGGGCAGGTCATCAACCCTTCATCACTTGACCTGCAGGTATTTGTGTGGCCGGGTAAGCGTTTTTTAAGGTGCTAGGGGGTTTGGCTGCTTTAAACATGATGTATAGCTACACACACCCTTACCTTCTGCAGACAAACCATAGTCACTGAAGCGGGGCAGCTTCGACGGGATGACGAAGAATAGCATGGACATAAAGATGGCGACGGTTCCGTCCGTCACAAACCTAGGAAACATCGACACATTAATAATAACTCTGCCCAGGTGTCACACCGCAGTTAGGATCTCTAATAACCTGTACAATTTCTTATAATGTTAATATAACTTTACCCAGCTGTCACGCAGTAGTGTGGAACTCTACTAACATGGATCATTTCTAATGAAAGAATTACGAATTCTAATAATGCCTACACGGCCTGCTGCCTTCTGTCCTTCCAAAATGTGAAGGATGTGGTCTTTAGTTTCAAGGGGTGTGGCCAGCATTAAGAGCAGAACCGGCCACCTTCTAATAAGTTCAGGTTAAACATTGACATTAACATCACTTCCATTGACTCAAGAGGAGACATTGAGTCGTCCCCAGGCCTGAGGTAACCTGACTACAGAGCCCCTTGACCCGATGTGCTGTCGGTCCGTCCTGTGGGTCGAGGAGGGCATCTCCACAGGGGGATCCATAGAGACCGCCCAGGCTAGAGAAGATGACCCGGGCCCATAGAGAGGAGGACGGCGGTGACCAGGGGCCGGTTGCACCAACTGGGCGTAACTAGGCCTGGTCGTAACTGCTAAGTAGGTCTTAGTTACGACCTGGCGTTAGAATGGAACTAACGCCGGTTGCACCAACGGGACTTACGACTGGTCTCAACTACGCCCGGTCTTAGCCATGCGCGGCCATGTGAATGTTCCATGTAATGCGCATATCACCGCGTTGCTAGGATACCTCGTGACAACAGCTGTTTACTATTTTACTTGACATGCTGTTGGACACCGAAATAAATAATTAATTCGTTCACTCATTGTCATTCATCAATTGTGTTAATGCCTAACAATAAAACACTGCAAATGAATATAATTAAAATATGTATTTGTAATGTCTGGTTTACGACGAGCAGGCATTTAGACGGGAATGGTTCTTTTTGACAGAAGCAATGCATTGAACATTATCAAATGACACGGAGCTAAATTGAGTTGTTTTGAGACTGTAGGAGAGTTTTGCTTAATTTGTCGGCCTATATAAAACATATAAACATAGTTAAAACAACATTCGCAACTGATTATAAGTTGAGAACGGACTAATCGGCCAGCGATATCTTCCCGACAGGCAGTCGATCTGTGAACACTGATCATATCGCCGGCTGTGCTTTGAAATGCAGTTTAGTGAAGCGTACTGAGCAGTTGCATTGGATTGGATGTAATTGCTATAGAAACAGCCTGGAATTTCAACTCTACGCCTGCCCCTGACCAGGCGTAGGATTTACGCCTGGTCTTAGTGAAAAGAACGCTAAGCCCAGTTGGTGCAACCGGCGTAACGGTTAGGTTGGACTTAGAACGCCAAGTTACGACCAGGCGTAGTTACGACCAGGCTTACGCCCAGTTGGTGCAACCGGCCCCAGGAGACTCACTGCCCGTCGTTGTTGAAGAGCACGGTGGCCCAGCCGGGCATGAAGCCGGGCTCCCTGGTGAACCACAGCACCACCAGGGTGATGAAGACGGCCAGCACCGCCCCCTCAGCGAACGCCATGCGGCCCAGCTTCCTGTACTCCGCCCGCATCACGCCGTACGCCTCCTTGTCCCGCTCGCTGCTCATGCCGCAGCCAAACGACTTCTTGAAGCTGAGCAGCAGCACGGCACCGGGACAATCAGCAGAGCAATCAGAGTAGGACCCACGACAACACACCACATGTCCAGGAGATCAACACTGGAGGACTGTTTTCATATTTTAAACATTGATTGAAGTCTTAAAATACTATTTACCAAATGAAGAAAGACAAAAAAAATTGCATCGTAACTATAACTGCTAGGTAGCAGAGCCTTTATAAACCAGGAGGTTGTGGTTACACCTCATTGTGTAATGGTTGTGATGAACCAGGCCTAGTGATCTAGTGTAGCCTGGGAGAAGTGAACGAGGAGCAGGTGGGAGGCTCTTACTTGAGGCCCATGAACAGCAGCTGCAGCCAAAGCCAGGAAAGCACCAGCATGATGACCATATTAGGGAAGGCAAAGCCGAACCAGCTAGCAAAGTTGATGATGTCACCGTTATCGGGGTAGATCCTGAAGGGGAAAGGTAAGGAGGGAAGAAAAAAAAACAAATTTCTTTCTTAGTCTTGTCTATAACTCTTCTGTTGAATACTAAGTTATGGTATAAGAAGTTCATATAGTGGTTGTGTGAATGATAATTCAAGAGGGCATACTCAATCCCCATAGCATGAACTAAGTGTGTGTGCATAGCAATATGAACAGAAGGGTGAGAACCACAACGATGTGGACAATGCATTCCTCACTGTGCCGAGTTGTGAACTCGACCCATCTGAACCCCATAGGGTTAGGGTTATGGGGTTGTAACCCTGTACCTAAAGAGTGCATGTGCATACCAATTTAACAGTGGATCCATCTGATGTTGTTCTGGTGATCAGACCAGCGCCCCTCCAGGCCTCACCAGGACATCCTTTACAATATCATCTCTCTAAATACCTGGGTTTGCCCTATGCCTAACAGCATATAGCCGCATGCCAATGATGTAAAAAATACCAATATAGCACTTTGATGACAGTTTGTGGTATAGTTGTTTGATGAGTGGCTGTTATGTTGTCCACATCTCTGTACTGACTGACGCACCTTGGTCCAAAAGACAAAAGCGCTGCATTGCCATTTGCTGAATTGTGCACACTAAATACTCTTCAGCAGAATCGGTACAAGGAACTCATGTTGACAAATGATATTGGGAACGAATGTTTGAAGCCAAAATACGCTTTACATGGTCTGATCACACAGACCAGTGTTGTAGTGCCAGGGAAAAGAAAAATCTTTTTCGAGTGAGCATGGTAATCTATGCTATTTTCTGACTGTAGCTATTGTCACTAACAAAATCAAAGCGTATGGTAGAATATGCAGTTGTAAGGTCCCGTCTTTGACAGAGATGGTTTACTGTGTTGTCTGAACTGCGACTGTCCTAGACTATGTGGTTGCCAAGGCAGACAAGAAACAACCTTCTGGGAAACAGCTTGGTTACGGTACCTCAGTAGCCCTGTTATAACTCAACGTCAGGTGGAATGATGTTTGTTTCTGCATGTCTTCCTTCCTTGGGCCCTGTATCGGAGGTGCATGAGAAGCGCCTAAAGCAGGCCATCTTACTTGTCCACTTGTCCCTTGAGGATGAGGTTGGGCGTGGTGCCGGTGAGGGTGGCTGTGCCTCCGATGCTGGCAGAGTAACACACACTCAGACACATGCCTTTGGTCAGCGTGGCGTACTTCTGCACCCGCTCCACCCTCATCTTCTCCAGGATGGAGTCCAACTCCGACTCCGTATGGTTACTGTGCTCTGGGGCTGTGGGGTCAAAGGTCAGGACTAAGCGACATTTCATGACGTTCTGATATCAGAAGGCTCTATAATGTGACTGGATTTCTAACTTACTGTCAACCTTAAATAGCAGCCAGTCCGCCACTACTTCCACCACTACGGCCGTGCAGAAGGCCACTCTTAACACCTGCAGGAGCCTACTTACATAATGTCCTTCATTAGCAATGAATTCAATCATAATTAGGCAACAGGTGTTGCACCTGGGACAGAAGCTGTCTACATTGAAACATCGATCAAACGGACGTATGTAGAGAGTACCAGACAGACGACAGCTAATCATCTTTAATCACAGACTGTCTAGGGTTGTCTAACCCTGCTGCATCCGGGTTTGCCACGGCGCATGCCTGCAGCTCTCCGAAGTTGCTCGGCAACGGTAAACAATGGGGACTATACTTCTTGATAGTGCCGAGGACTTGAGGATCCGCAGCCTGTTTGAACACTGAAGGTGTTGAAGCCGAGCCCCACTCGGCTGCCTCACATCCCCATGGGAACCCCTCGCTCGCCAATCCCTCCCGGTCGTCTACTGAAGCGTACCATCGTCCAGCGGCACCTTGCCCCCCTCCGAGCCCTTCTCCTCCAGCGCGTGGCCCCGGGGGGCCTCCAGCTCGTAGCCCTGGTTGTCCTGGCCGGGGTCCCTGGCCGCCCGCAGCTCCCGCTCGTCGGCGGCGGCCTCGGTGGCGGCCAGCTGCTCCAGCACGGCCTGGGCGATGGGCAGCATCATGGCGGTGGTGGCCGTGTTGCTGATCCACATGGACAGGAAGGCGGACACCAGCATGAAGCCCATCATCAGCCTGGGGGGGGGGGGGGGGGGGGGCACACGTAAACAGACCTGTGTACGAAGACGATGAAGCCGCACACAGCGCCAGGTCCAACTAAGGATCAACACTGCTTTGTTCTGTGTGTGTGAGGCTTGTTGTGTGTGTGTGTGTGTGTGTGTGTGTGTGTGGGGGGGGGGGGGGGGAGTCTCTTACAGGGCGGGCCTCACTCCCACCAGCAGCAGCACCCTGAGAGCGATGCGTTTGTGGAGCTTCCACTCCTCCACCGCGATGGCCACCAGCAGGCCTCCAATGAACAGCATGTTGGAGTCCTTCAGATACTCAACACACACCTGGTGCACACCCACACACACACACACACACACACACACACACACACACACACACACACACACACACACACACACACACAAATAAAGGTATGTCTCTATTCATTCACTTAACATGAGCTGCTCTGATCAATCAGTTCAATTTTTCAACAGTATAAAGTTATTATATAGCGCTGTTTCTCGGCGCCGTGGAGGACCGTGAGGTTCATGAGCCATAAAGCTCAACTGCACCAGTCAGCAGAAAAGTGTCCCAAGGTTTCCCCATGGGCCCGATAAGAGCGGCCTGATTCTGACACTTTGATGGATTCATTGACTACAGCTGTACTCCATTAAGCCCTAATTAGGTGGCGAGCCTTTCCTTCATGGTGCTTGTTCTAAAGTCCAGTAAGTCATGCCTATTAAAGTGTGTGGGCGGGTCAGGACTCCTCTGGTCCGTGCATCACAGCCCAGCTCGTCCACAGGTCATCTCCTTTACAGCCCATCTCCTCTCTAGGCCAGCTCCTAACAGGCCAGCTCCTAACAGACCAGCTCCTAACAGGCCAGCTCCTAACAGGCCAGCTCCTAACAGGCCAGCTCCTAACAGGCCAGCTCCTCCAAAGGCCAGCTACTTAATAGGCCTGCTCCTTTATATGCCTGCTCCTTTATAGGCCTGCTCATTCACTCCTTCCTTCCTTACAGGAGCGCTGGTCTCCAGTAAAGTTAGTGCTCATGAATGGATCCGCATCTACTCGTCCCTGAAGCGTTGCATCCCAAATCAAAACAAGAATCCTTGAGAATCCTCTAATTTCTACCTAATAATAAATAAATAACAAAGCCTTATTATGAGTCGCATTGATTGATTGATTGATTCATTCATTGAGAGATTCATGTGATTGAGAGCCCTAAATCGGCCTTGTGTTGCAAATGTGATGCAGTAGTGAGCTGTAGGAAAGAGGTTGGGGGTTATTAGGAGACAGGGGAGGAGCAACCTGCACGCACATCTCCAGCCTTCATGATGCCCATCAGGGGGAAGAGGACCACGGGCAGCAGGGCGGTCACGGCTAGTGGCATGCACTCTGTGCACCAGTACAGCGCCATGAGGATGATGGCGTAGCCACATTTCGCCTCCTGCGCACACACACGCACGCACGCACACACGCGCGCACACGCACACACACGCACACACGCACACACACGCGCGCACACACACACGCACACACACACACACACACACACACACACACAGGAGGATTGATAATCATACTGAGATTCATGCTTCATTGTATTGGTAAAAATAAATACATACACATCTTGCTTATGACACGGCTGTAGACACACTCATGCACTTATGTGTTATCACCAGTGTTGGGGAGTAACGGAATACATGTACCGGCGTTACGTATTCAGAATACAAATTATAGCTAACTGTATTCCGTTACAGTTACAATTTAAATAGTTGGTATTTAGAATACAGTTACATTGCTGAATCAATGGATCACATGACGATAATTTAGTTTCACCAGTTTATTCGTGCTTTTTCACACCAACAGCATTTAGTGCGCAGTTGCGCACTAAACGAGTTTGGTCCCCTTGGTTCGGTACGTTTGCGTTGGTGTGAATGCAACTACCTCACTTCGATGTGAACCCAATCAGCCGACCGAGACCTCCATGAACAGCTGGTCTCGGTTCGCTGCAAAACGAACCCTATTACGGTTCGCTTGAGATGTGAAAGCGAACGCACTTCGGTCCGATCCAATTCTACAAAGCGTATATCTCTTTGGACGTAACAGGCACCCGCTCAGCCGCGCGCATTATGGGAATTATTGTTTGATTAGCGGTAACTCCAAGTCTAGCAGCAAATTATCGGACTGTCGGGGAATTTGGACAGACACCCACATAAAACGTATGCTGGAAAACACACATAGAAATGCCGATGATTGAACGATTCTCTCTCTCTCTCTCTCTCTCTCTCTCTCTCTCTCTCTCTCTCTCTCTCTCTCTCTCTCTCTCTCTCTCTCTCTCTCTCTCTCTCTCTCTCTCTCTCTCTCTCTCTCTCTCTCTCTCTCAAGGCGATTTTATAGGCCACACCTAGCTCAGTGAAGAAAATGTTCGATGTAATAGCAAATATCTTTCGCATACCCTTATTCTTTGTTCCACTACAGCAAATTACATAAAATAGTCCACTTTCAGGGAGACTTGTGCCTAACACAGAAGAATAACACACCAGAATAGGCCTGTTTAAGGATTTGATGCCGCATTCCTACACTTATAAAATGCAATTCAATGTGGAAGTAATCGAAGTATTCAGAATACAATACTCAGATTGAGTGATGAAACGGAATACGTTACATATTACATTTTTGGGCATGTATTCTGTATTCTGTAACTGGATACATTTTAAAAGTAACTTTCCCAACACTGGTTATCACACACACACAAACACATACACACACACACACACACACACACACACACACACACACACACACACACACACACACACACACACACACACACACACACACACACACACACACACACACACACACACACACACACACACAGCCTTGACCTAATGAAAGGTCCTCGTAATCCAGTAAGATAGGTAGCATTCTGACTACTTTATCTCTCTCTCTTTCATCTCTTTAAAGGCCATGTTGTTTCACACATTAACACACTGATCCTCATCCACCAAGCAAGTTCCCCACAGCCTTGTCTTCCCTGATAAGGCCTTATCAGTCAGATAAGGTTTATGAATATACATTGCCCTTCTGAGAATCGAATTGAATTTGTGAATTATTTTAATTTTGGCCATTGAAGAGAATATATCATCACAATGATTGAAGGAACTCTAATGTGGTTAAAAAACTGAGTTGCATGCATAAACTGGTAAAAAAAATAAAAAAATAAACATTTGTAGCTTTTATTGATCTTACTTTGTGAATTCTTGTAATTCACAAAGAAAATCTTACTTTGTCTTGCAATTTCCTTCATGACTCATTGACAATATTATTAACTGAAATGAATTGAAAATCCGGTCACCACCTTACAATGACTGATGTGTTTCTGACCCTCAGAAACCCTGTCTGGTGTTCCTCAGAGTTCTTCAGAGTGAACATCCTGTACAGGACCTGAAGTCTATATTTCTATGATATCAGTGTTACTTAAATCCTGTACGTGTGTCGCCTTTTGATGTAAGGCAGAGGCCAATTGAAAACGTATGGACGGACCTGACATTTTACCCAACAAGCCAGTTGAATATGGTAAACAAATGTACATATATATATATATATATATATATATATACATATACTGATCAATCAATAGAATGGAAGCATAGTCACAGACGCACGCCCACACAGGCACATACTGACCGACGTGGGAATGACGATGGGCAAGGGCAGGAACACTAGTGGGGTGATGAATAGGATTAAGTAGTTCCTGTGGTGCCACATCCACCAAGGAATAGCCACCATCTTGGCTCCCAGTATTCAGTAGCTGAAGATGATCAGGGCAGCAGATACCTTCTGGTCTCCTGAAGATGATCAGGGCAGCAGATACCTTCTGGTCTCCTGAAGATGATCAGGGCAGCAGATACCTTCTGGCCTCCTGAAGATGATCAGGGCAGCAGATACCTTCTGGCCTCCTGAAGATGATCAGGGCAGCAGATACCTTCTGGTCTCCTGAAGACGATCAGGGCAACAGATACCTTCTGGTCTCCTGAAGATGATCAGGGAAGCAGATACCTTCTGGTCTCCTGAATACCACAAGGCCAGCCAGGCGCCACTCGCAGGCAGGAGAAGAAGGAGGTGAGGAAACACCGATCGGCCAGGCCAGCTACCGACGGTTCAAGGACGAGCAGAAGGTGAAGAAGTATAACGCAGGAATGCGTTGGTCAGAACATCCTAACACCCGCCGGGTTAATGAGGAGCACAAAAGGGTATATAGCCACTTATATCTCTGTCTGATAATCAAACATTAACCACCACAAAGGAAGGGTGGGGGGGGGGGGGGGAGGGAATGTAGTGTGAAGACAACCAGGCGGTTAAGGAAACAAGAAGAGCATATTGTCTGGGGAACACCACTCTTTCAACCTCAACAGGGGTCTTCAGTCATGGTTGGCTGGTTGTAAAACAGCTTCCAGACCCTTTCTCCAGACAACCTATGGACTCTGATGCAGGCTACTGAAACTGACTATACCATTTAGCCACTACTAGTTCACAGAATTCACTTCGAACTACAGTAGTTGAATTCAAATGTCACCAGATATAGTATAAGATATTGTTCTAGCCCGTTGTGTGACCACAAACTGTGTGTCAATGTTGGTCCTTTCACACCAGAAGGCAAAGGAAAGAAAAGGCCATGCACTCAACCCATTCAGCACCCGATACGACAACATTATAAACTTGTTGGTTGAATAGCTTTAGGCCGGGAGGGGTTTCAAGACACCCTAGTCTGATCTGAGATCCAATCATAGAACGGCGGAAATGGAGCCTTCTCACAGGTTGTCTCGAATGTTTTTCCGACTGGGAAAAGGGTCATTAAGTCATAAAAATATTAAAAGCAAATAGATATACATACGATGTTTCAAGAACACACTTCACCGGCAGTGATAACATCTGATAGTGGGAGGGATTTAAGAGTAGATTACACAGCTCCATATTCTATTAACACCCTACAGTCATTTTCTAATCATTGATATTGGAAAGGAAATATTTATCTGCTATAAATAGATCATATAAAAGATATTGTAAAGATAGGTTTCGCCCTAACTTAACAAGCGGCCAAGACTTAGAGGTTCTAACACTTTACAATCAGGGTATAATAATAAGACCATTAATCAACATTAGTTAATGCAGTATTAAGCAGTATTATATAGCATTGGTATAGGGGTACGGCGCTTATATAAGTATGAAATAATTTTTAAAAGAATACCTTACCTTATATGGATACCAACAGTAAACATGAGCACCATTAAAATTCATAATAATTAGACCTGTTCATTTACTGTTAGTTAACGCTTATTACTGGGTTATTTTATTAGAATGAATGCTTCATTGGTGTACCGTTTTTATATGCTACACAATCGCTGTTTTGTCTGTTGTCTGTTTTGTGGTGGAAAATGTAGTATTTGTGCTGATCCTGTGAAAACTTGTAAATTACTAGCTGATCTTTTCCATTGCCTTCCTCTCGTCAGTATCTTGCCGAAGGGGCTTCATGTTGAAGGCATCCATGTAACCCTCAAAGACCCTCTGAAGAGCAACTTCAGAGAGCGCTCCCTTTTTCAGTTTCATCCGCTATACTGCTTAGCTTAAACAAGAAGCTTCAATGTTTTATCCTCACAAGATAATTTCCAAAGCAACCGATTTTGTTTGTCTGTCTAATTTGGTAGAAACATTGGTCATTGGTCAAGAAAGAAAGGATTCAGTTTTCACAGAAATAGGAAAATATATTATGTGAAAAAGATGTTCAACTTTTATGGAAAGTGTGAATTAGTATTAGAGATGCACCGAATTTCCGGCCACCGAATATTTTCGGCCGAAAATAGCCCAAAAGCGCATTTTCGGTTTTCGGCCGAATTACTTTTATCGCCGAAACAACACGGCCGAAACAGAAATTTGTGATGACGGAAACAAAAAAGCGGGCATCACACGCTTGTCTGGATAAGCGCCAATGTGTCTTCGGTGTGGACATTTTTCAATGTTTCTGAGAAAGACCCACGTATAGCGATTTGAAAAAATTGCAATGCCTTGATTTTACTGAAGTTAGTACACAGTCATAGCCATAATTGCAATGGTACTAGGGTTGTGTTACCGAGTATAAACGGTATAAACTTTGAAACTAGGTCAACCTCCATCTTCTCCGTCAACTCTCCTCTCACACTTGGTGACAGCGTCTGGCAGCGCGCCAATTCTCGGTGACAGCGTCTTATAACGTTCTATATATAATAGTATAATATAATTTTATAGATAATATCACGGCCAAAAGCTCTGTGCGCCTCCGGGTGGCCGTAGCGCGGGGAGCTCTCGTAGGAATTGGGCTTCGCGGGGTTTGGTTACCGGTTACCGGTCTTGCGTGTTCCAACGCTTTATTAGGTAGCCTATCTATTAGGTTTGTAAATATATTTTTTTTTATGAAAAAACACATCAAAAATAAAACTGTGCAAAGACAAACTGCCTAACTTTTAACCTTTTTAACCTAATACCGTATACCGCGGCAACCCTAAATGGTACTAATAATTTCTTTCGCTGTTTCGGTTTTCGGCCTTGGTTTGCTCATTTTCGGTTTTCGGTTTCGGCCAAGAATTTTCATTTCAGTGCATCCCTAATTAGTATATAATGCAATGCAGAGAATGTTTAGGCCTACGTCACAAAATGATAATGACAAATGCTTAGCAATGCTTGTTAGCATTAGAGTGTGATTAAGCTAATAGAAAGCGTGCAAGTTTTATTTATTGAATTTACTCGCTAAATTCTTGTTTCCTGTTTCATTCTATTCTAAGAAAAATCATTCGGGCAAGAGGATGAATCATCCATAAATTGAATCTGTGTATTGCTACAGAGGCCAGTATGCATGATGTTGAAAACCTTTAATCACATCTTACAGTTCACTACCGCTGGAAGATTTTTATGACAATTATACACTTACAGTTCACCGCCTCAAGCAACATGATCGGTCGAAGCAAACAGGAAGGTTTATCTGCTATCAGACTTTTGATATGATTCCAAGGTCTGATTGGAGTCTAGTAAAAAGATGTAGCCTATGTTCGGTGTTAACTCTTGTGACTAAATTTTGCCACATTAAATGTGCTACTGCTAACATTCATTTGCAAAAATAATTATTATATATATATATATATATATATATATATATATATAATAATTTTTGCAAATTATTGTTAGCAGTAGCACTTTTAATGTATATATATATATATATAATATATAAATATATAACTAAAGGGCACTTCAACGTCTTCATTCCCAGGTCCAAGGCCTCCCACCCCTTCTGGGTGCAGCTGGGTTCCTCCTCCTCATCCTCTACTCATGTGGTGCTCAATCACAGGCCCGCTACGTGAGAGCGGACCTTCCCTCTTGTTGTGAGGAAGTTAGTGACGGTGCCGAGAAGGGTCTGATCAGGTGACCACTTTCAAACGCCATAGCGGCCATTTATATTCAATAACAATAGAAATCAACAAAAACATTGGCAGATCAAAATATATTTCTCAAAAAGTACACTCAACCCTTCAAAAGAAAGCCCTGATGTAAATTGAAGTTGATAAATTGACAAAGCAGCCGTAGTCCTTCTTTGACTACAGTTCTGCTTCTCCAATTCTTTGTCTCCTTTTTCTCTGTGTCTGTGAACACAGCAGCCATTTTTAGATTCAGCTTTAAAGCTGATGCTCCGCCTTCTCCGGTCACATGGTCCAATCATTTTGTGATTGGCTCTCTAGCTTCACCTGGAACCCCTTTTGAAGGAGATCATTCAAAGAAAACAAAAAATCATATTCAACCACTACAATAAAATTACATCACAAACGTATGTAAGTAAACAGAATAAGAATCATACAAGTCAAATTCACATCTTACTCTTGACACATTCATGCTTCATCAGGATGTTTTGGCTTATTGGCTTATACAGCCGTAAGTAACTTAAAAAGCTCATAAAATCGTATTACTTCCTTCTCAAATGCATCAGCAAACCAATAGGCCTATTATGGCTATTTATGACGTTTGATTATCGATCAACTGTGGACGATTTGGAAGTCAGTGTAAACCGACCTTCACATTGTCCTCCCATTAGGAAAGAAGCTGTGATCTTGGAGCTTCTACATGGATCTCTTCGTAGCCTGTCCTCTCTTCGTCTAGAGCTAACCTGCTGTGAAGATATGTGTGTGTTTAGGCAAATAAATGTGACATCAATGTATCCAGGGAATCCTTTAGTTAAATAGAAGCACCAACAACTCAAGAAGGTCAGCTGCTGTTTTATGGAGGGGGCTCTTTATCACTGCCAAAACCCATGAGCAAACAAACACAGCTGTACAAACTAAGTATAACTGTACTCATAATAAAGTTACCTCAAAGCACCAGATACCGCAACGCCTTCTACCTCGCTCGCGGGATAAGACAAGGCTGTCAGAAGGAACCGTGGGATCCTCCAATCACGGAACACTGCCATATTGAGAAGACGCGGATTAAACCAAATAATGTCTCCCCATAATAAAAAATCATTTCACGATAACTTACAAAACACTGACCTGAAAAACATCAGTATCAACATAATAAATAACATTCCTCCTAGATGGAGATGGTCTGGCTCAGACCCCCTCAGACCCAGTCAGACCCCTCAGACCCCCTGAGAACCCCTCAGACCCCTCAGACCCCCTCAGACCCAGTCAGACCCCTCAGACCCCCTCAGACCCCCCAGACCCCTGAGACCCCCTGAGACCCCTCAGACCCCTCAGACCCCCTGAGAACCAGTGAGACCCCGTCAGAAACCCCAGACCCCTCAGACCCCCCCACACCCCTCAGACCCCCCAGACCCCTCTATGCTTCCATTACATAAGCCTTCTGCCTTGCCTTGCCTACATGACAACACCAAGCTAATCAATACAACCTCATCTTTAAATGCATCATGATGCACTCTGATGAACACGCCCTGGAAACAGGAGTAGGCCCGTTGATGCATTTATAGCTCTAATCAGAATCAGTTCATGAAGGTGCGCAAGATTAGGCGCACCTTCACCATTACAATGGATATTTTATCCATTGTAATGGTGATTGTACCTAATTTCTGTTTTGTTTTTGTTTTTCTTAATAGATGCTTCATTCCTGCACATCAATTCCAAGTTGTCCCTTAAGAGCTGCCCGTCCTGCTGCCGACTGCTCCATTGTACTCTGGGTCTGGCTTTCAAACTGCAGAAATAAAAATATTGAAATGCCGTATGATAACACATCAAGAGCTTTGGTTTGGTTAATTGTATTTGAGGTTCATCCACCATGTGCCTTCCAATGTGGGTCCAGCTAAGAAAAAGTCTGTTTGTGGTACAGCTAGCTACTTTATAAACGGTGGTGATTAACCAAACCAAGCAGTGGTTTGGGGGCCAATGAAAACGTTTGCCTATAAATTGCTATGGGGACTTTTTTTTTTAAGAATTATGTATAATTAAGTATAATTAAGAACGGAAGTAGAGTTATTATTTTTTAATACCGGTACATAAACACTTATTAATTAACGACAAGCGCAATAAAGAACACACTGTGACTGCGCAATATAATACAGTGGAACCTGGAACGTCAACGTTATTTATTGATGGAAGCGCGACAAAGGTATTTTCCACCTAAACACACGTGATAACACACGTGATTGTCCCCCACCGGTCCGGGGTCCCGGGCCCGCGGAAGATATCAATCGATGATGTCAGTAATGTTTTTCCTTACTAGACCACACAATATAGCCTACCATATAATTCAGTTCAGTCCTTTTCAGTTTAACTTTATTGTCCCAAAAGGGAAACTTGTCTTGCAGTCAAGTACACATAAATAGCACAAGATACACAAGGACACACAACAAAGAGATAGACACAGGCTTATATAAGTTAAAAAACGGTCATAGTTATCAGGTCACGTGATTCAAATACAGTTACAGGAACAGTATTTGCAAAGAATTGTGCAAATAGAGCAAACGTAGTATTACGCTGGGAATAAAAGATGTCTTTGTCCTATTGGACTTATAAAAAGGGACTCGTCTCCGGCCTGAGGGTAGGGCCTCAAATGAACAATGAAGGGGATGATTTTTACAGTCCAATACAGACATTGCTTTCTGAATAACCTGCTTCTCATAAATGTGCAGCAAGGATGCTTGTGGACAGCCAATCAACTTCCCAGCCAACTTCACACCTTCACCATGGCTGAGGTTGTTTTTGTCCCTAAGGCTGATGCCATGCAGGCAATTAAAGAAAAAGTGAGAACCGATTCTATAAAGGATTTGTAAAATATAGACAACCTTATCGACATTGAAAGAGTTAAGCTTCCAAATGAAGTATAATCGTTGTTGTCCCTTCTTGCAAATAGTATCAGTATTAACATCAAATTTGAGTTTATTGTCTATCATTGTACGCAGATAGGTTATACTGGGCAACCATCTCTATGCACTTTCCATTTATGTAAGCAGGTGGAGGAGAACAAGATTGGTTTCTTCTAAAATCAATGGTCATATCTTTTGTCTTTGAGTAAAGTACTGCATATATGTGAGGTGCTTATGCCAGTGGTGACCGGTTCCTGCTTCTACACAGTATGGTCAACCCTACCGTTGTGTCCTGTGTTTACAACACCACTCTCCTGTCCTGCCTAGCCCCGGAACCACGACAACTGAGGCATCACAATCACGCTTCATCACTTTTCATGTGAAATAAACCGTGATATGAAATTTAAAACTATAATTCAAGAATATAATTGTATCATATTGGCAGGTTTAGAGTAAATATCATACAGATTAATTAAGGATAAGCTTTGGGAAGGACATCCGTCATTCAGGGGCGGTTGCAGAAGGCCAATATCTCCCTCTAGCGGTGACTCTCCAAAGTGCTGAATTCTCTGTTCGTACTGCATTCTCAATCTTTCATAATGAAGCAGTGTGACCAGGGCCGTTGCACCAAATCCTGGGCCCCTATACTATAGGTACTGATGGACCCCCCTGCGCCAAGTTGTTGACGGGGGGGTGGGGGAGGTATGGAGCGATTGTTTTTTTTGCCATGGGCCCCCCCTCTGCCTTGGGCCCCCCCACAACTGTCTCCCTTGTCCCCGCAGTCCGTCGACCCTGAGTGTGACAATATGTTTTGAAATGTATGAACCATTGGTTTTCTTTCACCCTCCAGAGCTGATGAGGGGCTCTGGTAAGCTCTAATGGTAATTGTCAATTTTTTTTGGGGATTAATCAACTTGAATAATCAATACATGGATACGAGTGTGACGAAGGCTAGATGATCAAAGTAAATAACTGACGCTAAATCTGCCTGGTTCATTTCATTGTTGGAAAAAATATCTAGTCATGTATTTTGTCTTCTTTATGAAGACGAGTGCGACACTATGAAGCAAACGTGAAAATTGAGTTGGAATAGCTTTGTGAGACCCATTGGTAAATGATTTGCAGTCAACGAACGGTTTGAGGTTTGAGCCGACCAACAAATAAACACAGGGTCAATGACTTCTAGTCAATATTTAGAGTTGGTCTGACACAACATGATCCGTCCCTTTAGTTTCTTATTGAGAGTGAAACGCCAAAGGAGAGAGACTAAAGGCTGATATCTAGTTCTGCTACAGCCTACATCTTCACGGTGACTTCTCCCCTGTGTTCCCGGAGGCTCATGGTGAACATGAGGCTGGGCGGACAGGTGCTTTGGGTGCTGTGGGTGCTCGCGCTGCACGCCGCATTCGCTGCCGAAGGTGAGCCCCCCCCCCCCCCCCCCCTTAGAATACTGCTATTTCCCATTATGTATTTTTTACTTAATTTATTGATTGTTGAACTTTGCTGTACTTTCCAGTGGTCAGGGAGCATGACTTTCTGACTCATTTGTTTATTCATTCACACGCGCGAAAACAACAGAAGTGAAGGTGGCGTAAGAAATGAAGTAAGAATAGAGTGATGGAACCAACCAAAAAGGGCTTTTCGGGGAGACTGGCCCCACTGCCCCTCTGAATATTGTAGGCTGATGTTACAAAAGTGCCTTTCCACAGAGTCCTGTGAGGCGCGCTGTGGCGTCTTCGATGCGCAGCGGAGATGCCAATGTGACTCCATGTGCGTCTACCACCAAAGCTGCTGCCAGGACTTCCAGTCTGTCTGCCGAAGGAAAGGTGTGTTTTCTCATGGTTCTCATCTTATCTGAATTTGAATATTATTTGACCAACATCGAAATATATCGAGCAATTTATTCGTAGCTAAATTTAAAACACAACTGCAACATTTTCGTTGATCCTTAACCCGAAGCCCTCCTCCTCCGCTAGCCGCTCGCGGGGATACGTTCGGTAACCCGGATGACCTCTACCCAACGGGGAGTAGCATGGATGGGGCTGACGTTACCACCAGCATCACCCCCAGCCCCACCACCACCGGCGCTACCCCAGACCCCACCACCACCGGCGCTACCCCAAACCACACCACAAGGGCCCCCGTCGCCGCCTCCCCCTCGGACCCCGACCAAGTCTCTTGTAGCGGGCGGGCGTTCGACGCCTTCCTGCAGCAGAAGAACGGGTCCGTGTACGCATTCAGAGGTAGGCCTCATCCTGTAGGAGGTGTAGGCCTCGTTGAGTAGGAAGTAGGCCCCTTACAGTAGGAATTGGGTCTCGTCAAGTAGGAAGTAGGCCATGTCCAGGAAGAAGTAGGCCTCTTCAAGTAGGAAGTAGGCTCCGTCCAGAGGAAAGTAGGCCTCGTCCAGTAGGAGGTAGGCCTGGTCCAGGAGGAAGTATGCCTCGACCAGTAGGAAGTAGACCTCTTCCAGTAGGAAGTAGGCCCTGTACAGTGGGAAGTCGGCCTTGTCCAGTAGGAAGTAGGCCCTGTACAGTGGGAAGTGGGCCTTGTCCAGTAGGAATCTTCCAGTAAGAAGTAGGCCTCTACCAGTAGGAGGTAGGCCTCGTCAAGTAGGAAGTAGGCATCTTCGAGTAGGAAGTAGGCCCCATCCAGTAGAAGGTGAGCCTCTTCCAGTAGGAAGGAGGCCTTGTCCAGTAGGAAGGAGGCCTTGTCCAGTAGGAAGTAGGCCTTGTCCAGTAGGAAGGAGGCCTAGTTTGTTTTCCGGATCTGCTGGTTAGGTTGGTTTGCCGTTCTTTGTATTTCTAAATGCTGTCTGTGTATTCAGCAGCACCATATACGCACAATAGGTTTTAAACTAGAATTGATATACCATTTCATGTGCATCATATCTTATGACTATTAAAGGATACATATTATGGTGTTTTCCCAACAAGTAAACCTAGTATTTGAGTTCCAGAAATCATGTTTTTGAAGCTGTTTGCTGGAAATTGCGGAAAAAAACGTATGAGCTCATGAGCTATATTAATGTTTGGTTATGACCCAGTATAATATTGTATAACATACAATACACTCACAAATTGAATTATTATCCCAGGTGAATATTTCTTTGAGCTTGATGAGAGTTCGGTTCTGCATGGGAACCCAAAGCTTATCAAGGATTTTTGGGGGATCCATGGTCCAATCGACGCTGCTTTCACACGCATCAACTGCCAAGGAAAAAGCTACATCTTCAAGGTAAGTTTCCGACTAAAATGGTTTACCTTTCCCTGGGTTTTTTTAAGACGTAGAACTGTGGTAAAAAAAAATTGTTAGAAATAGAAGATAGGGGGGAAACTTTTATAAATCTAAGTCTAATTGTAAGAATATCCACAAATCTTTTCGAAATACAGATTTGGGAGAAAAAAATAAAGCTTTTGGCTAAATAAGTTCACAATTGAGTTGGTCGTTTTTTATTCATGGTAATAACTGTAGCAATAGAGTGATATTGGTGTAGTAGTTGGAGGCTGTAAACTGTAATAGGATGTCTGGAAGCTCATTAATTTACATTGCGTTGCTTCTCATAGGGGAATCAGTACTGGAGATTTGAGGGACATGTTTTGGATGACGATTATCCTCGGGACATCTCAGTGGGCTTTGAGAATATGCCCAGCGACGTTGATGCAGCCTTCGCTATACCAGCTCCAAGCCTCAGTGGGAAGGAGAAGGTCTACTTCTTTAAAGGTAAGTGGCGTGGTGAATTCATCCCTCTACCATGGCAGGCTGAAAGACTAAAGCCAGCACTGCTTTATTATACAACGAGGAAAACTACCGTAGGCCTATCTATAAGGCCCCCAATTTACATTTTGTCAAAATGTGGTTAAAAGATATTGTGGTGGGAATTCCAGAACCACGTCAATCATAAACTTGACCAAACTGGGTAAAATAAAGAGTCATCCGAACTTATAACAATTATGGTCATATATTTGGGTAATAACAGCATAATAACATACAACAATCATACAACAAACAATTGAACATATAACAATAATCGGAGGCCTAGATGGGAGTCCTCCCCACGTCTCTCCAAGAGCCCCACAAGGAGAATGTCAGTGCATTGGCCAATGGGGAGGGGGTTACTTACACAGTGGCACGGGTCTCAGAACTGCTGAGAACAGCTCTGCTCCCCACATGATGTGTGATGGAACAGTCCATCATGTTGTTGCCCCTTCATCATGTAAGCTCTGTCTCCTATTCCTTGCATTACCTAGCCACTCTACCTGTTCCTAACATTATCAAACGTTAACCCTTGTTCCCGGGCCAACCGGTCATGAGGGAGCAGAGATCCCCCAAATGCATTCTTGTACTTGATGAGAATACTGGAAACTCTGTCAATTCAGTAAACATTATTTGATTTGATAATTAACAATTATAATGTGGGGTCTCACCCCAGCTGCTCCCCCCGCGACCCGACCCCGGATAAGCGGACGAAAATGAGATGAGATGAGAGAATGTGGGGTCTCAGAGTGGTGACTTCTCAGTTAGACCCCGAGGGTGTCAGTGAAAAGGCATTATCAACAAATGGCAGCTACAAAAACAATGTGAAAACACATTTTTCCCATTACCATGTGTCCAGAAATGGCTGACATTTTTTCCATATATTATCGGTTTGGTCCTCAATTTCCAATGCTGCATAGGCCAATGTAAAATGCACGTGAAACAATGATATTAAAACAATTTTAAGCATTGGATTAGCTTGGTAGTGCAATGTTTCCTCATATGGTGAGGAGGACCCAGGGCCGATCATGTGACGAGTGCGACGGATATACCAGTTATACCTGTTGGTTTCCAACTACCTTCAACCTGTCTTCAGAATAAATCCAACGCCCTCAGCTGTCATGGGACACATTCTGCTTCACAATCTCACTCTGTGGGGGGGGGGAATAAAACACAAGAACGAAGAAGGTTGGAATGGCCTTCAAATAGAAATGATGAGGTTACCCTTGTGAGGTTTACTGGTAAAGGCCACTGACTGAATCATGTTATTATCTTCTGTTTTGTCTTTCAGGCGACCAGTATCATCAGTATGAGTTTAAATTCCAGCCCAGTCACGAGGAGTGTGTGACCATGACTCGATCGTCCCCATCCGTGAAGTTCACACACTACACCCAACTGTACCACGACCAGCTGCTGGAGGAGATGTTCGCAGAGCTCTTCAGGGGGCCTTGTACGTGTGTGTGTGTGTGTGTGTGTGTGTGTGTGTGTGTGTGTGTGTGTGTGTGTGTGTGTGTGTGTTAGCCAAGTGTGTGTAAGCAAAGTGTGTGTGTGTGTGTGTGTGTGTGTGTGTGTGTGTGTGTGTGTGTGTGTGTGTGTGTGTGTGTTTGTGTCATGCATGTGCATTTTTGTGGCTAGTGATTTATTTAATAGATGTATTATATGCATTTGTGTCAATTCCCCTCACATTGTATTCACAACCCTCTCTCTCTCTCTCTCTCTCTCTCTCTCTCTCTCTCTCTCTCTCTCTCTCTCTCTCTCTCTCTCTCTCTCTCTCTCTCTCTCTCTCTCTCTCTCTCTCTCTCTCTCTCTCTCTCTCTCTCTCTCTCTCTCTCTCAGTCCAGGGCCAGAGTAAAGGCCCTCGTCTGATCAGCAGTGATTGGCTGGGCATCAAGCCACCCATAGACGCCGCCATGGTGGGCCGGCTGTACCTCAGCCCCAAGTCCACGCCCACTACTCCGGTGGTTCGCCCATCCGGGGGACGGAGGGGCAGTAAGAAGCGGCGGGGCAGGGGGCATCGCAGGAGGAGCCGTCAGAGAGGCCGTCACAGCCGCTCAGTTATGCCAGACTTCTACAGTTACTTCCAAGGAGCCTTCTATGGAGACCTGAGCAGCGACAACTACGGCAGCGACTACTTCAGCAGCGACTACTACGCAAACAACTACGGCGCAGCGACCACCACCGCGCCCCCGGGGCTGGAGAGCCTGCCCGTTCAGAACGTCTATTTCTTCAAGAAAGGTAGGCCTTTCCCTGCCCAGTATTCACATCCCTGGTCACCTGGTCCACTACCCGTCAGTAGGCCTGGTCACCTGGTCCACTACCCGTCAGTAGGCCTGGTCACCTGGTCCACTGCCCGTCAGTAGGCCTGGTCACCTGGTCCACTACAAGTCAGTAGGCCTGGTCACCTGGTCCACTACCCGTCAGTCGGCCTGGTCACCTGGTCCACTACCCGTCAGTAGGCCTGGGCCTGGTCACCTGGTCCACTACCAGTCAGTAGGCCTGGTCACCTGGTCCACTACCCGTCAGTAGGCCTGGTCACCTGGTCCACTACCAGTCAGTAGGCCTGGTCACCTGGTCCACTGCCCGTCAGTAGGCCTGGTCACCTGGTCCACTACCAGTCAGTAGGCCTGGTCACCTGGTCCACTACCCGTCAGTAGGCCTGGTCACCTGGTCCACTACCCGTCAGTAGGCCTGGGGGTCACCTGGTCCACTACCCGTCAGTAGGCCTGGGCCTGGTCACCTGGTCCACTACCCGTCAGTAGGCCTGGGCCTGGTCACCTGGTCCACTACCCGTCAGTAGGCCTGGGCCTGGTCACCTGGTCCACTACCCGTCAGTAGGCCTGGGCCTGGTCACCTGGTCCACAGTTACCAAAGGCTTGTTGTCCCCATCTGCCGGCTCGGTCCTCGGCCACAGTGCAATGATGCTGCCGCCACAGTATCGGACCTGCGAACATGCAAACGTAAATCGTTGTATTACCTTGTGATTGGTCGAGAATCGACGAGGCTCGCTGGTAGTAGATGGAAACGGGTGAATGTTTTTGTTACATAATGGTAAGGTGAACCTGCCCGGGTCTACTGCCTCCCGAGCACTGTGGCTCCATGATGCCATGGTTTATGAGTGGGGCCTAAAGCATCTCCTCCCCCTGACAGATAAATACTACAGGGCCAACCTGAAGAGCAAGCGGGTGGACCGCGTCACGCCCCCCTACCCACGGTCCATCGCTAGTTACTGGCTGGGCTGTGACGCTGAAGAGCCTACAGCGTCCCGCGCGGAGAGGAGACGATGAGATGATCCACAAAATCATGATGGAGCAACACCAGATACTGAAGATCATGGAGATCATGGGAGATAATGAGCTACCAATACACGAAAATAAATGGAGATAGTCGTATAATATTATGAGAAGATAATATTATTGTCACTTTATTATATTAAAGTGACAATAATATGGGAGCTAAAATTATGAGATGTATTTTGTCAAGGCGTCGAGTTCATTATTTTGAGAATATTAGGCTATGTATTGACGGATTGAAACTGCTTATTTGCAAAACAAAGACAATGCTCTGAAAGTGACCCTTTCCACACTATAAAAGATTAAATAAAAACTAAATGAAACAAACTTGAACAAACCAATGCTAACACATGAGAGACCACTTTGAAATGCATTTAATTTCCTGTCTAGGATTAATAAACAACATGGTATCATCCTCTATTTCTCTCCACCACAGCTGTCTATCTCTCTCGGCTGATGGAGATCAACCACAGCCTCCTCTCAACAAAGATGAAAGCAGGAAGAATACAGTTGATAATAATAATCTTCAGATTATATTGATAATAATCTGAAGAAAACGGATAATATTTGTAATAATATTTTGTCCGCTTTTTAATGTAGGTGAGCTATTTAAATTTATTTAGGTGGAAAAAGACATGTCAGTAAAAGGCCCCGCTGGGATTCGAACCCAGGATCTCCTGTTTACTAGACAGGCGCTTTAACCATCTAAGCCACGGCGCCCCACGCTCCATTACGGGAAAAAAAGGGTTTATAAAATTAGACACAAGCTACTCTACATCTTTTATTTAAAAATATTCCCAAATAGTTACCGTGTAAATGTACAGCCCAGTGAAACACATTGATTAAATATTTTTTCCTTATAATTGGGTTAAAACAGGCCAGGTTGTGAAAGAGAAGATAATCGATCATCGCCTCCGAAGCGTCCAGATCTGAGTTTACTGAACCCTATGTCCTGGAAAGCTTCTTCTGATGGACCTCAAGGGGGTGCTTCGGGTGTTCGTTGTCGGTGCCAGCAGACAGCGTGTCTCCGTAACCATGGTTGTCTGAAACCAGACACCGGTAGAGGGGCAGTCCCGCCCCGGAGGAACCTCACTGCCGCACCGGCTTCCGACCGGCGGCGATCCGTGTTCGTTTTCCTCGGAGAAAAAGAGAGGAAGCCCCTCTGAGACGTCATCCCACTCGGGTATCACCGGGTCACATTGAAGTTCTTGGTTGCTGCACAACAGTCCCGTAAGCTCCAGGTTCCCGACCCGTTCCTCGGCGACGTCGTGATACAATGTGCGTCCAGAGTCCAGTCCGGGACAGCTGGGTGGACTCTGTTAGACCCGGAGACAGGGCTCGGTAGAAACGCAGAAGCAGTAGGGGTTGGGATATTTGGGGCCAGGAGCTCCACATGGTAGTGTCTGTGTGAGGGTATGAGGGAGGACTGCTGATGTTCAGGACAAGACTTTGGCGCAGATGTAGTTTTCTTGCCTTCAAAATAGCGCGCCCTTCGGTTCTGTAACCACAGTTGGGGATCACGTGGTACCATCAAGCAGATGCTTCGGTCAATGCTGTATTTTTTGTTACGCTTAAATGTAAACACAAACGTAACGAGAGGGCATTGCATTCCTGAATCTTTGGCTCTGACCGAGGAAAGACCTTCCTTCACCCCAGTCCGGGTCCTGGTCCTGGTCCAGGGAGAAGGTCCGCTCCAGATGGGCCCCGCTGAAGGCGGTCTGACGGCGTTTCTAGGGCCCCGCGCATCCTCCGAGCGAGGCCAAAGGTCGAGGGATGCTACTTTTTGGCTGGAAAAAAAAGTGGACTAGGATTAGATATTGCAATAAGCTATGACATGGCGTGTCGTTAATATAATACATGACTGTCGATTACAAAGAGACACGCCAAACGACGTAATATCAATGTAAAACTATGTAGACACAGTAGCAGCGCCAAATCATTATGATTGGGGCCGGGGGTGCTACTGTGTCTACATAGTTGTTTACCGCAGATCCTGTCACATTTTCACCACAGAAAGTATCTAGGCCTATGGATTTACAAAATAGTAGCTGTGAGCAAAAACAGGGCTGGATTGTGGAGTCACTGGACATACCAATAAGTGGAAGATACGTTTTCTTTCTGTACTTACAAAACATAATCCATCCCCATCCTACCAAAACATAGAACTTACATACACACAGGCTAAACGCTGACGGTGTGGTCGACCGACGCTAATATTTGTTCAAAGACTGGTGAGTATAGCCTACTCACCAGTCAACGTAGACTGATCCGCCTGTTGCTGTGATTGGCAGGGAGGTGAATTCCTTCAGATGACGAGGTTGTGCTTTTCTCCTAGCACGTGGTCGCCCGTGGAGGCACACTATTAGATAGCATTCCACGTTTCAACGTTGCTTCTCTCATTGAGGGTATCGACAACAGAGAAGACCAGATGCCGGCTCCAGATCTTTGGCCTGTTGATGATTGGATAGGGTTTTTGTGAGTCTGAATATGCTTTCCAGCATAGTGACGTGCAGGACTAACTGTCCATCAATCAATCCAATCAGGCATTTTGCTTCAGTCGCCCTATGAGCATTTGTGTTGGGCCAGACTCTCTGCTCCTGTTCTCCGGTTTTGACAGCCGGCATGGGTGAAGCTCCTTTCGATATGACATGGGCCGGCAATGTTATAGCTTGCATTGTATTGGCCTGTAATAGCCTGCATTCTAATAGCCTACATTGTAGTAGCCTACATTGTAGTAGCCTTCATTGTAGTAGCCTTCATTGTAGTAGCCTACATTGTAGTAGCCTTCATTGTAGTAGCCTACATTGTAGTAGCCTACATTGGAATAGCCTACATTGTAGTAGCCTGCAGATCACATTGGACGCTGACTACAGGTGCATTGCTGCTGAGTAGCGAAGGGCCTCATAGTCCTGCATGCACTACTAGAGTGAGGATGCGATCATTAAGATCACCAAGGAAAACAATGTCTGGATACCACAGTAATTACGGTTGTGTTCGTTGACCGAGGCTCGTCCGGGACACATGCGTTGCTTTTGAACGTGTAGGTGTGGGTTTGTGTGTGTGTGTGCATGTCTTTGGGTACATGCATGCTAATGCTAGTGTGTATCGTGTGCACACATATTGATTGATTTTGAATCTGTCCCTGTTTGTTGTTCTTTATAAGTGACATGTGGATGTGTGTGTGTGTGTGTGTGCACACATGTTTTCACGTGCGTGTGGATGTGTTTACAGTCTTCCCCTGTGAAGCAGGGGAGGCTGGACTGCTGAGCAGCAACCAGGATGTGTGCTCTCCTTTCCTTTGCACAGTTCCCTCTCCCCCTGGCAGGCAGGAGGTCCGGCGGGTATGTGTGAATGATGCTCTCTCTCCCTCACCTCCACACTTCCCTTCCTCCCAATATACACACCCTTCTTCCAGTAGCCCGCTCTTTGATCTGCAAACTTCACAATTCACATTTCCTGTCATCTTAAGAATTTTTTCTCTCAGTTATCCAAGGGGGTTTAGGGACCCATTACGGCCTTGCAGACCCTCCTTGTGGACCCTCCTTGCGTCCACCGCAAGGGCCTGGCGTGCGCCTCACAAAAATTGTAACCTCGCGTCGAGGCAACGCAGCGGCAAGGTCTGTGATTGGTCGGCTAACTAAAACCTGACGCAGAACCAAAAAAGGTTCAGGACCATGCGTCCATGCGGCAAAGTGACTGCATGGTCGTTGCGTCAACGTCAAACCATAACTCAGCCTTTAGTGTAAGCCCTGTGGTGTCCTGCTTAGTGCCTCAGCCCCTCCTCAGGCCACACATGCCTCTGTGGGGCTCGCAGAGGTAGAGACAACGTGTGACTCAAGCTTGGCTTCAGATAAAAGGAGGAGTGCTCCACATAGGAAGACAAGCACAAGACATGATTGAGTGCCTATACAGGGCTGATAAATAGATATAGGGCCCTGGATGGAATGTGCAGAGCGGAGGAAACCAGCGAATGTCGGTCGACGTCATCTAAAGCGGTGAGATATAGCAGATTTGTGTGACATCTTGGATGAAAGAGGAAAGGCCTTTGCAGAGCAGACGGGGACGGAATCCACTCTGGGACGGGCCTTCAGTGAGGCCTGAGCGGGGGAGAGGGGATGGCTGGGGGGGGAGAGTGGAGAAAAGGAAATAAAGTCAGACGTGTCAAAACCATAGTAAAGCAAAAGGAATATCGTCTGTTCAGTCCGAGCACGTCCTGAGCAATAAGTTATAGAAGATGAGTGTGTTACAACTGCAAGGACAAGCAGCTGAAAACGATAGCAGCATAAAACAATCTGCTTGATGACATTATGTTTGTCATTTCAGAGATATGTTCACACTGGAAGAAAAAAAGAATTATATATTTTTTTAAAGAAAATATTAATGTACAAATATGTGTGTACGAGTAAAGCCTTGTAATATAACATAATTATTTTAAATAGTATGCATATTCCTCTTGGTGACACGTTATTTCTCATTCCAATTTGGTTTTGCGAATGTTTCACATCCATAAAAACTCAGCAATATTGTTTCAGCTTGATAAAAGAAAGTTTACAATCAGACTATTTTTGTGTTGTCCACAGTATAGGATGTTTGATTTTGTATGTTCCTTTGTAAATGCTTTTAATGAGTTATAAAGTCGTAGCCTATGAAGTGAATCATGCACGTACAACCCAGTCTCACGCCGAAAGGTGTAATAGCTACGTTGATCCACAGAGGCACACCTGGTCTTGTTCCAATAAGGGCCCTGGGTTAACCGCCAGGCCCCCCGTCATGGTCGCAAATTATAGGGTGGGGTCTGTTGACTACCTTTATATATGATTGACGGCATCATCAAGTGATATGTTTGGAGGCTCTAGCCAAACCGTAAGTGATGGAATTAGTGGGTGATCTAGGGGTCTGGTATTCTTTGGAATGAGCTAAAGACATGGGGTCTTTTTTATACGATAGCGGGCCTAAAATGACTTGTGAATAACATAGAGACACCTCTCTAGGTCTCTTTTATATGAGTTAAGGCATCAAGTTCGGCCCAAATTGCAAATTGTCAAATGCCCCTTTGAAACGCATTTTAAACGCATCTGTTGCTAAAAATGTATCTAAATTCATAGACAAGAGGTAGAAACTTGGCCATTAGACTTTCAACCAGATGGCATCTTTGGATCGCTCTGTAAAAATCTTGGGTCTCTAAGCAAAAAGGCAGACCCTTACCCTAATCCTATCCCTAACCCTTACCCTAATTCTAACCATAACCCTAACCCTTACCCTAATTCTGACTGTAACCCTAACAGTAACCCTAATGGCACAGGCAAATAACTGCCAACCACGGTGTGTTGTGCAGGCCGTTGTGTGTTGTTAGTGGACCCATTCAAGGCAGATCCAAGAGTATATGTACATGTATCCCATTGGTCTTAGTTGCATTGTAGAGTAAACCAAAATAGACAACTGAGCCTGAAATCAATCTTTGATGCCCCAGTCTACAGAACCACAAGCCCCGCCTACATCAGGGCAAACTGCCCTCGACTTGATACAGGAATAGTTTCATGAGTATTACTTATTGATTTTAATTTGTGTCTTCAAATGAATAAAATAAAATTAATCAGACAATAAATATTGCATTAATTCAATGTTTGTCCTGCAAAGCAGTGGGGTGAACTAATTAGAGAACAACAAAGTTTTAAGGTAAGCGGGTCCTAGACCCCCCCACCCCCCATTGGAAAGGGTCTGGAGCATGGTCTGGAGCAGCTGCCACTGGACCCGAGGGTTGGGTCACTCTGGGTCCTGCCCCTTTCAGGGGTGGGACCTAACGGAGAAATAGCTCCTCATTCTGAATGGACAGGATACTTTACACTTTTTCTTGCACGGTGAGGCTGTTTCAAAAATTGAGCTGAGAATACCCTCTTCAACTTCTACTTCGCGATCAAATCCCAGGTAAACCAAACGACTGGAGGGGCTTATACATGATTCACCGCACAGTGTACGGCTAACAAAACAGTGTAGTCTGCTTTCAGTTCATTGCTACTATGTCAAAGGTCATGTGTTGTGGTAACTCATGTTAAAGTCATAGGTTGTTTTTTGACACTTGTATCGTACATAAACATTTACCTCAACTTAAATCCATAAAATGGAACCTATACCACCCGCGGGGTTTCTAGTATCAAACACGAAACGCCATCCACCACCTTGCAGCCTCGATAACGCATCCCTGTGCGGAGCAACTTTCAACCCTCGGGGAGTAGAATCTCTCTAAAAGGCTCTTGGTAGAATGTAACACCAGATCAACATTGTGTCAAGGCTAGCGAGCCATGAGCTGATCTATACATTGCGTGGAAAGTAGCCAAACATTGAGCAGAAGATACGGGGCGTTTCTGTGTATATGCTACGTAATCAACGTCCAAAACTACGCTTCCTGTAAAATAGGAAGGCAGGCAGTGCACTGACAGAAGCGGAGCTCAGGGCTTTGTGTCATGCGTGTTCCCCCCCCAGGATGTCTCGTGAACAGCTGGCAGTAGAGCGGGCGAGGAGAGCATTCTCAACCGGCAGGTCCAAACCGCTGGCGTACCGCATCCGTCAACTCAACAACCTTCGGCGGTTCCTCGTCGAGAGACAATCAGAGATCGCAGAAGCGGCCAAAAAAGATCTCAATAGGGTAGGTGAAGTTTCGCTCTACTCCAGTTTTCAATATGCAAAACAAAGCAACCCAAATATGGATGTGTCATTTCATGTCAAGCAGGACTAATAACACGAATTCCTTGTCACAGAGTGAAGTGGGAATCCAGCTCTTTGAAACGTTGGGCTTGGAATCAGAGATCCAACTGGTGATAAAGAACCTCAAAAAATGGGCTGCTCCCCGGGCGGTGGAGAAGAACCTGGTGACTCTGTCCGATACGCTGTACATCCAGCCCGAGCCACTGGGGGTCGTGCTGGTGATCGGAGCGTGGAACTACCCCTGGGCGGTCACCCTGTTCCCCCTGATAGGCGCCATCGCCGCAGGTACTGTGTGTGTGTGTGTGTGTGTGTGTGTGTGTGTGTGTGTGTGTGTGTGTGTGTGTGTGTGTGTGTGTGTGTGTGTGTGTGTGTGTGTGTGTCCCTTTAAACATCACCATATATTGCATCATTCTCCTCCACGCACCTGAGGGCCAAAGGCTATTCTGCATGAACTTTATACGCACTATTGCAATTAAAGGACTCACGCAGACACAGGTGTGTGCGAGTCTCGTGTATGTTGGTTTGGTTTGGTGATTCTTGTCAATGTGCGTGTGTGTTTTCAGCCTCTCATATCAGTGACTTGGTGCTCAAAGGTCAAAGTAGCTTTCTTAGCACTGGGCGAGTTGGTGAGAGAGTCGGGAACTGGCTTTGGGCTAATCGTACCTCTGCCATTCTTGCATAATTTATTTATTTATTTATATGCGCAAAGGCCGCCTTGTAGCCAAACACCTCTCAGTTATCCAGTCTTTGTTACATAAACCAGCGACAGGGGGCTGGGTGTTAGCATTAGACTAATAGAATTGAACAAGCATGTTGCTCAATGCAATGCATACCTGATATATTATGCTACACTAATAACACCAAGCATACCAGATATAGGCCCTAACAATATGAGTTAGAAGCAGATAGTATTGTTAATGTATTGAGGGGAGAACCCTGGTCTGGAAACACAGTAGCTCGTTCCTTCTAGTGAATTAGGGAATAGTATACAATTGCATGGTCTGGAAACGGTTGTGAGATGTTCATATATTTAATATTGTATTAAAAATGTGTTTGTGTGTGTGCAGGTAATGCAGCTGTGGTGAAACCCTCTGAGGTGTGTGTTCACACCTCTAAGGTCATGGAGGAACTACTTAACGCCTACCTCGACAAGGTACTGGTCTCCGTCTCATCGCTGTCTCCATGACCCTCAGTCTTTCATTACTTTTTCAATGGATTCATTTGAAGGGATTCATTGTGGCCACCCCATAATAACCCCGTCCAGCCAACACTTGAATACGGCCCATGTTCGTATGGAAATAATTGTAAGTCGTGTCTTGCCCTCCTTGCCATGGGGCCCCTGGGTGTGGCCCTAGCTAATGCCGCGTTTCCACTGCAGGGTGCGGAACGGATCGGATCGCAAAGGTGCGGGTCGGGTCGCGTTTCCACCGCCAAAAGTGGGCGTGACCCTGACTTTGCCGTACCCGTTCCGGCCCCATTCTCGGGACTCCTCCGTTGCGGTACCCAAAACGAGACCAGACGCCTGAAAGGGTCCCGTGAAATTCTCGCTACACCCCCCCTCCGTTGATTGGTCGACAGAATCGTCACTTCCGGGTGACGCGGGGATAAAAACAAACAAACAGTTGCCTCGAGGTATTATTCTTTACAATTAACATGTCGCGTAAAAAGCTTGCTTGGGCGAACAAGGAGGTGGAGACGTTCGTCTGCATTCTTGGGGAGGAAGACGTTGTTTACGATGTTTACGTAGCTGCCGCGGCGATCGACATCCGGCCTACCACCAAGGGTACTGTCGGCAGTGGAAACGCGACCTCGGAACTGAGCTGGGCTATACCGCCCCCTCCCTACCGCACCTTTGCGATCCGATCCGTTCCGCACCCTGCAGTGGAAACGCGGCATTAGGGGCCCCTGACAGAATCTGATCGTCTGCAGGTCAACTTGAATTGGCTAAGTGTATAAAAGACAATCCAGATGTTTTCCCCTCACGTCCCGCATACAGCAAACAATGGGGCCACCTGACTCTTAGTGCCAACATTTATAGTCCCTGTGTCTGCATGTCCTCGTGTCCGTCACACTGGGGCAGCTGATTATAGCTGTACAGACCCCAGTAGCATTAAGGCCCTGCTCCTCCTGTCCCCAACACCGGGGCAGCTGATTAAAGGAGTGGAGACCCCAGTAGCAGTAAGGCCCTGCTCCCCGTGTCCAGGAGCTGTACCCGGTGGTGACGGGCGGCGTCCAGGAGACCCAGGAGCTGCTGAAGCAGCGCTTCGACCACATCGTCTACACCGGCAACTCCGTGGTGGGTCGCATCGTCATGGAGGCTGCGGCCAAACACCTGACCCCCGTCACCCTGGAGCTGGGGGGCAAGAGCCCCTGCTACATCGACAAGGACTGTGACATCCCTTTGGCCTGCAGGTCAGCACACTCGCCCGCCTCCCCTTCCTTCATTCCTCCAACCTTCCTTCTGGCACCTCTCCAGGAGATGACCTACTTTGTGTCTCTTTCCTTCCTACTTTGTTGCACACTACCTTTCCTTTCTTTCTTTCTTTCTGTCTTTCTTTCTTTCTTTCTTTCTTTCTTCGGTCTCTTTCTTCCTTCCTTTATTGCTCCATTCCTTCCTTCCTTTGTTGACCTCTTCCTTCCTTTGTTGCTCCCTCCCTTCCTTCTTTCATTCCTTCCTTGTTCCCTTATTCCTCCCTCTTTTTCCCCTTTCTTCTCTTCTGTCGTTCAGTTATTTCCGACCCTTCCGAAGTATGAACCGGTGTTTTGGACCATAGAGCTTGTCATGACCGCTCCCCTGGTCTGCAGGCGCGTGACCTGGGGGAAGTTCACCAACTGTGGCCAGACGTGCATCGCTCCGGACTACGTGCTGTGTGAGGCCAGCATCCAGGACCGCGTCATCGACGAGATGAAGAAATGCATCAAGGTAGAGAGGAGGCGTGTACAGTCTGTCGGGGCCTGCTGCTCCTCACCGAGTGTGTTCTGTGGGCCTCGTAACCTTAACGCTCACTTAGATTCTCCAAATCTCTTCTCTGTGGGTGATCCGCAGAGCTCCCTGCCTCCACACGGCTCGTGAACACGGCAGCCGGGGGAGTGGTTGGAGTGTGAGTGGTTCAAGCCGGTCCGATACTAATGGGTCATTGATTTCCCTGCTCTTAGGAGTTCTACACGGACGACCCTAAGAGCTTCCTGGACTATGGACGCATCATCAACGAGCGCCACTTCAGGAGGATCCTGGCCATGACGGAGGACAGCATGGTTGCTGTGGGAGGAGAGAGCGACCACACTGAGTGCTACATAGGTACTTGTGTGGGACTACCACCTAGAGCCTGATGGGTAGACCTCAGACCACACCGAGTGCTACATAGGTACTCCTGTGGGACTACCACCTAGAGCCTGATGGGTAGACCTCAGACCACACCGAGTGCTACATAGGTACTCCTGTGGGACTACCACATAGAGCCTGATGGGTAGACCTCAGACCACACCGTGTGCTACATAGGTACTCCTGTGGGACTACCACCTAGAGCCTGATGGGTAGACCTCAGACCACACCGTGTGCTACATAGGTACTCCTGTGGGACTACCACCTAGAGCCTGATGGGTAGACCTCAGACCACACCGAGTGCTACATAGGTACTCCTGTGGGACTACCACCCATCCAACCGACTCTCGCATCATTGTACAACACGCCGCGGTCCGTACGTCCTCCCTGGGTGGAGGTCCTCCCTGGGTGGAGGTCCTCTCTGGGTGGAGGTCCTCTCTGGGTGGAGGTCCTCTCTGGGTGGAGGTCCTCACAGGGTGGAGGTCCTCGCAGGGTGGAGGTCCTCACAGGATGGAGGTCCTCCCTGGATGGAGGTCCTCCCTGGGTGGAGGTCCTCCCTGGGTGGAGGTCCTCCCTGGGTGGAGGTCCTCTCTGGGTGGAGGTCCTCCCTGGGTGGAGATTCTGGAGTTGTAAAGAGAGAGAGCACGAGATGAAGATGGAAACTAAACAACGTAAAAAACCTCCCTCCCTCCCTCCCTCCCTCCCTCCCTCCTTTCCCTCCCTCCCTCCTTTCCCTCCCTCCCTCCCTCCCTCCCTCCCTCCCTCCCTCCCTCCTTTCCCTCCCTCCCTCCCTCCCTCCCTGTGTACTCCAACATTGAGAACAGCAAGGGGGATTCCCTGAACCAATCAGGGAAAAGATGAATTAGCAGGGAGCACTGAATCCAAATAGTCCGCTACAGAGTGCAGAGTGCACACAGTGTGCACAAAGTTCACCCACTGATAGCTCACCAAGGTATTACAACAGATATCACTCAAATGAGATATCTTACCTAGATCCACTGTAGCTGTTGGGTAGCTGTGGGTCCAGGCTTTAGACCTCCTGGGTCTAGATCTACTGTAGCTGTGGGTCCAGGCTTCAGACCTCCTGGGTCTAGATCCACTGTAGCTGTGGGTCCAGGCTTCAGACCTCCTGGGTCTAGATCCACTGTAGCTGTGGGTCCAGGCTTTAGACCTCCTGGGTCTAGATCCACTGTAGCTGTTGGGTAGCTGTGGGTCCAGGCCTTTACGATACAGTGTCATTTGTATCGTAAGAAGGATTTCCTACAGTTCCAGTTGCCTTTATCCCAGATTACGTTTTTTTCAATATTTTATTCAACAGTATTATACAATAAGTTATTAAGAAATGTATAGATGAATGAACGGATTTGAAGGCTGACGATGGTGGACAAGTTATTCAGAGTCTGTTCATTTGCTTGTGATCATAGCAAAGTGCTTAAAACCAAAATGCAGTTGTTTTGATGTTTTAAGATTTTTATAAAGTGCATATCCAAGGTTGCTCTGTGTTGACCACCCGGACGTAATGCAGGAGAGTGGAGCTCAGAGGAAACGGGGTCAAATGTACAAAGTGATGCCAAGACTTGCCAAAACCAGTCTTGCAAATATTTATTTTAGGGATGATCATGACCGTTGGTTTACCGCTGTCAAAGGTGGTCTAAGGCTGCAACCCACCTTAACAGTTCACTAGCGTTGACCTGTTCGCTAGCGTTGAGCTGTTCACTAGCATTGACCTGATTAGCGTTGACCTGTTCACTGACGTTGACATGTTCACTGACGTTGACCTATTCACTACCGTTGACGTATTCAGTAGCGTTGGCCGGTTCCTTAGCGTTGGCCGGTTCCCCTATCCCAAACATTGGATGCATCAGGATTTAGGCCTGGAAATCGATCTTCCAATGTCAGGCAGAACACTGTGTAATATTGAGTAATGACCAAAGGTTCGACATTTTATCATAAAAATCTGTAATCAAAGTCAACTGTTGTTGATGTTTCAGCCCCGACCATTCTGCGGGACGTGAAGGCTGGGTCAAAGGTCATGCAGGAAGAGATCTTCGGTCCGCTGCTTCCGATCGTGCCGGTGAGCGGACTGGAAGGGGCCATCGACTTTATCAACCAAGGAGAGAAATCCCTCGTGATCTACGTATTCTCCACCGACAAGAAGGTAACACACGCACATGTACACGCAAACGCACTCTCATGGAATCGAGAACAGCACTGTACATTTGATCCCATGGAAAGTCTTTGTATGTGCAAAAAACAATCCATTCTTTCAACGATGTGCCTTTTTGTTTGCATTGACACCAAAATATTATCTTTTTGAAAGAAATCATATTTTTGAAACGCAAACGACATGCATGGAGTTTGGAACTGCAGTTGACAAATTTGATGTACATTATCTTTTATGGTGACAGTAGATTTATAACATTCCATAGTGCAAAGTACATTTCTAAATTCTGCGTCGAACCAAGTGCACACTTTGGTCCTATTGTGTGCACACATCATCCCCACCTTCACGTCAACACAAACCGCAGGGATGACGGGGCTCTCTCTCCCCAGCTGATCAATCGACTGATCGAGGAGACGTCTAGTGGAGCAGTTTTGGCCAACGACTGTCTGGTGCACTACTCAGTCAGTTCCCTGCCTTTCGGTGGAGTAGGTGAGTACGGCTGTCATGCTACGGGAACATGATTATACTGTCTTTAAAGACCCCCCCCCCCCCCCGCCATCCTATGTTGCACGGTACTGGGAAAGCCCTTGGTTATGGGGTCCAGTTTCAAACCACGCAGCTCTGCATCGCTGGCGGGATGAATTCATGCAGTAAACGAAAATACAAATAATGGGTAGTAACGCATAAAGGTGGCTTCCTCGTGAATCTGGTCACTTCTGAGTGACCAGAAGTGACCAGACCCTTACCCTAACCCTTTTTTAACAACCTATAAAAACCATTACATGCTAACAAAACAAACTAAAGAATGTGATGCCAGCTAGTAGTTAGTATTATGGAACCACAAAAGAATGTTACAAGGTAGAGCTCTCTAATGATGATACAGTTGTTGTCACTGGACAAGAATGACCCACAAATCCTCAGACCAATCAATATCCAACACACTCAACCCGCTCTGGTCTCCTGCCCTCCACAGGAAACAGCGGCATGGGCTGCTACCACGGCAAGTTCAGCTTCGACCAGCTCAGCCACCTGCGGAGCTGCATGGTCCGGCCGCTGAAGAACGAGGGGATGAACAGCATGCGCTACCCCCCACACACCCTCGGCAAGCTGGGCTGGGCGCGCTTCTTCCTGGTCCAGGCCCCCGACCTGGCCTTGATGGGCCGCGTGGGAGCTCTGGCGGTGCTGGTGGCCGTGGCCGGCTTCCTGATCAATGTGAGTACCCTCACCCCACCCTGTACCCCAGGTTTGGGACGCGCACCCCAAAAAACTGAGCTGACCTGGCTTCCTACAGACGCCCTCCCGTGAACATCACTGCAGCGATTGCTTTCATGTGTGCACTGATGCTGCTGTGCAGTTTGTGCAGACTAATTGTGCGTTGAAAAAAACAATCGGTGCATATATCAGACCTTTGTTCATTTGGTTTTCTGTATTTCCAAAAATGGTCTTTCGCACAAAAATAGGTTGGAGGTGGACTGATGCAGCATCATGTCACCTATCCACTGTTGGCTGATCCACTTCCATTACATTCAGGATTAAATATCACATGTACGAGTTTTCAGCCTAAATGCTGGCCTCTTGTATTTTATTTATGGTATGTTACTAAATAGTAGACTAGCCTCACAGGGGAATATATTTCGCAGTCTATTAATGTGTTTTCTGTTGTCCAAAGTAAATAGGCCTACTATGATTATTTCTTGTTATATATTTGCGTAGCATTAGTCTATTGTATAGAAACATGTATTATCAGGACAAAATTATAATTAAATGATCAACACAGAACAGGAAGAATGTATTTCATTCGATTCCTCTTCCATGAAAAGGGGAACCGTCTGTCGGCTTCTAGAGCAGAGTTAAAGCAGTATTGGTCTAAAGCAGTATTGGTCTAAAACAAAATTTGGTCTAAAGCAGTATTGGTAATGGTATAAAGCAGTATTGGTCTAAAGCAGTATTGGTCTAAAGCAGTATTGGTCTAAAGCAGTAATGGTCTAAAGCAGTATTGGTAATGGTCTAAAGCGGTAATGGTCTAAAGCAGTAATGGTCTAAAGCAGTAATGGTCTAAAGCAGTATTGGTCTAAAGCAGTATTGGTCTAAAGCAGTAATGGTCTAAAGCAGTATTGGTCTAAAGCAGTAATGGTCTAAAGCAGTAATGGTCTAAAGCAGTAATGGTCTAAAGCAGTATTGGTATAAAGCAGCTCACTGTAGTAAAGGCTTTAACCAGGGCTTGCTCTCTGTGATGGAGCCTGCAGCTTCTTTCCAACTTCTCATCCCAACACCGTGGACCTGGTTCTTAACTGTTCTTAACTGGTTCATACTATTGATGCACATACTGTTATTGACTGGTTCATACTATTTATACATATACTCTTCTTAAGAACTCTGGTTCATACTATTAATACAGACAGATACTGTTCTTAAGAACTCTATTTTGCTCTATTGATACAGATACATTTCTTAAGAACTCTAGTTTGTACTATTGAAGCGGATAATGTTCTTATGAACTGATTGAATCTGCTTATGATCACGTTGGAAGGAGAGTAAATCAGGTGTCATACGACACCTTATCTCCATGTGTGTGTGTGTGTTTTTTTCTCTCTCTCGACCCATCCTCTAGGTGTAATGGGTCTGTGTGTGAATACTGGCAGGATAGCTGGATAGCTTTCAGTGTGGACACCGCCAATCGGATGAACGCTTGGAGGAAGTCGATGGACAAACCCCTCTCAGCGTGTGGGACTATTTAGCTATTTGGGAGCAGGCTGTTTCCGGCAGGCTGTTTTATGAAACCCAAGCGTTCATTCGGAAAGTAACTCGGCTGATTCTTGAAATGTTTGGGTTTAGCAAAACAAAATGACAAATGTACGAGACGTAGCTCCATATCCAGCCCCATCTCTTCAGTGGTTGTCGAATGTACAGGCGAGCTGTACCCAGAATGTCGTTCGGTAGTCAACAGTTAATAGGGTCCCCTCCCGTCCTACACAGAACAGTGGGTACTTCTTACGGTAGTGTTCTTCCTCAATATTTTGCACTTCCACTGCACTCAGCAATACACTCGCCGAGTGGGAAACAGCTGAATGGTGATCGAGAAAACCGCAGGGCCGACACGCACACACTGTGTGTGTGTGTGTGTGTGTGTGTGTGTGTGTGTGTGTGTGTGTGTGTGTGTGTGTGTGTGTGTGTGTGTGTGTGTGTGTGTGTGTGTGTGTGTGTGTGTGTGTGTGTGTGTGTGTGTGTGTGTGTGTGCGTAATAATGGTGCATGTTTATCTCCTGCTTCCCCAGGCCTATTTGCTGTGAGGAGAAACTGACTCGTCTTCAAGAGGATCTGGAGAAGGTTTCAGCAAAGTGACCATGAAGGTTTCAGCTACATGACCTTGATATACGGGAGAACTGTTTGATTTTTATTTATTTTTTTGAAGACAAACAATTTGTTGATTGTCTTCAATCAACAAATTAAAATTTGCTTTCTCATTGCAATGGTATGATGGAGCTTTGCATTCATATAATCATCTCTGAAGGATCAGATAGCCCAATCGCTATTTCAGTAGTACTTTCATTTAATGTTGACATTGGCAGAAACATACCGCTGGCCAGGGGCATAAAGATTGTTTTAATCCAACCTGTAATTGAAGGTCTAGCAACTGGAATGCTATTTTTCAGCATGTAAATGATTTTTTAAATATCCATATGCAATTATATAGTATCAGTAAGAGTGTAATGGATTCTTAAAGTAGTGTATGTATGGGTGTTAAGAGTGTAATGGATTCTTAAAGTAGTGTATGTATGGATTTTAAGAGTGTAATGGATTCTTAAAGTAGTCTATGTATGGGTGTTTAATTTATGCTTCTTAAAATATTTGAGTGTCTACACAGATTTTTCTGTCAGAATGAAAGTTAATCCTATACCATCCAGGCATGGTAAATAAATGGTCCAGTAACCTTTCAATAATGAAACCGTAATTACTAAATCCATTTATAACGTGTATTCTAATAAATATTGAGGAACTTGTATCGTGTAATTTATTTGACTCTTGACCACAGAGAAGGTACCTTTCATTTCAACAGTTACATACTATTGATACACAAACTGTTCTTAACTGGTTCATACTTTTGATAGACAAACTGTTCTTAACTGGTTCATACTATTGATGCACATACTGTTATTGACTGGTTCATACTATTTATACATATACTCTTCTTAAGAACTCTGGTTCATACTATTAATACAGATACTGTTCTTAAGAACTCTAGTTTGTTCTAGTGATACAGATACATTTCTTAAGAACTCTAGTTCGTACTATTGAAGCGGATAATGTTCTTATGAACTGATTGAATCTGCTTATGATCACGTTGGAAGGAGAGTAAATCAGGTGTCATACGACACCTTATCTCCGTGTGTGTGTGTTTTTTTCTCTCTCTCGACCCATCCTCTAGGTGTAATGGGTCTGTGTGTGAATACTGGCAGGATAGCTGGATAGCTTTCAGTGTGTGTGTGCGTCTGTGTTGAGAATGGACCTTCTCCTCCTGCTGGCTCTCGTCTCTTCTCTCTCCCGATGCTCAGGTAAGACATGCAGACCATCCAGGGAGATCACCACATGTTGTGGAGGAACTGAACAGAAAGGATTTGGACTTGAATGTGCGGACACTGAGTTTATCCTTGATTCATAGTATAAATAATGCATGCTTTACTAAATCCCAGTGTTCATCAATCTGATCTGATCACATCACTTGTTAATACATCGCTGAAATATCAGTAGTAGGACTTAAATAAATGTACTTGGAAGAGTTCAATGGATTCTTAAAATAGTGTATGGATGGTTCAGTACTTATTTAACTTTATTTAACTTTAGTTATTGTGTACCGAGTTTGTCGGTCCGAATGACAGAAGTACTTTCTCAACGGAGGGCATGATGGAGGTCTTCATGTGTCATTGTATAAGATAAAAATAAAAAGTGATTAGAATTTGTTCTCGAAATATAACTATTACCCAAAAATGTGAATAAGCTGTACAGACACCAGAAGTCACACTGTTATGAGGTTAAGTGGGGACCCACTTAACGGTTAAAGTGCAGACCCAATAAAATGTTTAAGTGAGGTAAAGTGGGGCCCAGCTAATGGTTAAATTGGGGACCCAGTTGAAGGTTAAAGTGGGGTAAAGTGGGGACCCAGTAAAAGGTTAAAGTGGGGACCCAATGAAAAGTTAAGGTGGGGTAAAGTGGGAAACTTGTAAATCCATGACTCCTTACATCCAACCAGCTGCTACCTTGCCATTGTTTTCCACTAGGTGAGAAAAGTTATCCCGTCTCAAAGGACGTCTTTATTAAGATAGGCGGAGAAGTTATCTCTTTATGTTGATGGTTAAGTGGCTCTCTGTGCCGACTCTATTTTCACAGAAAGGATCTCGTCATTAGGATAACAATGAGCTCTGTCACCTGGCAGACCAATGTCACACGCTGCATTCATCCAGCACACATAAAGGATAGTTTAGCTCATTAATTTAGCCCAAAGTCATCCGATATGACCCAACACACACCAACACAGGGCCTCAGTGAGACTGCAGAGAGAAGGTTTACTGCTGAATTAGTCCTAATCTAGAGCCCTGAATAAGGAAAAACTACTCAGTGTGGGAGCATGAACGTGAGACTGAAAGAACCATCAGTTCATAACCAGGGAAGGCTGTGTGTGTGTGTGTGTGTGTGTGTGTGTGTGTGTGTGTGTGTGTGTGTGTGTGTGTGTGTGTGTGTGTGTGTGTGTGTGTGTGTGTGTGTGTGTGTGTGTGTGTGTGTGTGTGTGTGTGTGTGTGTTCTCCACAGCTCTCTGGTGTTACGACAGCCAGTATACCTGCGCTGACCCATGCAAAGGTAAGACAAGATGGCGGACAGGCTTATTGTTTTTTTGAGAACACTGACCAATGTGCATAAAACAATTCACAAGTCGCCGTTCCTTAACAGATAACCGGTGTGGACCTCTTCTTGTCGAGTTTCATGTGAAAAAGTGCCATTTAAGTGTCATTTGACGATTTACTATGTTAAACACGCATTTACAGTTACTTTAGTTTTGCTCTGTAACAACAGCAACCAAACCATCTAAGAAAACGAATTTGTTTTTCTGCTTAAACAAAAAAATACATTTAAATAAAAAAGCATACAATTTGAACTAAAAGGAAGCTTAACACAACTGCCTGACCTATATATAATATGTGTCTAATTGAGCTCCCTTACGTTGCATTTTAGACCCCGGGCACTGGGCGATGCTGTTCCCAAACTGTGGAGGATTACGGCAGTCACCCATCAACATTGTCACCAGCCAAGTGCACGTCAACACAGCCTTACACCCGTTGGATTTCAAGGGGCATGAAAGCAAAATTAATATCACTGTGGAAAATCTTGGGCATTCAAGTATGTCACGTTTAATATACATAAATATATATATATATACTGTATAATCTCAATTGTATTTCATATTGTAATGTAATCATGTGTTTAATATAGATTACACATACAAACACAAAAGCAGACAGACAGACAGACACACAAGCACAATGCTGAATTTCACAAATAGCTGCCCATCTCCACTGTAAACAAACAAACGTTGTTCAGGCTATTGGCTTCAGGCTAACATTGCTTCAAACCCTTGACTTTGAACTGAAGTTCGGAGTTTGACTTTGAACATATTTGAAATGTGAGCTCTGGGGCCCTGGTGTAGTGGGGCCCGGGGCTGGGGCCCTTGCTGCTGGTCCTAAAGCCACCTTCCCCTGCAGTCCAGTTCCTGCTGCCCCAGTCGGTGCGTCTGACCGGAGGAGCCCTGCCGGGGAACTACCGAGCCCTCCAGTTCCACCTGCACTGGGGGGCCGACGGGGGGCCGGGCTCAGAGCACACCATCGATGGAGAGAGGTTCCCCATGGAGGTCATTACTCTGGGTCGGGCTGGAGGCGGGGGGGGTCATGTTTAGTCTGAGTGTGTCGAATGGACAGCTGTCATTGGATGTAAATCATCTCCTGAGTGAAAAACCTCCACATATGTTATGTTGACTAGTGATCAAATTGATGTAGCAGCCAATCAAATTAGCTTTCACCTTTACACTTTTATCAAATCGTTATCTGAATTGAGCTTTCTCTTTACACTTTCATCAAATCAAAAATCTGAATTGTGCTTTCTCCTCATTACTATAAAACTATTATAAACCAAATGTATGTACAGATGTTTGACCCTGACACAAGAGGCCAACATGTTGGGCTCTCAGCCCCAGCCCAGTTCTGAGGCTCAAGCTCCTCCTGTCCTCTCCGGTCCCTCTGCAGCTCCACATGGTCCACATCAAGGAGCCCTACAGCTCCCTGGCCGAGGCGGAGCACGACATGGCCGGCATAGCGCTCCTCTCCTTCCTGTTTGAGGTACCGCAGCGTTTTGTGAAGGGAAAACCACAACTAGCGTTATGGTCTCAGCCTTATTATTATCATTATTATTACTACTATAGCGGCCAGCTAGCAGCTAGCATTCAGACCCAAGAAGGCCCATGAAAGGGTCGACTGGAGGGTCAGATGCACAACACTGATGAACGGTGTGCGTTTGACACACCAGTAGACCCTTTCAGAGGTGTCCTTCTCATTCATTCATTCTCATTACACTTTTATGGGTCTGCACTTTTAATGAAAATGGGCACATACACCCTGGTACATAAAATACAGATGGTACCCGTCTAATCCAGATCGTACAGGCGTCATCCCTGGATACTGAAATAAGACATGACTGGCCGCTTAGAATATGCCTGGTGTCATATTTGGGCGGCATATACGCTGTTGTGATTAATAAAATGCCCCTTTGGCTATTGACAGGAGTCAATAGACGACCATCCTCACCTCAACACTCTGATTGCTGCGATGGGACACATCCATGAAAACGGTATCATCATACATCTGGGTCCCAGAGCACAGTTGGTGGTGCATGGGGACCAATAACAGTGATGGATGTTCCCCATGAAATTGCCAATACATTGTTCTCTGCACTAAGAGGCATCTGACATTTTCTTACTCCTTCAGGCAGCTCAGCAGAGATCCGAGACTTCAGACTGACCGACATCATCCCACCTGCAAAGGACCTCCATAGTTACTATCGCTATGTGGGCTCCATGACGACGCCCGGTTGTGAGCAGGCAGTAGCTTGGACGGTGTTTCACAAGACCCTGCCCGTCAGCAGCAAACAGGTGGCCCTTAGGCGCCCCTAGGGGCCGATGAGTGAAGTCCTGATGGGATGACCATTTGTCAAATTCACGATGATATTCAGACAATTGTTTGCTCATTCCTTTCTGCATGTCTTCCTCTTCTCCTCCTCCTCTTCCAGCTGGTGGCGATATCTCAGCAGTGTCGCTTTTGGAACGGCAAGCCCATGATGAACATCTTCCGCCCGGTGCAGCCACTAGATGGCAGAGTTGTCTACTGGTCGAGGGCCAGAGCCGTCCTCCCCAACATGCTGGGCGCGTGTCTGTGTGTGCTCTGCCAGTTCTGGCTCTCGGCCTGGGGCACTTGGGGCGACACAAGTTTTGTATAAAAAAAAGAGCCTTTTTTTTACTCTATATGTCCAATTCAAACAGAACTGCACGTATTATTCAGAACCCATTTTGACATTTTAAATATTCAGATCCCTAGTTTTCGTCCATTAGTGGAATGATTAAAGGAAAACAACGTAGTGTAAGTTAGGACCCTGAGAGGCAACACTTAACAACACCCTGCACTCTGTATTCACTGAAGACAACTTCTACTGCTTCTACTGCCATCGTAATTCAGTTTTAGGAAGAATACGACAAACCAATACGCACCAGAGCGCTGACGTAGAATAAATACTCACATCATGGATATAGCTTGTCTACAGATGTTTCATTTAGGTTATGTTCAACCCAAGCCACAGGAAGAGGGTAGAGTTGAGGAGAGAATGGGTATTTTCTGTATTTCTGGAGGGAAGAAATGTTTCCAGGGCTTTCTTCTACTCCTGCTTCTCTTCTGCAGTTTAACATGGGTGTAGTGTGACCAGTGAGTCCTGGATTAAATGAACCTTGTCAATAATGAATGACTGATTTCAATCTCCAATTAAAAAATATACGTATATAAAATGGCACCAATGGTATTCTTAAGTTGTTTACTTATGAAAAACGTCCCTACAATATTCACTATTTGCATATTGTTCACAAAACAGCTATTTGTTGGTTTGTTGGTGCTTACTCAGCACCAACATATTTACTTCATAAGTATTACAAAATGAAATGTGTGTAGTATTGAGTGGCCTTTCACAGAATGGACTGGGCAGAAAGTGAGTATCTTATTCATAATTATGTTGAATTAGCGTATACTACACACACACACACGCGCGTCTACAATACCTCAATACCCAATGGCTCCACCTGATTGGCTGTGCTCTCTGCATGTGGGTGTATGAAACAGGACACCTATTTCTCTGAAGGGAAGACGAAAAGAAAATAACAAAATGTGGTAAAAGACAATGTTAGAAGGCTTTCAGGCTTCAGGGTTTTCAATTAGACATTCACCTCGTCAATCTTTAATCGATCAATCGTACTTTAGCACTTAATGTGCCATTTACCTTCTGCCAGCCAGATGTCAGAAATTTAGACTTTTTATAGCCCCAGTGCGTCCATCTTTTTCCTAATGACGTAAGCGAATGGTTGAGCGGCAGTGCAGAGTCCCGCCTCCCGCTACTTCAGATGTTCGACCTGAGATCGCCTGCTGCCTGGGAGCTCTGGCTGCCCCGCCTCCTGTTATCATCGCACCTGATCGCCTCACCTGATCGCCTTTTAGCTGGATCGTGCAGCTCGCCGTTGTTTGGTATGAAGTAGTTGTGTGCATCTGTGTACCTTCTAAACTTTGCACAAGTCCTCAACATTGGCTTCCATCCCTCAGGCAGTTCATTGGCCGGGTCTTCCCTCTCCCGTATCGAAGTAGAGGGGGGGGTCAAGGTGAGGGTAGAGGGGGGGTCAAGGTGAGGGTAGAGGGGGGGGTCAAGGTGAGGGTAGAGGGGGGGGGGTCAAGGTGAGGGTAGAGGGGGGGGGTCAAGGTGAGGGTAGAGGGGGGGGGGTCAAGGTGAGGGTAGAGGGGGGGGGTCAAGGTGAGGGTAGAGGGGGGGGGGGGTCAAGGTGAGGGTAGAGGGGGGGGGTCAAGGTGAGGGTAGAGGGGGGGGGGTCAAGGTGAGGGTAGAGGTCGAGGGTAGATGTGTATAGGTTAACTCATTATGGTCAGTATTAAACATCACATAATGCACAACATGCAGAAAAAGCCACACAACCAGGTAGAATTTGTTATATACGATTTTATATAAACACCATGAGTATACATTTTATAAAATCGTTTGCACATTGAAACATTTTGGGAAGCCTTTTGTCCGATGTCCGAACCCATTTTGATCACAAAGCGTGTATCGTGAATCCAGCGCAGCCATCTGTCCCTAACTCTGTCCCTAACACTGAACCCCGACGCCTTGAAGGACAAGGAACCCTCCCACTGTGGGGAGGAAGGAACCCTCAATGGAACACGCTAGGTGCATCCAAACGTGCAACAGATGGTGAGAAGGTCACGTTGCGTGAGTGTGGAGGAGATGAATCCACAGGCCAAATTCCTTTTGTGTGAGTGTGGAGTAGATGAATCCACAGGCCAAGGTCACGTTGTGTGAGTGTGGAGGAGATGAATCCACAGGCCAGCGATGAGTGGCGGTTGTTGATCACTGAAATGTGGACAGAGGAAAACAGCATATTGTTCAGTTGACTGTCTAGGTAGTGTCACGTTATCAAAAGGTCATTACACCTGTAGTCAATGAACACGATATCCATGTCATCTTCAGCAGTGGGATACTGACCTAAAGGCCTCCAGCTGGTCAGAGATACAGGTTTGATGCAGCTCAGGTCTGTCTGTCCCAGACTGGACACAGCATTTCAACTGCACCTTACAAAGACGGATGATATGGATACAAAAGAATACAATGATTCAGTTGTTATTTAGCAGACCGTCTGAGCCAAAGAGACTTGGTGAATTCAGAAGTGCGTCATGCCATGTAGTCTGAGAACTCAGGGGTGGAACCCAGCACCATTTGATGGAGAGCCAAACACCCCATCCTGCCCCGTTAAGAGTTCCATCAGCAACAGACTCACCTTCCAGATGCATGGCTCCTTCAGCTCTCTCCTCAGTGGATATCCCCTTGGAGTCGGGTGTCACTCGCCCCACCCTGACGTCCTTCACCAGGCAGGTCCTCCATCACCTCCCTATGCCCCGCCTTCCTGTTTGGGGACAAACGGGGCCGTTTGGCCTCAATGTCTGGGCACAATCAAAGTGGTAGTTTGATGGTCTGACATCAGTGGTAGTTTGCTATAATGTCTGGTAGTAAACTGTTGTTTCCCAGTACAAGTCATGTTTAGTTCATGCAAACATACCAGTACTACTTGTTGGCAGGCAGACTCATGGTTCTCCAGGTGCACGGCTCCTCCATCAGCTCTCCTCAGGCAAGGACTCCTGGTCTGTGTAAACAGTAGTGGTAGTTGAGCAATTGGGGGGGGGGGTATTCTTGTGACGCCCAGTTTAAACCAAAGCACTGGCTGGAGTGTTAATGAGGGCATTGAATATGATTTGTTTTATTCTTTCCAACTTGCATAGAAACTAAAGCAAATGCAAAGCAGCTATAGTTTGTAATCTTTTAAGTCAGAACACTGAAATATTCTAGTTGATGAAAATGCTGTTCAGTTCCATAAATAATTGAATCACTTAGTTCTGATCGTCATTCGTCACATGACTGAACACAATGATGACCCACAGCTGTCCTTTACCTTCCAGAGACCTCTGCAGTCGCATCGTAGCGATCGTAGATCCGAGCGGATCCTGGTGGGTCAGCGATACAATCAGGATATGAAAAGAAAAAAACATTCTCACACCTCAGTAGACAGTTTTTCTTCATTTTAAAAGGGGACATTATACCACCAGGTGTGAGTGTGATTAGCCTTACAAGCCGTTTCCAAAATCTGACACATATTACATCACTACTGGGCGTGTACACCTAGATCTGTGCTGGATAGATGAGCAACGTTTACTTCGGTCCACTGGGTAGGCTGGTAGAATGATCTGCACAGCACAGATCTAGGTGGACACGCCCACTAGTGATGTCATATGGGGCAGATTTTCAAAACCGCTTGTTAGGCTAATCACACTCACACCTGGTGGTATAATACTTCCCCTTTACAGAATAACAACTTTCAGAACTCATGTGAGAAATCAGACGCTGCAGCCTCACATGGAGAGCAAAATTGTGAGTGAATAAATCCTGTTCACTCACAGCTCCATTAACCCAGCGACTTTTTTCTCAAAATCATTCTGATCAAAACGATGGCTGAAGAGACCGATGTAGGGCTGGTGGAGTGGCTAGTCTAGCAGCCTACTCCTTCACATTGAGGTGGCAGTGTAAGGTATAATCACCTCAGGGTCGGCTGTCCTTGCCCCCCCACCGAGGGACGTCCTTCACCAGCAGGTCCTCAGCATGGCTCCATCAGCCCCCCTCCATCACAGAGTTCTGGTCTGGGGCAAACAGCAGGGAATTTGCCTCATGTCCACCATGTTCAGTTCATGCAAACCAGTGCAAACCAATACCACCTGTTGGCAGGTAGATTCATGGTCGTCCTCCAGATGCAGTTCCTCCATCAGCCAAGGGCATCGGGTCTGTAACAAACGGGGGTGGTAGTTGAGCAGTGGGTGGGATTATTCTTTGGACGCCTCTTTTAAACCATTCTGAACCAAAGTACTGGCTTTTGGTGTAAAATGTAGAGGAATAGAAGACACTGCAAGTTAAAAAAATAAATAAGAACCATGCACACACTTGAAAATGTGTTATGCAGGAGAATGGTAGAACATTCTGTGAATTCAACAGCACACATTTGAAATTTGACTGTTAACATTATTCAAACAGTCTTCTGCCTCAGCTGAAACTCAATATTTAAAACAAACAATAAAACTTGTAGAATTCTTGTACCAGTAGTGTAGACTCTAGCCTTCACATTTAGGGGTTAGAGTCTCAATAAAACTTCACCGATGGCTCCATTAAGCCAAGGACGGTTTTCTCTAAATCTGCCATATTAGATGACGGCTGAAGTAACCGATTTTAGAACAGAAACTGTTCAGTAGCAGTGAGTGATAATCAATTTAGAGACTGGCTGCATTCACCCCGACATCATTCTTAAGGCAGGGCCTCCGTCCACCATGGCTCCGTCGGCTCTCGTCCACCATGGCGCCGTCGGCTCTCGTCCACCATGGCGCCGTCGGCTCTCCTCCATCAGTCCTCCTCCTCCACCAACGCGTCCTGACCTAACATCAAACGGCAGTAGTTGGGTCCAAAATCAGCCATATTAGATGACGGCTGAAGTAACCGATTTTAGAACAGAAACCGTTCAGTAGCAGTGAGTGATAATCAAACTAGAGATTGGCTGCATTCACCCCGACATCATTCTTAAGGCAGAGGTGATTATACCTTACACTGCCACCTCAATGTGAAGGAGTAGGCTGCTAGACTAGCCACTCCACCAGCCCTACATCGGTCTCTTCAGGCATCGTTTTGATCAGAATGATTTTGAGAAAAAAGTCGCTGGGTTAATGGAGCTGTGAGTGAACAGGATTTATTCACTCACAATTTTGCTCTCCATGGGAGGCTGCAGCGCCTGATTTCTCACATTGATTCCCACAGTATTTCCCCATCTTTTATAACATTATGATCTTCTCAGTGATCTCTGCAGCGTGGTCGGTGGGAGGCGATGTGGCCGAGCTGTTGAACCAGGCTCTTTCGGTGTAAGTGGCTTTCGATCAATGTTGATTTTTTTTACATTTACATTGAGGGCATTTAGCAGATGCTTTAAACCAAAGCGATGAGTACATTTTTCAGAAAGAGAAGCAATAAACTAGACACAGGTTGGACGTCGTCAGGAAGCGGACTCCCAAACACTAAATCAAGGTACTGAACCATCATAATCAAGCACATTAACATCCAATATACATCCTTTTAACGCAAAAATCAACATTGATCGAAAGGCACTTACACCGATAGAGCCTGGTTCAACAGCTCGGCCACATCGCCTCCCACCGACCACGCTGCAGAGATCACTGAGAAGATCATAATGTTATAAAAGATGGGGAAATACTGTGGGAATCAATGTGAAAGCTTCAATATCAAACACTCACATGTGCGGTTGGATTGACATCTTCTGCATCATACAGGATCAGGACTGCAAGGCCTGGAGTTTCCCCCGTCTGTTAGCACAACATTCATCCATTTAAAAACACCACGACGCGCTCTACATCACTGCCTCACCAATAATAAACTGAACATCAATATAAGAGTTCTTGGTCACCACGTATCTTAGTTGCCTTGTGCTTAGTTTGATTTATTCAAAAGTCAAAGGTTTATGGTAGCATTTGCGCAACAATTAACTTTACTTTTCTAAACAGCTATACCATTTGATAATACGTGAATAAGCACACTTACATTTAACCCTTCCTTTTGTTTCTGAAGTCTAGCAGAAACTATATTGAGCAGATCACAGCCCAGATATTTAGAACACTAGCAATATCAATAGTAATTTAGATAGTAAAATTATACTTAGCCACATTCAGCTGCTGGGTTGTTGAAGAAATAAAAAGCCGTAGTAGGTAAATGCCGTCGTCTCCATCTTTTACGCGACCCGATAAATTAATGCGCAGAAAATCGAGAGTTGATTGTAGAGCGCAGTTATCAAAGTAGTTTGCAGTATTTTGTGGGATAATTAAAAATATATATATTTTAAGAGTGCCCTTCCTAATTTCTAGTGCATAAGGATTTACCAATAATCGCAGATGGTTACCTATAGAAATGGGGCACTGCCAGATTACCTTAATTGGGTACGCTCATTAGTTATGAGGTTTACGCAAATGCCAATCCTGATCGTACTGCCAGACGCCATAATAAGGTGTGGATGACGTAACGCAATTGCCAATCCTGTTCGTACTGCCAGTTATCCTCCACCACACAGTGCTGCAGCATTAGAGCTTCACAGACTGCACAAAACTAACTACCAACCTCTACAGAAACCCCAAGCCCCGTCATACTGGAATCGTAACGTTCCAGTACGAACCATCCCTAAGTAACGTAACCAGCACCTCACCTTGAGCTGAACGACGATAGATCTTGTGGTCGTCTCATTGCAAAATACAGCCAACAGACTTACCTTGAGGCGATCTGGTAGTTTGTTGCTGTTGGTTTATGTACAAAACATTTTGACTAAACATTTCAGTTACCCCATTTAACTAATTATCTACCAATGAACAATGCTTGCCAGTGTACAAAAAAAGCTAACTAATCTGTCTTTTGGCTACTTCCTCGCTTCACATCGCATGAGCATTGTCATATTGATCCGGGTGTGGTCTGAGTGGCCAGAGATGCATGTTAGGATACTGTGCTGTCTGAAATCTACTGTTCTGTAGACGTGCCCCCCTCCGGAGAAACAGTGTTCAAAAGGGCTGTTGCATCAGTTACATGACCTGTAACATCCGTCAAGACTGTGACAGGGACTCCCCAAGGAGAGACGCCATGGGTAGGATGCGAGGGCTCTTTCTCAGTGACTAGAATACACCACAGCGCCTACGGGAGGGAACCATTGCACACATTTCAATATTCCTCTTCATAGATCTTGAAGCCCCAGCGAGGATTTATTTTCCTCCTCAGCTGAAGAAGAGCTTGGTTACAGCATGAAGAGAACCGTAGTTGGGATGTTACCAAGATGGTTTCTGATTCAAAGGGGGACCCAACTCCCAGGTCCAGCTAGCATCGACAAATGCATTGCAATTCAGCCCAAGAAAAACTTGCATCCCAGCACAGGAGTCCAGAAGATACAATCCACAGGGCCTGCCAGCCAACTATCATGTCGGGGCTAGAAAGGACAGCCACGTCGCCGTCTTTCAAGCTTGAAGGACCATTTCCTAAAATGTTGTGATGTTTAATAAGTGCGTATCCCCATGTCATCACGCTCACACATGGTATGCCTCGTCACCCTGATCACGCCCGGATGAAGAACCCCAGGCCAGGTAGAACCCCGACTACATGAACAACCGAACCAGGTAGAACCCTGACCACATGAAGAACCAGGCCAGGTAGAACCCTGACCACATGAAGAACCAGGCCAGGCAGAACCCTGACCACATGAAGAACCAGGCCAGGCAGAACCCTGACCACATGAACAACCAGGCCAGGTAGAACCCTGACCACATGAACAACCAAGCCAAGCAGAACCCTGACCGCATGAACAACCAGGCCAGGTAGAACCCTGACCACATGAAGAACCAGGCCAGGTAGAACCCTGACCACATGAAGAACCAGGCCAGGTAGAACCCTGACCACATGAACAACCAGGCCAAGCAGAACCCTGACCGCATGAACAACCAGGCCAGGTAGAACCCTGACCACATGAAGAACCAGGCCAGGCAGAACCCTGACCGCATGAACAACCAGGCCAGGCAGAACCCTGACCACATGAAGAACCAGGCCAGGCAGAACCCTGACCGCATGAACAACCAGGCCAGGCAGAACCCTGACCACATGAAGAACCAGGCCAGGCAGAACCCTGACCGCATGAACAACCAGGCCAGGTAGAACCCTGACCGCATGAACAACCAGGCCAGGTAGAACCCTGACCGCATGAACAACCAGGCCAGGTAAAACCCTGACCTCATGAACAACCAGGCAAGGTAGAACCCTCGCCATGCCCACCTGAAGAGCCACAGGCAGTCCAGTTGTTTTCCTTCAGACTCAAACTCTTCCGCTTTGATGAGCCTGAGAACAGGGACGGGATTTGATGGAAGTGGTGAGAAGGTAATCTGATTAGGTCACCCCAGTGGTGGGATGGTAGGTATCGGACATCCCAGTAGCTGGTAGGTTTCAGACATCCCAGTAGCTGGTAGGTTTCAGACATCCCAGTAGTTGGTAGGTTTCAGACATCCCAGTAGTTGGTAGGTTTCAGACATCCCAGTAGCTGGTAGGTTTCAGACATCCCAGTAGCTGGTAGGTTTCAGACATCCCAGTAGCTGGTAGGTTTCAGACATCCCAGTAGTTGGTAGGTATCGGACGTCCCAGTAGTTGGTAGGTATCGGACGTCCCAGTAGTTGGTAGGTAGGTCATGAACGGACCAGACCTTGAACAGAGCAGGGATTGGTTGGTAGGTCTTTACAGTAGGATTCTCCTCATCCCATATGAACAGCAGGCCGATGAGCCCTCTGCTGGCTCAGATGCAAGCCTTTCTCAGGCTGAACTGCAGAGTAATGGAGGAGGCCAGCTGGTCCTGGAAGTTCGGTCCTCTTAAATCAGAACCTATCGCGGTAAGATCCCACCAAGGACCCTTTTCGTGACTGCAGCTGTGCTCTACTCCAGCTGCGGAGGTAGAGAAACCGTAGCTACAGCTTCAAGATGTATGGTGGGCAACGTTGAAATGTGCTCCATGGTTCTCTAGCGAAGGACCGAGGTGGTGTTCTAGTCGTTGAGGAAGAGCCCTCACCTCTCATCCCCGGGCGTTTCTCCTTTAGGTGAGACCCTGTCACCATCTTGAATGACATCCCAGTTCATGTAAATGACTTCACAACCACCTCTTAGACACATGCCTTCACCTGAAGGGGGCAAGTCTACAGAGCTGGAGGCTTCAGACAGCGCAGAACCCTAGCATGCATCTCTGATCACTCAATCTGAACCCTCATCAGTACGGTAACTCATGTGACGTGATGCAAAGTTCAGGAAGTAGTGGCGAAGCATGTCGAAAGAAAATCTAGACAAAACCTTGGAGTATGTTTTGGCTGCACTCTGAGAAACCCTATGTTACTATTCTCACAATTCACTTGGAACCTATACTACACCCCTTCTAACACAGCATTGACACATGTTCAAACTAAACAGGTAATTAGCCCACGTACCAACAAAAAACATTATTTAAAATCATTCACCTTTCCACCTCAGCCAACGAGGAGGCCAAAACAATGCCCCAGCATAAAGAGGAAATATAAGGACTTACAGTTCGCAGTTTCTTCTTCATGGTTCAGTTTTGATACTCACAGAATCACTTTCTCCTCTTTGACCTGTGAAGTAACGGAACGAGCAGATTCGTTTTAGTGCTCAAACCACACCACTGAGGCAAAGTTGATTCAAGCTAACTTAATTTGAATTAATCATGCATTCCTTTCCCCAAATATTGGCACCAATCTTCTCCAAACGACAGTCCTTTAACCTGTAGAAACTTCATTAAAACTTGATACTAATCTTTTTTTTTTACTATATTTTGGCAGTTGTGTATAGTTTAGCTGCATCTAGACTAATATACTTGAAAGAAATATATCAAATTCTTAAGGGTTTTAACTTTTAATTTGTTTTGTTTTTAAAAAGGCACAAATCCACCTAATAAAACGATCAAGGGCTTAATAAAAAACATGATTTGGCAAACGCATCAGACTCTATAGACGTCTTAAATCAGCCCACACAACTAGCACATTGAATCCACATTTAACCACACCACCTGAATAAATAAATGGCCTATAACCACGCAAAAACACTACAAATGATGTCCAATTACATCAAGAACCAACATTAAACATCAAGTAAGCCTAGTAGGAAAATAAACGTTCTACTCACAGCAGGTCCAGATGTGGTGGTCCGTTTTACTTCGAAAAGCGTTCGTTACAAGAACTGTCATTTGTCACACAAAACCGGGAAACTCCAACCAAGTTCTGGTTAAACTCCTAAAGTATAGCCTACATCACCGTACCTGGGAGACGTTAGACGGTTGGTGGGGAGACCGACCTGCTTAGTTTGGCCTACTGAGCAGCAGACAGGTAAGTTAGAGATGACTGAGCACGAGTCACCACATGCAGGTGAACTCATTAGCGCGGAGCGTGGCACTAATTAGTTAAACCACGTGCAGATGCGACCCAGCGTGTTGCCTTGGTAACGGATATGCGACCACGCAAATACAATCCGCCGCCACGTGTCGCATTCATATATTTATTTATTTATTATAGATTTATATATCTATATTTATTCATTTATTTATTATTATGATAATAATAATACGTGAAGCTATCCGTGGTGGTGAGGATAAAGGTGAGTGGTTGTGCACTGGGAGCCCTCTTGCCTGTAGTGATGGGATTTTCGGCTCCTTTGCGAGATGCGGCTCTAATGGCTCTTCTTACTGTGGAGAGCCGGCTCTTTCGGCTCGCAAACGGCTCCCCATATACACATGTTTTACATTATTAATTAATTAATAGCTTAAACCTAATTTTATAACATTTTGTTTCATTATTGACATTGTTAAGCACTTATGAGTAAAAATGCAGCATAACAATGCTTTATGAATAAAACCTTTATTACAAAATAGCACCACTTCCAAAAAAAATAACTTGAAAAAATGTAACAGTTAAATATAAATACAAACACCCACCACAATACAAAAAAGAAGGCAATCAAAGCAGCTTCATAACAGAAAAGCCACAATACAAATATCAAATAAAGTGCTTTTAAATTTAAGTATAACACTATGACAAAACACAAGTTTTGAACCACTCACTCACTGTATTAAACACAGATACCCATCACAGTATGAGAAAAGTATTAAAGCAGCTTCATGCCAAAAAGGCATAATTTCAAGTATTATTTAGACCTAAAGTGCTATTAAATTAAAGTATAAAACACATGCGAACAACACAAGTTTTGAACCACTATAGAGATAAGGAACTCACTGTATCACTCAAAGACTTACAGATTGGCGTTGAGTAACACCAGGTGTCTAAGCTTGGCAGGGCTGATCCTGTTCCTTCTCTCAGTTATGATCTGTCCAGTTTTGGAGAAGATCCTCTCTGATGGGACGGATGTTGCCACTATGCACAGTCTACGTGCCATCACGTAAGAGAGCTGTGGATAGATCAGTGCCTTTGTCTCCCACCACCTCAGTGGGTCGGCACTGCGCTGGAAAAGAGGCTCCTCAAGGTAGGACCTCACCTCCAGAATAGCATCAGCTGTAGGATTCCTGGTTGCAGTGTCTCCGCTTGCCCGCTCCTCAAAAAACCTCCAAACAGCCGATGCTTGGGGCTCCTCCGGCTCATGTGCTGCTGCTCCCTCCTCTCCTCCATGACCCCCTTGCAGGTGAGATGACTGCCTATGCCTGGATGCTGCTGTGGTAATTCTTTGGAGGGCTTTGTCGACTGCTCTGTTGTCACTAAACGCCGCCTTTTTGAAGCGGGGGTCGAGGATGGACAGAACTGCATTGTATTCCATCCGGTGGAATTTTTTGTCCATGCTTGAAGAGAGGGAATTCACCAGATTCTTCACGCACGCTGTGGTGACTCTGCTCTGGTGCTCTATTGTCACCCTCTGAAGACCCCTGCACAGTATGAGCATTTTGGAGGCAGTAACATACCTGAAAAAAGAAGCATCAAAATATTATATTTGATATAATATTTATTCATTTAGGCTATTTAGCAATATTATTTTAAGCTTCACTTCTAAATTGCTTGACATAGGCTACTAATATTTTTTATTTAATAATATTATTTTCAGCCACTTCTAAACCTGTTTGTCAAAAAAAATATTTAACAAATAAAAAATTACAATGATAATAACATCCTAATAAAGTTGAATAGGTCATAGTAATATTATAGTAAAGTTCAATGAGATGATGTTTGAACACTGTACCTCTCTGCGCTGATCTCCACTGTGACCTGGTCAAAGGGCTCCAGGACGCTGCAGGCCTCTTGCAGAGCCTCCCACTCCTCTTGGCTGAGAGGAGCCACAGGTGCGTTGATGACCGCCAATGTTGCGATAACCGCATCCAGGATTCGCTGGATCATATGGAATGCCGAATTCCACCGGGTGACACACTCCTGTTTGAGCTTCAGCTCTGCCATAGACATCTGCCGTTGGGTGGATTTCAGTTTTTGGGTGGCTGCTGTGCTTCTGTGGAAAAATTCCACTATGGCCTTTACTTTATCCACAGTGGGCTTTATAGCCCTCAGAGCATTTCTCACAAACAGATTTATGGTGTGAGCCAGGCATGGATGGTGTGTCCATTTCAGCAGCTGAATGGCTTTTGTTATATTGGCTGCATTATCTGTGACACAGATAATGTGTCACAGAGAACACTGACCAATGTGCATAAAACATTCACAAGTCGCCGTTCCTTAACAGATAACCGGTGAGGACCTCTTCTTCTGAAAATGTGAAAAAGTGCCATTTAACTAAGTGTCATTTGACGATTTACTATGTTAAACACACATTTACAATTACTTTAGTTTTGCTCTGTAACAACAGCAACCAAACCATCTCAGAAAACGAGTTGGTTTTCTGCTTAAACAAAAAAATACATTTAAATAAAAAAGCATACAATTTGAACTAAAAGGAAGCTTAACACAACTACCTGACCTATATTTAATATGTGTCTAATTGAGCTCCCTTACGTTGCATTTTAGACCCCGGGCACTGGGCGATGCTGTTCCCAAACTGTGGAGGATTACAGCAGTCACCCATCAACATTGTCACCAGCCAAGTGCACGTCAACACCGCCTTACAGCCCTTGGATTTCAAGGGGCATGAAAGCAAAATTAATATCACTGTGGAAAATCTTGGGTATTCAAGTATGTCACGTTTAATATAGATAAATATGTATAGATAATCTCAATTGTATTTCATATTGTACTGTAATCATGTGTTTAATATAGATTACACATACAAACACAAATGCAGACAGTCAGACAGACAAGCACAATGCTGAATTTCACAAATAGCTGCCCGTCTCCACTGTAAACAAACAAACGCTGTTCAGGCTATTGGCTTCAGGCTAACATTGCTTCAAACCTTTGACTTTGAACTGAAGTTCGAAGTTTGACTTTGAACATATTTGAAAGGTAGACAGGATTTGATATAAGTGTTGTTACTAGTTGCTGGTACCAACATGTGAGCTCTGGGGCCCTGGTGTAGTGGGGCCCGGGGCTGGGGCCCTTGCTGCTGGTCCTAAAGCCTCCTCCCCCTGCAGTCCAGTTCCTGCTGCCCCAGTCGGTGCGTCTGACCGGAGGAGCCCTGCCGGGGAACTACCGAGCCCTCCAGTTCCACCTGCACTGGGGGGCCGACGGAGGCCCGGGCTCAGAGCACACCATCGATGGAGAGAGGTTCCCCATGGAGGTCATTACTCGGGGTCGGGCTGGAGGCGGGGGGGGGTCATGTTTAGTCTGAGTGTGTCTAATGGACAGCTGTCATTGGATGTAAATCATCTCCCGGGTGAAAAACCTCCACATATGTTATGTTGACTAGTGATCAAATCGATGTAGCAGCCAATCAAATTAGCTTTCACCTTTACACTTTTATCAAATCTGAAATCTGAAATTAGCTTTCTACTTTACACTTTCATCAAATCAAAAATCTGAATTGTGCTTTCTCCTCATTACTATAAAACTATTATAAACCAAATGTATAGATGTTTGACCCTGACACAAGAGGCCAACATGTTGGGCTCTCAGAGCCAGCCCAGTTCTGAGGCTCAAGCTCCTCCTGTCCGGTCCCTCTGCAGCTCCACATGGTCCACATCAAGGAGCCCTACAGCTCCCTGGCCGAGGCGGAACACGACATGGTCGGCATAGCGCTCCTCTCCTTCCTGTTTGAGGTACCGCAGCGTTATGTGAAGGGAAAACCACAACTAGCGTCATGGTCTCAGCCTTATTATTATCATTATTATTACTACGAGAGCGGCCAGCTAGCATTCAGACCCAAGAAGGCCCATGAAAGGGTCGACCGGAGGGTCAGATGCACACCACTGTGATGAACGGTGTGCGTTTGACACACCAGTAGACCCTTTCAGAGGTGTCCTTCTCATTCATTCATTCTCATTACACTTTTATGGGTCTGCACTTTTAATGAAAATGGGCACATACACCCTGGTACATAAAATACAGATGGTACCCGTCTAATCCAGATCGTACAGGCATCATCCCTGGATACTGAAATAAGACATGACTGGCCGCTTAGATTATGCCTGGTGTCAGATTTGGGCGGCATATACGCTGTTGTGATTAATAAAATGCCCCTTTGGCTATTGACAGGAGTCAATAGACGACCATCCTCACCTCAACACTCTGATTGCTGCGATGGGACACATCCATGAAAACGGTATCATCATACATCTGGGTCCCAGAGCACAGTTGGTGGTGCATGGGGATCAATAACACTGATGGATGTTCCCCATGAAATTGCCAATACATTGTTCTCTGCACTAAGAGGCATCTGACATTTTCTTACTCCTTCAGGCAGCTCAGCAGAGATCCGAGACTTCAGACTGACCGACATCATCCCTCCTGCAAAGGACCTCCATAGTTACTATCGCTATGTGGGCTCCATGACGACGCCCGGTTGTGAGCAGGCAGTAGCTTGGACGGTGTTCCACAAGACCCTGCCCGTCAGCAGCAAACAGGTGGCCCTTAGGCGCCCCTAGGGGCCGATGAGTGAAGTCCTGATGGGATGACCATTTGACAAATTCACGATGATATTCAGACAATTGTTTGCTCATTCCTTTCTGCATGTCTTCCTCTTCTCCTCCTCCTCTTCCAGCTGGTGGCGATATCTCAGCAGTGTCGCTTTTGGAACGGCAAGCCCATGATGAACATCTTCCGCCCGGTGCAGCCACTAGATGGCAGAGTTGTCTACTGGTCGAGGGCCAGAGCCGTCCTCCCCAACATGCTGGGCGCGTGTCTGTGTGTGCTCTGCCAGTTCTGGCTCTCGGCCTGGGGCACTTGGGGCGACACAAGTTTTGTATAAAAAAAAGAGCATTTTTTTTTACTCTATATGTCCAATTGAAACAGAACTGCACGTATTATTCAGAACCCATTTTGACATTTTAAATATTCAGATCCCTAGTTTTCGTCCATTAGTGGAATGATTAAAGGAAAACAACGTAGTGTAAGTTAGGACCCTGAGAGGCAACACTTAACAACAGCCTGCACTCTGTATTCACTGAAGACAACTTCTACTGCTTCTACTGCCATCGTAATTCAGTCTTAGGAAGAATACGACAAACCAATACGCACCAGAGCGCTGACATAGAATAACTAATCACATCTTGGATATAGCTCTTCTACAGAAGTTTCATTTAGGTTATGTTCAACCCAAGCCACAGGAAGAGGGTAGAGTTGAGGAGAGAATGGGTATTTTCTGTATTTCTGGAGGGAATAAATGTTTCCAGGGTTTCTTCTACTCCTGCTTCTCTTCTGCAGTTTAACATAGGTGTAGTGTGACTAGGGAGTCCTGGACTAAATGAATTGTCAATAATGAATGACTGATTTCAATCTCCAATTAAAAAATTTACGTATATAAAATGGCACCAATGGTATTCTTAAGTTGTTTACTTATGAAAAACGTCCCTACAATATTCACTATTTGCATATTGTTCACAAAACAGCTATTTGTTGGTTTGTTGGTGCTTACTCAGCACCAACATATTTACTTCATAAGTATAACAAAATGAAATGTGTGTAGTATTGAGTGGCCTTTCACAGAATGGACTGGGCAGAAAGTGAGTATCTTATTCATAATTATGTTGAATTAGCGTATACTACACACACACACACGCGCGTCTACAATACCTCAATACCCAATGGCTCCACCTGATTGGCTGTGCTCTCTGCATGTGGGTGTATGAAACAGGACACCTATTTCTCTGAAGGGAAGACGAAAAAAAAAGAACAAAATGGGGTAAAAGACAATGTTAGAAGGCTTTCAGGCTTCAGGCTTTTAAATTAAACATTCACCTTGTCAATCTTTAATCGATCAATCGTACTTTAGCACTTAATGTGCCATTTCCCTTCTGCCAGCCAGATGTCTGACTTTTTATAGCCCCAGTGCGTCCATCTTTTTCCTAATGACTTAAAGCTAAGCGAATGGTTGAGCGGCAGTGCAGAGTCCCGCCTCCCGCTACTTCAGATGTTCGACCTGAGATCGCCTGCAAACGCATTCGCAACCGTCTTCACTCAACTCGGTGGCCAAGCAGCAGTGAGAACATCTTTCTTTATTCTCAGCACAGCAAGAACTTCATCAAGCTTCCGGCCGACTCGAGCGCTTTCTAAACGTAAAGTATTTCTTTGATAAATTATCGATCACTTTTTTCATCGTGCTGCAGAAGGAATCATCTTTATTTCGTTCGTAAAATCCAACAAATATTGTACTAATATATAGGCCTACATGAGCAGGATCTTCAAAACAGTTTTGATTCTCTATACCAACGTTATATCTACACAATTGTTGCTTATCAATAAAGTGAAGATCCGACATAAGAAGGTCTATGCCTCAGCCTATTTCATGTAGATGCCACTATCAATAAACTGATAAGTTGGCCATGCGTTCAAAGAAAACCGTGGTATCGATGGTACATTTAGATTCTATACTTTCTTTTCAAAGACTAGACCAGAGCCCTTTTAGAGAGAGGGTCGCGCAATCTCCTTATTCCCGCCGTTTGGTTTTAAAGCAATGGCGGATCTCTCCTCGTTCCAGCCGGAAGTTCGTAGATCATAGCAACACACGCACGCGCACGCACGCACGCACACCCACACACCTCCAAATAAGTTTAATGTCAACTTTTCTAGATATATCAATGGGTTTGTTGTGCTTTTGATCTTTTGGTGTTTTGAGGAAATATAATGAGGGGAGGCTAAACTCTTTTTAAGAAATAACCTAAATGATACATGTTCTTACACAACACTTATTTCAACCATGTGGAGGAATGAGCCTCAGTCTTGTTCTGAATCCCCCAGCCCCCCAGTTAACCTTTATATCCATATGCACTTGTTTACAACCTATGGACATTATTTCATTTTCTGTAACATGCATAAATATATATATATCCTTTATTTAATACGTGAGCATGTTGTATGAACACAATATTCTGAACAACCCCTAAACATATACTATATATTCCTGTGATAGGAGCGAGACGCTATGACGTTAATGTACACAATTTAAGCACCGTTCACGATGCTTACGACTTTAGAACTTAAATGTAATGGAAAGGATATCCAAAATGTAACGGAAACGGATATCCCTGTGATCCGTGAAGAGTCAAGACCTCTTTAATAGGTCCATGGTGAAGACGCCCCTCAGAGCGTGGACCTATAGGCTCAGAGCCGAACCACCTCTCACCACAACATTTCCTGAACCACTTCACACACAACACTTCTGCTGCTATCCATTTGGATGGTAGGCTGGTACGAACGACCAGCTTCAGCGAGAACGTGACGTATTTCCCTTGCTCCAGCCTTCCAGTTTGCTATTTGTGTCCGACGAGTTTGAGAAGAAAACTATTTTGGAAAAAATAAATAATCCAGTATAATGGTCGCCAGCCTTTACAGAAACATTAACATTGCAAGCCTTTTACATTGCAATAATATCTTGCCATTTTCGCCAATTTTAATTTCAACAAGTTCTGTCGTGTTTCTGTCGAGCCACGAGGGGTAGTAGCGGGCTAGTCATCATTAGCAACATAGCCTCTTTAGCAAACCAGCTTGAAAACACAACTTTACATTGATTTGCACGCAAAGCATGACCGTGCAATGCATAAATTGGTGACCGGATTAAAGCAGCAATGAAATCAAGTGTGTAAGAGGATTTAACATTACAACCCCCAACGTGGTACAAATACAAAGAAAATACAGCTCAATCCCCATTGACTATGGGCGCAGCCATCTTCTTTGCTAGTTGTACAGATCTGCTCGCTCTACTTTGAAAGCGACGAGATACTACGACCGAAAGGGGGCGTGCCTCAGTGAAATGCCGCAAGAAAGCCGGGAGATTTGCGACTTTACCACTTCGTACATCCAAATGGATAGCAGCATTATCTTGAAGAGCAGTAGCAGCTTCTAAATCACTGCTAACAGCTTCCGGACCAATTGGAGCGGTTTCGAAGAGTAAAGTGTTTTTTTATTTGCTTATGTCATTGTGCTGCAGAAAAAAATAATTCACCCGTTTGTTTAATTCATTCCTAAAATCCATCAAATTGGGAAAGTATTAGCAGCCTTTGTGAGGGTTCAAGAACCTTCCAAGATTTTCTGCATTTTGATTCTTAATTCATCGTTACACAGCTAAAATCACGACGTGAGTTATTTTAAGTTGTTTGCACTTCTGACTCGAATCAAACGAAACGTACGCGTTGGCGGGCTTTTTTGAGGTGCGCGCCCGCGCCCGTTGAGCAAGCGCGTTATTCACTTTTGGCGGCAGTGTTGCAAGATTGGCCGGTTTCCCGGCCAATCTGGCTACTTTTGACCACGTAAAGTTGAATAAATTAGCATTGAGCGGGGTCATACAATTTGGGCTGGTTTTGAAATAAACTGGCTGGCTTATAATTCTTTTTTACAATCCTTTTTGCCCCTCTCCCACAAAGGTGGGCACCTGTTTAACGGTAGGCCTAATTAGGGGCGAGGGAGGGCCATCACTCAAACCTCCGCACCAGTTGTGGAGATTTGATTCATGATGTATAAGTGGAGCTGGCGTTGACTGACATAGTTCTCCGGTTGATGTTCTTTAAGTTCTTGAAAGATGAATTCAGGTTAATGTTTTTTATTTAGAGACAAATTGAAAATTTGAAGCTTTTAACACTATAGACGCTTGATAGTGGGCCAAGAGATAATGTGGGGCCGTGTTGCGACGAAGCGGCCGCGCGAACCCGACAAGCATTCCGCCCCGTGATTGGCCGGCCCACGAGAGGCCGCGGCCCCTCTGGCATCTGCCCGAATGCCAGACCGTCCAGTCCGTCACTGGCTGACAGGGTGATAAAATGGTCTTCTTGGGGTGTCGTCTTCTTTTGACGCCCACTTCGCGGCCTGTCTTTGACATCCCCCGTTGTATGGAACTTAGCCTTCAGTTTAGAGAGGGTACTAGGGCTCACTCCAAGTAATGCTGTAACTTGGTTTTGCGGAACACCAGCTTGATGTTGCCCTATCACAAGGGCCCTATCCAGATCAGTCATGCCGATTCTTGGAGCAGACACTTACTAACTGTAGCTGTACTTACAGTAGCAGGCCACATGCTCACAGGTGCTGTATTCATATTGAATACACAAACAAGTTAAATCAACACAATTCACATCATTTATCTAATACTTGATATGGACACAATATTCTGAACAACCCTTATATTGACTCTTGATTCCTGTGATAGGAGCGGGATGCTGTGATGAACATTAATGTACACAATGTAATCGTTCGTTGTTTAGTGCAATGATCATAGGAATAAGGAATAGAGAACGAGATTAATAGTTTTTGAGTTTCTAAAGATGGGATGTGGAATCTATTTAAATGATCAACTGTGTGTGTGCGTTAATGGGAGGAGGGGTACAAAAATAAAATATTACATTTTATTAATTGTTCTTGGTAGTCCTTGTAGTGTAGGCCTATAGTTTATGTTTTCAGTTGTTATATATATTTATTATGACATTCACTGCAAATACGTTTTTCAGTTAAAATCTGTGTCTCTCATACCAGCGGACCGCAGCCTCCTGGAGATAATGGAAGTGAAAAAGGAAATGGATGATGAATACTGTGGGAAACCGGAGGGAAAGGTACCGCATGACATTTGATGAAGGCTATTTCTTAACGAGTCCATTATAATCATTAGCCTGTACATGTTTATTTTTTAACTGTAAGCTAACTAAATAATATATCTTTCCTAATTAAAATTACTTTGCATTGTTTTGCTAAAAATATCTATTTTCACAGATCTCTTGTTTTAATAACTCTGCATCCCTGTTGTTATCTGTTATTTTTCTCATTAGAATCTATTACATTTACCAGCATTTAGACGTCATATTCTGTTTTTTCCATCATATTCTGTTTCTTCCGTAGGCCAGAGAGCTGCATGGACATCAATTTTCCTTTAAGTTTGAAAACAAAGATGCAGTTTACGATGTTGTCTGCAAGCAGGAAGGAACTATCTACGAATCACTTCAGAACAGTGATGTGTTTAAAGAGAATGCTTCCGTAAACCAACACAAAGAACTTGTTATTTTACATAGACCGAAGCAAAGCTATCGGTTTACATTATCCATGCCACAAATTGACTAAACTTGATAAACTTGATATGAAACCCCTGACTATTGCGTACATCAAGAAGGAAGCAAAGAACAAGACACCTACCACAAGCAGCAAGGATAAAAAAGAAAATCATGGAGAGTTTGTAACATTTGCTGTAAAAACAACTGGAGGTATTAACATTCTTTCTAAGGTTATGAAAAATGTTGGGCTGAGAAAGAGAGTGGATGAGGTTATTTTGTATGGATACAAAGGTCAAACAATCAGAGAAGCTCTGGTGCAAGATGCACGTTTTAGTGACGAGGTATTGCAAAACCGCTCTAACAATTATTTTCTGGAGGATACAGAGGATGGTAGTAACAAGCAAATGTCCCTTCCTATAGATTATCTTGATGGTAAATGTTTCAAGATAACAAAACCAAAACCGCAGGTATCCCTTGGTGCTGCAAACCATGATGCACCACAGGAGGCAACATCAAGTAAGACTGCAAGCTCGAACAGTCCAACATCAGTGCAAAATGGGAGACATCAGCCAACCCCAAGCACTAGCCATCAGCCATCCCCAAACAAGAGCAATCAGCAATCCACCTATCAGCCTATACCGAACTCTAAGGACCTGTTGCAACTCCTTCGTTCTCAGTTTAAAGATCTTGTCGAAGTAATGATAGGACGCCAGAATCCTACTCCTCAAGCTGTCAAAAAACATCTCTCTCAAGAGTTTGGGAAAAGGACAGAGCTTTGCCATGAGGTGAGAGCAATGAGGAGGTTTCTAGAGCTTGGTGATTCTGTTTGCCAGGTGAGAATAGATGACTCGGCAGCAGGGAGTGGCTTTCTTCTATATGGAAAGTACATCCTAACAAACGCACACGTAGTCCTTGATGAAGCAAAAAGAGAAAAAAGGGAAAACATAACTGTTATTTTCTCCTATGAGAAACTTTCAGACATCCATCAGTCAATCGGTGTGGAGGTCGTTGCCGGTGTCTCTAATGTTGACGATGAAGGCCACAAGCATGATTGGGCTTTGCTGGAGGTCTCTGGTGATCAAAAAAACGGACCAATAAAGGCAAAGCCTCTACTTGAGCGCTTGGGACCGGTTACTGATAGTGGTCAGATTTGCATCATCGGGCACCCGGAAGGGAAGGTCAAAAAGATAGACCCATGCTTCACAATCTCTCATTCTGAACGTGGGCAAAATACTCTGTTTTTAACTAGCAAATACACAAATTCTCCAGAGCCAATGGATAAGAAGATACATACCTATGAGAGCTGCTTTTATTTTGGCTCATCTGGCTCACCTGTCTTTGATATCAATTTCAAAGTTGTATCGATGCACAGTGGGGGGTTCCCCGACGAGAAACAGGGCCATCTCCTTGAGTATTCACATCCCCTGTCACTCATTATTGAAGAACTCCTTATTCAGATATTGAGAGACAAAAAAGTGGATTTGCTGTTGGCAATGGACACCTGTGACATTCCCCCAATGGTGAAGGATATGTTCAAGAAAATATTGAGTAATAACAAAGGATTGGTCTGGACAGAAGAGGAAATTATTAACCTCTGTGAAGGAGACCAAGCTTGTACCAATACCGAACTTCTAAAGGATTTTTTTAGACTTTACTCACAGAGAGATGAACCCACGGAACCAGAAGCTATGGACATTTAGCATTACTTTAGTAAACCTCTACTTTGTATTATGCATTTCCCTCATACAAAAATAGTCAAATACAATTGTAGCCGTTTACTCTTTGCCACTCCATCTAGGTGGCTGTCCCTCCACCTAGATTACGTTACTGGGCTCAATCCACACAAGAACAAAGGCAGTTTAAACCAGTTTAGTGTAGTTTGAGCAATATTATGTGCAGAGCAGGTGCTCCATGCTGCCATGGCAGAGATGTACTCTGAGACTGTGGGGTGATGGCTGACTCTTCCACTTAATCTCTCAATCACTCTTCCACTTAACCCCAACCCTTACATTGTATATGTTTTGAAAGGTTTTAAATGTTTTGTGACTTGGTACCTTAATGTATTTTTTATTTTTTATATCAATTCACAATAAGGACTTATTTCATAACTTCAATAGTTAAATCTTTTTTTTTTTTACTATTATATCCATTGTACTGCTCTTTCTGCATTCCTATTTAAAGTTTTCCCTTTTATGCAATTTTTGTTATGCATGTTATTTTAGAGTGCAAAGTTGAAACCATAGTTTTAAACACTAATAGTGTTGTAATAAATGTAATAAATATGGGATTTTTACTGTTTTTATTTAATTTAAATAAATGTATTTAATTTATACCTTTCCTTATTTTACATCAAACAAAATGTTAAATAATTTGATATAATATCATAGTGCATACATGTTGCAAAACTCTAACTGTTCTGTACCAGTTTTGTTAATTAGAAAATGTATAATTTTTTAGAAAAAGGAAATTAAAAGTCCTACGAACATTCCCTCTGGCTTCCAGATGTGTAGTGTTGTGGATAAAAACCAACACAAAATACGAGAGGTCGAGAAGGAAAAGTTTTGAAAGAAAAATACTTTAGCACTTAATAGCACAGAAGTCATAACCTGAGTTTGTTTGCATGAACTCCTGATCTGGCATCAGGCTTCAGGTTATATCCCCACACGATGTGGCTTCCCCCCCCACATTCACTGACCAATCACAACACTATGCATCGGGCCTAGAACTTTGAGACCTCCTTGTCCCCCACCCCAGTTCTCCATTAACTAAACATGCACTCATCTTCCTTTCCTGAGTTCTCAGTATATGTGCAAAGGTCTGTTTTACATCTTAAACTTTACAGTAATATCATATTAAGGTCAGTAAAATACTTGGTGATTAAAATCAACTTTATATATATACTATATACTTTATGATCAACCTCATTAATTAAACTGATTGAAACATTTACATAATAAACCACATGTGCTTATGAGATGAACCATGTAAAAATCAAAGAAAACAAATCCCTATGCAACATGTATTTACATAAAGATATGACATACTATGTGTCGGCTTAACTCAGGAGGTAGAGCAGTTGTCTTGTAACCTTCTGACCTTTAAGTCAGTGCAGAAGCAACGTGAGAGAGACTGTCATGAAGACGTCCCTCTCTTCCTCTCAGGATGACATGAGCGACAAATGTGTGACACGTGAATGTCCCTCCGGATGTAGGCCTTCATCTGGGCCAGATAAAGGCTCCTTTAACCATGTGGTAAAAATATGAATACAGTATTTAGTGTTTAACTTTGATTGTGACAATAAGGTGGCATATAAATGAATAGAGAAATAGAAAGAGGTCATTGAATATGGAGAGATTACCTCTTCAGTGGTCTCCGGCCCCCAAAGGGCCAGCTCTGATCTAAACATGAGATAAGGAGCTCCTTTCAGAGGGCTAGCAGGAGCTGGACCTTGGAATGGGGCCCTTAGTTGAATGCTTTTAACTACACTAGTTTCAAACATGCAAGCACAATATTACTAATACTTCCTTTGAACCTCATCAATACTCTCCCATAGTGGAATTATCATTGACCCAGAACCATCTCAACTAGTTTGCATTGAAGGTGTACTGCTGGTGAAGCTCACAAGGTGATACCTTGGTCGAGATACCTTGGTCAGCTGGGCACACGGGGGTCTATTGTTTGACTCATACTTAACATACTGACCTGGACCGTTCTGAAAGGTTCATGTCAGATCATGTGTTGTAGGCAGTATTGAGCAGCAACTTGCAGCTCTGAACCGGACCTCTATGTCGCCGTGGGATTGGTGAAAAACCTGAGATGTCGCGGTGGTAGGCTACGTGACGTCATTCCACATCCTCACCCTAACCATCTCAACTAGTTTGCATTGAAGGTGTACACTAATGAATGACTGATTTCAATCTCTGATTAAAAAATATACATACATATAAAATGGCACCAATTTACATTTACATTTAGGACATCTAGCAGACGCTTTTATCCAAAGTGACTTACAATAAGTACATTTGTCAAACAATATATTGCTTTCAGTACAGTAAAGATGTTCATAGAGCCAAGTGCAAGTACTAACAATCGCTAGGCTAACCCACTCCCTGTGTACAGCAATGCAAGCAGCTACTGCAGATGTGACGCAATTATGTACTATGAATACCGGTAAGTGCATTGAAGATTAAGTGCGTACAATAAGTGTGTACATTATGTAGTACAATGGTATTCTTAAGTTGTTAACCTGTGAAAAACGTCCCTTCAATATTCACTTCTTGCATATTGTTCACATTGATAGAACAGCTCTTCAGAGAGTAACGATGTATCCTTATATGTTGGTGCTTACACAGTAAACCTGTTCAGAGATGTAAAGTCAGGTCAAAACACTTGCATATCTAAGGGATGCATCTCCTACACACCTACTGAACCGCTCAGGAAAATGTCAACACGTGTGTTAATATATATATCTCTAAGTCAGCTAATAAACTCAACCTTGGAAAGACTCAGTATTATGGGGTGTGGTCTGAACCTAGCCAAGAGGGAAATAGACTCCACCAATTTAATCGGCTTGAAGGAACCGAAGGAAAGCGATACACAAATGAGGTGAGTTTGCAATGAATTTTATGGAACAACATGATTCTGATGCTTAAAAGCACACCTGGATAACCCTTGATAAAACAACCAGAGGTAACGGTCGTCTCTTGTCCATCACTGGCCAAGTGAGATCACTGGGTGTGGTCCTGCAGCCATCTCCTCAGGTGTTGCACCTGCGCTGTGACGCTGCTCCGGGCCGTGCCACCGGGGGCGCTGTACTGCTCCACACTGCTGGTGTAGTCCCACACGGCCGCCACGTCGCGGTCAAACAGGGGGCTGGAGCCAGGGGGGAGAGGTGCTCAGTAAACAGGCCGGAGAAACAACAGTAGTCTCGTAAACCAAAAGACGGCCGGACGTTGTTTGGGACTATCCGGTGTGTGGACGAGTCACCTTATAGCGGCGAGGTCCTCCACAGTCAGCTGGTTCAGAGGGACGTTCTTAGACTCTGCCTGGAAGACGGCTCTTCCAGAGAGTCCGTGGGCCTCTCTGAAGGGCAGCTGGAACACAACAGGGGGCACCGTGAGCTAAACCAGGCCTCCCTCACACGCTCCTTTCCCACAAGGCCCCTGTTCTACACCACGCGGACGGAGCAGCTCCTCCTGACCGGACATGGTGGACAGCTGTAGACTAACTGGGGGGGTCAAGGAAAACTAGGGCACTTTAAAACCTGGACCCCGTTTTACGATCATTTGGCGTCTAAGGGACTAATGCAGGTAACCATTGTTGAAATTGGTCCAGTATTGAGTAACGCTGCAATCTTTTGGGGTAACTGCACCGTGTCAAAAAAGGGATCTTAAAGTGCTTGATTGGCCACTGAATGGCTTAGACTATATTCTCAGATTATGAAAGAAATCTCACGAGTCTCGTGAGGGTTGAGTTGTTGCAGGAAGAGAAGGGAGGAAAGGTGAGTGAGAGCCGGAGAGAGGAGAGTTTGTTGTGTTGGATTACAGAAAAGCGTAGCTTAGTGTTATCTAAATGAATGAACATTTGATCGAGTCTAAAGCCTTCGCAATCTCACCCCAGCCCATTAAACTCACCCCCACTCCACTCTACCCCACTCACCCCCCATGGCTCTGGCCATAACACTGTAGCACGTAAGCAAAGCGCTGTTATTCATAAGGAAAAAGCAGAGAGGGAGAATGGACCTACTCATAGAGACACTGCATGTTTAATGTTCTTAAACAGCAACACTTTACAGTTGACTTGGTTAGCTTTGGCTGATGGTTCTCACTACCCCAAAGTTCACTTTTGGCGCAGACGTTAATAGAGTCCCTCTGAGAGGCTTACTTGCTACGGGCCGGTCGGTAGGACCACAACATCAACATCAACAACAACAAACTGACCTTGAGAGTGGACATCACTCCCGTGGTCACCCGAAGGGCCCCGTGAAGGGTGTCAAAGCAGTCAAACATGGCCTACTTGTCCTCCTGAGGGCCACAACACAGCATCACAGCCTCATTGTTACAGCCATCTTGGATCGATCTTGGATCCAACCGCTAGCGGGGGGGGGGGAGCACCAGACTCCAACAGCAAGCTCTGGACATTCCTGTTCACTCCTGCACATGTGCGTATCTGGAGGTCCTTGTTGTAGGAGCTCGGTAAGCCTTTGATGGTCATCATGAACCCTGCACACTGAGACACACGATTTAAATGGTGAATGGACAGTAATGTACCCGATTACCAAGGGGGTGGCAAGGTGTGTAGAATTGGGTGGCCTCTAGCAGAACGGACTGGGCAGGAATTGAATATCATATTCATAATTATGTTTAATTAGTGTATAGTTCCGCCTACCACGAAAACGTGGTAGGCCTACCTATATTGAGTCAACTTTCAATGAAAGTGTAAACTAACCCGTTTTAGCAAAAATTCAGACACAGATTTAAAAGAAAAAGGGTCTTTAAAACCAGGAAGGGGGTGCATGATCTTCCCATTGTTACAACTCATGCAAGCTTTGTGATTCTTTTTTAATACCGTCGTTGTGTATGAGCATTCTATTAAGCGATATTGTACATGAAATCCGTTTGACTTTCTTACCCAGATAGGACACACACACACACACACACACACACACACACACACACACACACACACACACACACACACACACACACACACACACACACACACACACACACACACACACACACACACACACACACACACACACACACACACACACACACACACACCACCCACTGACCCACTGATTTCAGTGGTAACTCAGCACCAACAACAACACCTACGACGACCACAATCAAACAATGAGGATGCGCTCTTTTATTCTCTTTAGTGCAGGTAATGAAAGGTTCTGGAAGATGGCATATCCATGTAGCTTACTAATGAATAAAATGCATACAAAAAACGTTGACATATGACCCACTATGTTTTGCTCCATATACCCAATGTTGACATCGTCCCAGCCAAAGAGTATTGGTATTCATTTTCCAAAATAATCCATAATAATTATAATCAACAATCCATAATAATTCAAATCGGGTTTTGTTGTGGGTACAAAATGAATCTTGAAGAAAACTCGTCCTAAGCGTCCCCGGCGAGATTATCGTCTATGATTTGATGACTGATTTGAACGATCAATGATAGTAACCCACCACAAACAAGAAGTCACATAGAAGTCACATATATATAGTACTTAACTTTGCCCTTATCAGATAAAGATTATGTGGCCAAGTGCCTCACTTTAGCGTCCTTCACCCATCCGGCCACAGCATATTGGTAGGCATCAGTGCTCTTGAACGCTTTCAAGATATCTCCACTGTATGGGGAGGGGATGTGGACTAAATAAATATATATGTCATGAAGATTGATTTGAGGCAAGCGTACTAATGGACAAAAAAAAAACTAGGGATAACAAATAAGGATCGGAGCCTAAAATCGATAATATCTCTGTCTCTCTCTTACATTCAGATGAGCGGTGTGGGCGGCCATACTTGGCGAGATCGGTCGTGCAAATGGCGGCGTTCCAGAAAACGTGACGTAGATTAACCGTATGAATGGGTCTTACACTGCCAAGAACACGACCTGCTTTGCTCCGAATCAGTTCCAGCCTGTCTGCATTCTTCTTCTGTTGCATCAGGCTGCTCCCAGTACTGCACACACACACACACACACACACACACACACACACACACATACACACACACACACACACACACACATTCTAAAACATTCCAATAAGGAACTGAAGAGTTCTGAAACACATTGAGGCCGTCAAACAAAGCAGTAGCCACACCTGTATGCGTCAGCGAGAGCGATGAAGGAGAACTCCTTGGTGCTGTAGAGCAGCAGGTCCCCCGCCATCTTGCTGAGGTGAGTGAGACACAGCGACGCCCAGAAGAGAAACTCAGCTAAATGGGGAGCAGAAACACAACAGGGTTTCCAGGTTGCCAGTCCAGGTGCTGGTGGTTCTCAGGTGAGTTGCTAAATGAGTTACCGACGAAATCCCTCTGGCCCGTGGCGTCCATGCTGTTGATGCTGATGCCGTCAAACTCCAACTCTACATTCACATGGAGAAGCAACATTAATAAATCGTATGCTGCATCATCTTAACGAAGTACATTGCATTGTCTTAATTCTTCACAATTGGCACAAAATGTTTTAAATGATCATTTAAAAAAATACTCCATCAACACTAGATTTCTAGATTAAAAATTACAGCCCAGACCGTCTACTGATGAATTTTAGCCGCTAAAAGGTTTGACGCAACACATTTAGTCCATCAATCAGCTGAATGAAACACTGAATGCTGAATGTGTTTTATGATGGCCGTTTCTCCATACGTGCTTCCAGAGACTAAGATGTAGTGTATCCCCCCCCAGTGGTCCCACCGAGCTGAACCCGAGCCCAAAGGAACGGGGCCATGACAAGGGAAAGTCTTTCTATTTCACACATACTAATACTAATCTTGAAAATAGTCCCTATTTCATTATGCTCATCTTTACGCAGCAGCTCTCTGTCAATATTGAAAGGGGTTCCGGCGATCGCACCGCTGAAAACAACAGACGAGAACCATCAGCTTCATAGAGGAAGAGAGCGGCCACAGGGCGGGCATAAGGTGGGAGAAACCACCCCACTCAGCAGGGGGGCTACCTGCCAAGAGGAAGTACGTTGGTCCGGGACCGGATCTCCTGAAGACGCTCTACATCTCTGCTGACGGCCACGGCATGGCTGGAGAGGACGACAACCAGGAGGACTAGGTGAGAAGACTTGTGTTTCAGAAAGAGGACAACCCTACCAAAGGGTTAGATTGGTGAACACACTAAACCCTGACCCCCCAAAACCTCTTTACCACACCCTATACCATGTGTCCGGCATTTCGGGGAAGTAGGCTACACTTATACAAAGAGCAGAGGGATTAAACTAGCAACCAGTTGGTCAGACCTCCACTTTTTGGCTACTGCTGTTACAGTGCCACTTCTGCCAGCCAGAAGTCAGAAAAGTTGGTTGTGATCTCCTCAGTGCATCCATCTTTTCCCCAATGACGTAGAGCTCAGCGAATGGTTGAGCGGCAGTGCAGAGTCTCGCCTCCCGCTGGGGTGGAGTCTCCAGGTGTTAGATCAGAGATAAGGTTGCCGCGAAGCAACCGTCATCACTCCACTCGGTGGCTGAGCAGTGAGCACATCTTTATTCTCAGCAGCAGGAACTTCATCAAGCTTTCGGACCGATTGGAGCGCTCTCTAAAGGTAAAGTGTTTATTTGATAGATAATCTATCACTTTATTCATTGCGCTGCGGAAGGAAAATGTTTTATTTGATTCGTAAAATCCAACAGCTATTCTACTAATATACTGTAGCCATACATGAGCAGGTTCCATAATCTTCTAAATACTTTTGATTCTCTATACCTTCGTTATATCTACAAAGCTTAATGTGTTGATTGTTGCTTCTTCACAAATAAAGTGAAGAAAAGTGTCGTTAAGTACCTTTAGATTCTCTCGTCACATAGACTACACTAGAGCCCTTTAGATAGAGGGTTGTGACATCTCTGTCCTCTCACCGTTTAATTTTAAGGTGCAGCTCTCTCCATAGTTCCCGGAAGTTAGCAACACGCACGCACGCACGCACGCGCGCACACACACACACACACACACACACTCAAATCTATGCTTCTACATTTACCTCAGTACCCATCGGCTCCACATGATGAGCTGTGCTCTTTGCATGTGGGTGTATCCAGTATACAGGACATCTATTTGCACAGGTGCAGAGTCCCGCCTCCCGCTGGGGTGGAGTATCCAGTTGTTCAACCTGAGGTAACCTCGCCTGCGAACGGAACCGTCATCACTCCACTCGGTGGCTGAGCAGTGAGCAGCACATCTTTGTTCTCTACAGCAGGAACTTCATCAAGCTTCTAGACCGAGCGCTCTCTGAAGGTATAGGGTTTATTTGATATATTATTGATCACCTTTTTCATTGTGCTGCAAAAGGAATTCGTCTTAAAACTTTTTGGAGACCTTCTTACTGGTTATGTATATTTTTATTACACAGCTCTTCTTAAAGCTGCGGAAGGCTCCGTTCACTTGGGCCTTCCCAACTTCCGACGGTCAATAATTTTTTGATAATTGACCGTTGGTGAGCATATGACCAGTGCCAACAAGGAAAGTTGGTTTTGATGATTTTTGCCTCTGAATTCAAATCTTTCATATAAGTCTGCAAGTAGTCCTATCATCCCCAGCGTATTCGGTTGCTAAGCGACGTCAACGTCTTTGGCGAACTATTAATCCGCTGATCGACACTTAGAATGGTAACTAATAAATTGTAGAAAGACACACTGTGTGAATTCATTTTTTCGTTCTGTCCGGTATTGTCCAGTTCGCCCTGTCGGGTCTTATGGTGTGATCCAAATGCTTCGGACACCTTCCAGTCTTCCGTAGTTCTTTGTGATTGTGTCATGAAATTGGCTAGTAATGAACACACAATATATAATATCCCGTATTGAATGCATGAACATGTTATATCAACACAATTTACATCATTTATCTAATACTTGAACATGATATATGGACACAATATTATGAACAACCCTTGAGCATATTGATTCTTGATTCCTGTGATGGGAGCGGGATGCTGTGATGAACATTAATGTACACACTGCAACTGTTCATTGTTTAGTGCAATGATCATGGCAAGCTGCATAATTATAGGAATAAGGAATAGAGAATACGATTAATAGTTTTTGAGTTTCTAAAGATGGGATGTGGAATCTATTTAAATGATCAACCGTGTGTGTGCGTTAGTGGGGGGAGGGGTACAAAAATAAAATCATACATTTTATTAATTGTTCTTGGTACTCCATGTAGTGTATAGTTTAAATTTGCAGTTGTTATATGTATTTATTATGACATTCACTACAAATACGTTTTTCAGTTAAAATCGGTGTCTCTCATACCAGCGGACCGCAGCCTCCTGGAGATAATGGAAGTGAAAAAGGAAAAGGATGATGAATACTGTGGGAAACCGGAGGAAAAGGTACCGCATGACATTTGGTGAAGTGAAGGCTATTCTTATTTAGACCATAATAATCATGAGCCTGCAGTGCACATATTTATCTATTTGCTGTAAGCTAACTAAAAAATATATTTTTATATTTGGATTTATTAGATCACATTTGCCATATCTTCTTTTAATAACTCCCTGCATGCCTGCTGTTATGTTATTTTTTCTCATTAGAATCTCTTAAATTTACCAGCATTTAGACGTCATACTTTGTTTCCTCTGTAGGCCAAAGAGCTGCATGGACATACATTTTACTGGACGTTTGGAAACGAAGTTCCGTGCGAAGTTTTGTGCGAGCAGGCAAGGACTATCTACGAATCACTTCAGACCAGTCCTGGGTTTAAAGAGAAGGCTTTCAAAAACTTAGACAAAGAACTTGTTATTTTAAGACCTAACAATAAACCTATTAATTCAAATTTTCCATGCCACAAAATGACTGAAGGTGATACCCTGACAATTAAGTACATCAGTGAAGGAAAGATCCCGACAACCACCACAAGCAGCAAGGGAAAAAAAGAAAATGAGGGAGAGTTGGTAACATTTGGAATAAGAACAACTGGAGGTAAGAACTTAACTAGGACTAACGTTATGAAAAATGTTGTGCTAGGAAAATTGTGTATGAGGTTATTGTGTTTGGATACAAAGGTCAAACAGTGAGAGAAGCTCTGGAGCAAGATGGACGTTTCAGTGACAGTTTTTTAAAAAACAACAATGTTCTCGAAGAAACAGAGGTTATTAATCACATTGAAATGAGCAGAACTATAAATCGTCTTGATGGTAGATGTTTCAAGATAGCAAAAAAACTGAACTATGTTGGTACTGGGAAGGATGATGCACCAAAGGAGGCATCATCAAGTAAGATTGCAAGCTCCGACATTCCAACCCCAAATCAGCCAACCCCAAACACCAGCCATCAGTCAACACCAACCAATAGTGATCAACTGAACCGTGAGGAAATATATAATCTCCTTCGTTCTCAGTTTCCCGATCTTACTAAATGCATGAAAGGACGCCAGAAAAATGCTAAGAGTCGAGATGTCCGGAAGCTTTTCTCTCGAGAGTTTGGGAAAAACGTTGGGATTTGCAAAGAAATTAGAAGTTTTAGGAAGCTCGTAGAGCTTGGTGACTCTGTTTGCCAGGTGAAAATAAATGGAGGGGCAGCAGGGAGTGGCTTTCTTCTATTTGGAAAGTACATCCTAACAAACGCCCACGTAGTCCTTGATGAAGAAAAAATAAACCTGAGGGAAAACATATCTGTTGTTTTCTCCTATGAGGATAAGGTAGAAAACCCTTGTTTACCATTGCTTGTAACGGTGGTTGCCTTGAGCTATCATGTTGACAAAGAAGGATACAAGCAGGATTGGGCTTTGCTTGAGGTCGATAATAATCAAAATACCTTAACAATAATTCCACAGCCTCTACTTAAGCTCTATGCACCGGTAACTGAAAGTGGTCACATTTGTATTATCGGCCACCCGGAAGGGAAGGTCAAAATGTTGGACCCATGCTTCACAATCCCTCGGGACGAATGCGAAAAACGTATAAAACCGGATTACCTTTTTAGGGACATACAGACCTACGACAGCTGTTTTTATGAAGGTTCATCTGGCTCACCAGTTTTTGATCACAATTTTAAAGTTGTATCGATGCACACTGGGGGGTTCCCTGATAAAAACACTGAACATGCTATTGAGTATGCACATCCCCTATCACTCATTATTGAAGAAATCCTTATGGATATAGTGAGACACCGTAAATTGGATGTGCTGTTGGCAATGATCACTTGTGGCATTCCTAAAGAAGTGAAGGCTGCCGTAATCGAAAAGGTTCTACGTTATTTTGACAAAAGTTTTGTCTGTACAGAAAATGATTTGATTGAACTCGCAAACTCGTCTTACTGTAAGGCAGAACAAAAGCATCTAAAGGACTTTTTTCTAGATTTCAATCCATGGATACCTAGGGACTTAGTTTGACTTTAGTAAAGCTCTACATTGTAGTTTAATAAACCTTGCCTCTGGGTTAGAGGATATAGAGAGACCCTTAACACTTCCACAGAGGAAACAGGAAGAGGAGGACACTATAGAATCAAACATTATCTTTATTATTATGTGGCGTGTCATAAATATTTGGCCTGTTCAGCCCTTTGAGACTGTAATGGTGATTAAGGCTATACAAATAAAATTGAATTGAATTGTAATTCTTCTTGGGAGACAACCGGACAGGAGCAAAGGTGGATCAATATATAGTTTAAGCCATCTCTCGAAGGACACTTCTCACGCTCTCGAATGCTCACAGCGAGTGTATGGTGTGTGGGCCCACACAAGAACCATGGCAGACGTTTAAACCGGTTTATTGTAGTTTGAGCAATATTACGTGCAAAGCAGGTGCTCCATGCTGCCATGTCAGAGATGAGAGTATGGGGTGATGGCTGATGATGTAATTTTTCCATCTACATTTTTTTCAAATTATGTTTGTAAGTACTTATATTATAATATAAGTAAATAATATTGAGATGAAGCATAATTAAATATATTTTTTACTTAAAGCTTTTAATGTTTTGCGACTTTATAGCTTTTGTAAAAGTGACTTTAAAAAAAAATCGGTGTACTATTAAGTACTTATTTCATAAGTACATAGTTTATATCATAGTTTATATTTAAAAAACATTCAAGAATGTATGCTCTTTCTGAATTTCTATTAAAAGTTTTCACATTTTACGCAATTTTGTAGTGTATGGTTGAAACCATTGTTTGAAACACTGATGTAATAATTAAGTGATCATTTTTGGAATTGTACTTTCACTTCATTTTCAATAAAAATTTGATATAATATCACAGTACATATATGTTGCATACATGTTGCAAAACTCTTCCTGTTCTGTACCAGTTTTGTTTATTGGAAAATGAATCATTTTGTAGAAAAAGGAAATTGAACGTTATACAAACATTCCCTCTGGTTTCCAGATGTGTGGTGTTGTGGATAAAAACCAACAGAAAATACGAGAGGTCTAGAAGAACAAGGTTTGAAACAAAAATACTTTATTATCTATTAATAGTATAGAAGTCATAACAAAACATGAGTTGGTTTGCAAAGAACTCCTGATCTGGCATCAGGCATCGTTATATCCCCAAACGGTATGGCCCCCCAATGTGCACTGACCAATCACAACACTATGCATCGGGTCTAGAACTTTGACGCCTCCATGTCCCCCACCCCAGTTCCCCATTGACTAAACATGCACTCATCTTCCTTCCCCGAGTTCTCAGTATATTAAAGTTGAACACTCCAGTGTTCAACTTTATATATACTATATACTTTATAATCAACCTTATTAATCAAAATGATTTTTTACGCAATAAACAGCAAGTGCTTATGAGGTGAGCCATGTATAATCAAAGAAAACAAATCCCTATGCCACATGGGTTGACATAAAGATATGACATACACGAGCATAATGACAATCTATTTAGACAATAAGCCTGCATTCAAACAATTGAAAACCACTGTATGTTTTTATGGAATACATTCATAAAGACGGCATTGTTTGACTCTAACTTTTAACTTTAACCTTTAAGTCAGTGTAGAAGCTACGTGTGAGAGAGAGACTGCAGGGGGCTCCTTTCTTACTTGTGGACGTCATGAAGCTGTCCCCGCCTCCTCCTCTCGTGAGCCAGGTAGAGAGGTTTACAACTTTACGGGGCCAATTTAAGCAGGGTTCATCTCTGGGTGACGGCAAATGGTGTAATTGAGTGACACGTGAATGTCCCTCCGGATAAAGGCTCCTTTAACCATGTGGTAAAAATATGAATGCAGTATTTAGTGTTTAACTTTGATTGTGACAATAAGGTGGACCGTGACATATAAATGAATAGAGAAATAGAAAGTGTCAGTCTTTGCTGGCTCTTCACGGTCCTGAGCCGGGTTTTCATGAAAAGTAGAAGATGTTCAATGTCCTGAAACTTCTTGGGTGATCCTATGGGGTCGTGAACTATAACCCTGAAGTGGAATGAGTCTGGGGTAACAGGGCGTTTCCTTTTAAATCGAATCCAAAATCATGTGTAATATTCCTCATATTTGAACTTCATTAATTAAACTGATTTAAACATTTACATAATAAACCATATGTGCTTATGAGATGAGCCATGTATAATCAAAGAAAACAAATCCCTATGCCACATGGGTTGACATAAAGATATGACATACACGAGCATAATGACAATCTACTTAGACAATAAGCATGCATTCAAACAATTGACAACCACTGTATGTTTCTATGTAATACATTCATTAAGACGGCATTGTTTGACTCTTTTAACCTTTAACCTTTAACCTTTAAGTCAGTGTAGAAGCTACGTGTGAGAGAGACTGCAGGGGGCTCCTTTCTTACTTGTTGACGTCATGAAGAGGTCCCCGCCTCCTCCTCTCTTGAGCAAGGTAGAGAGGTTTACAACTTTACGGGGCCAATTTAAGCAGGGTTCATCTCTGGGTGTCGGCAAATTAAGTAAATGAGTGACACGTGAATGTCCCTCCGGATAAAGGCTCCTAAAACCATGTGGTAAAAATATGAATGCAGTATTTAGTGTTTAACTTTGATTGTGACAATAAGGTGGACCTTGACATATAAATGAATAGAGAAATAGAAAGTGTCACAGTCTTGGCCGGCTCTTCACGGTCCTGAGCCGGGTTTTCCCTCCTGCTACCTGCCTTCACTGTGCACAAGCCACGCCCACTCCATGGCCCGACTCTGCTCCTGGTTTTTGGCATGCTGTGCCACCAGCGCACCTGTGGCTGATTACCAACCAGTGGCTGGTAACAGGGCGGGCATAAGGTGGGAGAAACCACCCCACTCAGCAGGGGGGCTACCTGCCAAGAGGAAGTACGTTGGTCCGGGACCGGATCTCCTGAAGACGCTCTACATCTCTGCTGACGGCCACAGCATGGCTGGAGAGGACGACAACCAGGAGGACTAGGTGAGAAGACTTGTGTTTCAGAAAGAGGACAACCCTACCAAAGGGTTAGATTGGTGAACACACTAAACCCTGACCCCCCAAAACCTCTTTACCACACCCTATACCATGTGTCCGGCATTTCGGGGAAGTAGGCTACACTTATACAAAGAGCAGAGGGATTAAACTAGCAACCAATTGGTCAGACCTCCACCTCTTGGCTACTGCCGTTACAGTGCCACTTCTGTCAGCCAGAAGTCAGAAAAGTTGGCTGTGATCTCCTCAGTGCATCCATCTTTTCCCCAATGACGTAGAGCTCAGCGAATGGTTGAGCGGCAGTGCAGAGTCCCGCCTCCCGCTGGGGCGGAGTCTACAGGTGTTAGATCAGAGATAAGGTTGCCGCGAAGCAACCGTCATCACTCCACTCGGTGGCTGAGCAGTGAGCACACCCTTTATTCTCAGCAGCAGGAACTTCATCAAGCTTTCGGACCGACTGGAGGGCTCTGTAAGGGTAAAGTGTTTATTTGATAGATAATCTATCAGTTTATTCATTGCGATGCAGAAGGAATATTTTTTATTTGATTCATAAAATCCAACAGATATTCTACTAATATACTATAGCCATACATGAGCAGGTTCCATAATCTTCTAAATACTTTTGATTCTCTATACCTTCGTTATATCTACAAAGCGTAATGTGTAGATTGTTGCTTCGTTCTCAGTTTCCCTATCTTACTAAATCCTTGAAAGGACGCCAGAAAGATGCAAACATTCGAGATGTCCGAAAGCTTTTCTCTCGAGAGTTTGGGAAACACGTTGGGATTTGCAAAGAAATTAGAATTTTAAGGAAGCTCGTAGAGCTTGGTGACTCTGTTTGCCAGGTGAAAATAACAAACATTCGAGATGTCCGAAAGCTTTTCTCTCGAGAGTTTGGGAAACACGTTGGGATTTGCAAAGAAATTAGAATTTTAAGGAAGCTCGTAGAGCTTGGTGACTCTGTTTGCCAGGTGAAAATAACAAACATTCGAGATGTCCGAAAGCTTTTCTCTCGAGAGTTTGGGAAACACGTTGGGATTTGCAAAGAAATTAGAAGTTTTAGGAAGCTCGTAGAGCTTGGTGACTCTGTTTGCCAGGTGAAAATAAATGGAGGGGCAGCAGGGAGTGGCTTTCTTCTATTTGGAAAGTACATCCTAACAAACGCCCACGTAGTCCTTGATGAAGAAAAAATAAACCTGAAGGAAAACATATCTGTTGTTTTCTTCTACGAGGATAAGGTAGAAAACCCTTGTTTACCATTGCTTGTAACGGTGGTTGCCTGGAGATATCATGTTGACAAAGAAGGATACAAGCAGGATTGGGCTTTGCTTGGGGTCGATAATAATCAAAATACCTTAACGATGATTATACAGCCTCTACTTCAGCACTTTGGACCGGTAACTGAAAGTGGTCACATTTGTATTATCGGCCACCCGGAAGGGAAGGTCAAAATGTGGGACCCATGCTTCACAATCCCTCGGGACGAATGCGAAAAACGTATAAAACCTGATTACCTTTTTAGGGACATACAGACCTACGACAGCTGTTTTTATGAAGGTTCATCTGGCTCACCAGTTTTTGATCACAATTTTAAAGTTGTATCGATGCACACTGGGGGGTTCCCTGATAAAAACACTGAACATGCTTTTGAGTATGCACATCCCCTATCACTCATTATTGAAGAAATCCTTATGGATATAGTGAGACACCGTAAATTGGATGTGCTGTTGGCAATGATCACTTGTGGCATTCCTAAAGAAGTGAAGGCTGCCGTAATCGAAAAGGTTCTACGTTATTTTGACAAAAGTTTTGTCTGTACAGAAAATGATTTGATTGAACTCGCAAACTCGTCTTACTGTAAGGCAGAACAAAAGCATCTAAAGGACTTTTTTCTAGATTTCAATCCATGGATACCTAGGGACTTAGTTTGACTTTAGTAAAGCTCTACATTGTAGTTTAATAAACCTTGCCTCTGGGTTAGAGGATATAGAGAGACCCTTAACACTTCCACAGAGGAAACAGGAAGAGGAGGACACTATAGAATCAAACATTATCTTTATTATTATGTGGCGTGTCATAAATATTTGGCCTGTTCAGCCCTTTGAGACTGTAATGGTGATTAAGGCTATACAAATAAAATTGAATTGAATTGTAATTCTTCTTGGGAGACAACCGGACAGGAGCAAAGGTGGATCAATATATAGTTTAAGCCATCTCTCGAAGGACACTTCTCACGCTCTCGAATGCTCACAGCGAGTGTATGGTGTGTGGGCCCACACAAGAACCATGGCAGACGTTTAAACCGGTTTATTGTAGTTTGAGCAATATTACGTGCAAAGCAGGTGCTCCATGCTGCCATGTCAGAGATGAGAGTATGGGGTGATGGCTGATGATGTAATTTTTCCATCTACATTTTTTTCAAATTATGTTTGTAAGTACTTATATTATAATATAAGTAAATAATATTGAGATGAAGCATAATTAAATATATTTTTTACTTAAAGCTTTTAATGTTTTGCGACTTTATAGCTTTTGTAAAAGTGACTTTAAAAAAAAATCGGTGTACTATTAAGTACTTATTTCATAAGTACATAGTTTATATCATAGTTTATATTTAAAAAACATTCAAGAATGTATGCTCTTTCTGAATTTCTATTAAAAGTTTTCACATTTTACGCAATTTTGTAGTGTATGGTTGAAACCATTGTTTGAAACACTGATGTAATAATTAAGTGATCATTTTTGGAATTGTACTTTCACTTCATTTTCAATAAAAATTTGATATAATATCACAGTACATATATGTTGCATACATGTTGCAAAACTCTTCCTGTTCTGTACCAGTTTTGTTTATTGGAAAATGAATCATTTTGTAGAAAAAGGAAATTGAACGTTATACAAACATTCCCTCTGGTTTCCAGATGTGTGGTGTTGTGGATAAAAACCAACAGAAAATACGAGAGGTCTAGAAGAACAAGGTTTGAAACAAAAATACTTTATTATCTATTAATAGTATAGAAGTCATAACAAAACATGAGTTGGTTTGCAAAGAACTCCTGATCTGGCATCAGGCATCGTTATATCCCCAAACGGTATGGCCCCCCAATGTGCACTGACCAATCACAACACTATGCATCGGGTCTAGAACTTTGACGCCTCCATGTCCCCCACCCCAGTTCCCCATTGACTAAACATGCACTCATCTTCCTTCCCCGAGTTCTCAGTATATTAAAGTTGAACACTCCAGTGTTCAACTTTATATATACTATATACTTTATAATCAACCTTATTAATCAAAATGATTTTTTACGCAATAAACAGCAAGTGCTTATGAGGTGAGCCATGTATAATCAAAGAAAACAAATCCCTATGCCACATGGGTTGACATAAAGATATGACATACACGAGCATAATGACAATCTATTTAGACAATAAGCCTGCATTCAAACAATTGAAAACCACTGTATGTTTTTATGGAATACATTCATAAAGACGGCATTGTTTGACTCTAACTTTTAACTTTAACCTTTAAGTCAGTGTAGAAGCTACGTGTGAGAGAGAGACTGCAGGGGGCTCCTTTCTTACTTGTGGACGTCATGAAGCTGTCCCCGCCTCCTCCTCTCGTGAGCCAGGTAGAGAGGTTTACAACTTTACGGGGCCAATTTAAGCAGGGTTCATCTCTGGGTGACGGCAAATGGTGTAATTGAGTGACACGTGAATGTCCCTCCGGATAAAGGCTCCTTTAACCATGTGGTAAAAATATGAATGCAGTATTTAGTGTTTAACTTTGATTGTGACAATAAGGTGGACCGTGACATATAAATGAATAGAGAAATAGAAAGTGTCAGTCTTTGCTGGCTCTTCACGGTCCTGAGCCGGGTTTTCATGAAAAGTAGAAGATGTTCAATGTCCTGAAACTTCTTGGGTGATCCTATGGGGTCGTGAACTATAACCCTGAAGTGGAATGAGTCTGGGGTAACAGGGCGTTTCCTTTTAAATCGAATCCAAAATCATGTGTAATATTCCTCATATTTGAACTTCATTAATTAAACTGATTTAAACATTTACATAATAAACCATATGTGCTTATGAGATGAGCCATGTATAATCAAAGAAAACAAATCCCTATGCCACATGGGTTGACATAAAGATATGACATACACGAGCATAATGACAATCTACTTAGACAATAAGCATGCATTCAAACAATTGACAACCACTGTATGTTTCTATGTAATACATTCATTAAGACGGCATTGTTTGACTCTTTTAACCTTTAACCTTTAACCTTTAAGTCAGTGTAGAAGCTACGTGTGAGAGAGACTGCAGGGGGCTCCTTTCTTACTTGTTGACGTCATGAAGAGGTCCCCGCCTCCTCCTCTCTTGAGCAAGGTAGAGAGGTTTACAACTTTACGGGGCCAATTTAAGCAGGGTTCATCTCTGGGTGTCGGCAAATTAAGTAAATGAGTGACACGTGAATGTCCCTCCGGATAAAGGCTCCTAAAACCATGTGGTAAAAATATGAATGCAGTATTTAGTGTTTAACTTTGATTGTGACAATAAGGTGGACCTTGACATATAAATGAATAGAGAAATAGAAAGTGTCACAGTCTTGGCCGGCTCTTCACGGTCCTGAGCCGGGTTTTCCCTCCTGCTACCTGCCTTCACTGTGCACAAGCCACGCCCACTCCATGGCCCGACTCTGCTCCTGGTTTTTGGCATGCTGTGCCACCAGCGCACCTGTGGCTGATTACCAACCAGTGGCTGGTAACAGGGCGGGCATAAGGTGGGAGAAACCACCCCACTCAGCAGGGGGGCTACCTGCCAAGAGGAAGTACGTTGGTCCGGGACCGGATCTCCTGAAGACGCTCTACATCTCTGCTGACGGCCACAGCATGGCTGGAGAGGACGACAACCAGGAGGACTAGGTGAGAAGACTTGTGTTTCAGAAAGAGGACAACCCTACCAAAGGGTTAGATTGGTGAACACACTAAACCCTGACCCCCCAAAACCTCTTTACCACACCCTATACCATGTGTCCGGCATTTCGGGGAAGTAGGCTACACTTATACAAAGAGCAGAGGGATTAAACTAGCAACCAATTGGTCAGACCTCCACCTCTTGGCTACTGCCGTTACAGTGCCACTTCTGTCAGCCAGAAGTCAGAAAAGTTGGCTGTGATCTCCTCAGTGCATCCATCTTTTCCCCAATGACGTAGAGCTCAGCGAATGGTTGAGCGGCAGTGCAGAGTCCCGCCTCCCGCTGGGGCGGAGTCTACAGGTGTTAGATCAGAGATAAGGTTGCCGCGAAGCAACCGTCATCACTCCACTCGGTGGCTGAGCAGTGAGCACACCCTTTATTCTCAGCAGCAGGAACTTCATCAAGCTTTCGGACCGACTGGAGGGCTCTGTAAGGGTAAAGTGTTTATTTGATAGATAATCTATCAGTTTATTCATTGCGATGCAGAAGGAATATTTTTTATTTGATTCATAAAATCCAACAGATATTCTACTAATATACTATAGCCATACATGAGCAGGTTCCATAATCTTCTAAATACTTTTGATTCTCTATACCTTCGTTATATCTACAAAGCGTAATGTGTAGATTGTTGCTTCGTTCTCAGTTTCCCTATCTTACTAAATCCTTGAAAGGACGCCAGAAAGATGCAAACATTCGAGATGTCCGAAAGCTTTTCTCTCGAGAGTTTGGGAAACACGTTGGGATTTGCAAAGAAATTAGAATTTTAAGGAAGCTCGTAGAGCTTGGTGACTCTGTTTGCCAGGTGAAAATAACAAACATTCGAGATGTCCGAAAGCTTTTCTCTCGAGAGTTTGGGAAACACGTTGGGATTTGCAAAGAAATTAGAATTTTAAGGAAGCTCGTAGAGCTTGGTGACTCTGTTTGCCAGGTGAAAATAACAAACATTCGAGATGTCCGAAAGCTTTTCTCTCGAGAGTTTGGGAAACACGTTGGGATTTGCAAAGAAATTAGAAGTTTTAGGAAGCTCGTAGAGCTTGGTGACTCTGTTTGCCAGGTGAAAATAAATGGAGGGGCAGCAGGGAGTGGCTTTCTTCTATTTGGAAAGTACATCCTAACAAACGCCCACGTAGTCCTTGATGAAGAAAAAATAAACCTGAAGGAAAACATATCTGTTGTTTTCTTCTACGAGGATAAGGTAGAAAACCCTTGTTTACCATTGCTTGTAACGGTGGTTGCCTGGAGATATCATGTTGACAAAGAAGGATACAAGCAGGATTGGGCTTTGCTTGGGGTCGATAATAATCAAAATACCTTAACGATGATTATACAGCCTCTACTTCAGCACTTTGGACCGGTAACTGAAAGTGGTCACATTTGTATTATCGGCCACCCGGAAGGGAAGGTCAAAATGTGGGACCCATGCTTCACAATCCCTCGGGACGAATGCGAAAAACGTATAAAACCTGATTACCTTTTTAGGGACATACAGACCTACGACAGCTGTTTTTATGAAGGTTCATCTGGCTCACCAGTTTTTGATCACAATTTTAAAGTTGTATCGATGCACACTGGGGGGTTCCCTGATAAAAACACTGAACATGCTTTTGAGTATGCACATCCCCTATCACTCATTATTGAAGAAATCCTTATGGATATAGTGAGACACCGTAAATTGGATGTGCTGTTGGCAATGATCACTTGTGGCATTCCTAAAGAAGTGAAGGCTGCCGTAATCGAAAAGGTTCTACGTTATTTTGACAAAAGTTTTGTCTGTACAGAAAATGATTTGATTGAACTCGCAAACTCGTCTTACTGTAAGGCAGAACAAAAGCATCTAAAGGACTTTTTTCTAGATTTCAATCCATGGATACCTAGGGACTTAGTTTGACTTTAGTAAAGCTCTACATTGTAGTTTAATAAACCTTGCCTCTGGGTTAGAGGATATAGAGAGACCCTTAACACTTCCACAGAGGAAACAGGAAGAGGAGGACACTATAGAATCAAACATTATCTTTATTATTATGTGGCGTGTCATAAATATTTGGCCTGTTCAGCCCTTTGAGACTGTAATGGTGATTAAGGCTATACAAATAAAATTGAATTGAATTGTAATTCTTCTTGGGAGACAACCGGACAGGAGCAAAGGTGGATCAATATATAGTTTAAGCCATCTCTCGAAGGACACTTCTCACGCTCTCGAATGCTCACAGCGAGTGTATGGTGTGTGGGCCCACACAAGAACCATGGCAGACGTTTAAACCGGTTTATTGTAGTTTGAGCAATATTACGTGCAAAGCAGGTGCTCCATGCTGCCATGTCAGAGATGAGAGTATGGGGTGATGGCTGATGATGTAATTTTTCCATCTACATTTTTTTCAAATTATGTTTGTAAGTACTTATATTATAATATAAGTAAATAATATTGAGATGAAGCATAATTAAATATATTTTTTACTTAAAGCTTTTAATGTTTTGCGACTTTATAGCTTTTGTAAAAGTGACTTTAAAAAAAAATCGGTGTACTATTAAGTACTTATTTCATAAGTACATAGTTTATATCATAGTTTATATTTAAAAAACATTCAAGAATGTATGCTCTTTCTGAATTTCTATTAAAAGTTTTCACATTTTACGCAATTTTGTAGTGTATGGTTGAAACCATTGTTTGAAACACTGATGTAATAATTAAGTGATCATTTTGGAATTGTACTTTCACTTCATTTTCAATAAAAATTTGATATAATATCACAGTACATATATGTTGCATACATGTTGCAAAACTCTTCCTGTTCTGTACCAGTTTTGTTTATTGGAAAATGAATCATTTTGTAGAAAAAGGAAATTGAACGTTATACAAACATTCCCTCTGGTTTCCAGATGTGTGGTGTTGTGGATAAAAACCAACAGAAAATACGAGAGGTCTAGAAGAACAAGGTTTGAAACAAAAATACTTTATTATCTATTAATAGTATAGAAGTCATAACAAAACATGAGTTGGTTTGCAAAGAACTCCTGATCTGGCATCAGGCATCGTTATATCCCCAAACGGTATGGCCCCCCAATGTGCACTGACCAATCACAACACTATGCATCGGGTCTAGAACTTTGACGCCTCCATGTCCCCCACCCCAGTTCCCCATTGACTAAACATGCACTCATCTTCCTTCCCCGAGTTCTCAGTATATTAAAGTTGAACACTCCAGTGTTCAACTTTATATATACTATATACTTTATAATCAACCTTATTAATCAAAATGATTTTTTACGCAATAAACAGCAAGTGCTTATGAGGTGAGCCATGTATAATCAAAGAAAACAAATCCCTATGCCACATGGGTTGACATAAAGATATGACATACACGAGCATAATGACAATCTATTTAGACAATAAGCCTGCATTCAAACAATTGAAAACCACTGTATGTTTTTATGGAATACATTCATAAAGACGGCATTGTTTGACTCTAACTTTTAACTTTAACCTTTAAGTCAGTGTAGAAGCTACGTGTGAGAGAGAGACTGCAGGGGGCTCCTTTCTTACTTGTGGACGTCATGAAGCTGTCCCCGCCTCCTCCTCTCGTGAGCCAGGTAGAGAGGTTTACAACTTTACGGGGCCAATTTAAGCAGGGTTCATCTCTGGGTGACGGCAAATGGTGTAATTGAGTGACACGTGAATGTCCCTCCGGATAAAGGCTCCTTTAACCATGTGGTAAAAATATGAATGCAGTATTTAGTGTTTAACTTTGATTGTGACAATAAGGTGGACCGTGACATATAAATGAATAGAGAAATAGAAAGTGTCAGTCTTTGCTGGCTCTTCACGGTCCTGAGCCGGGTTTTCATGAAAAGTAGAAGATGTTCAATGTCCTGAAACTTCTTGGGTGATCCTATGGGGTCGTGAACTATAACCCTGAAGTGGAATGAGTCTGGGGTAACAGGGCGTTTCCTTTTAAATCGAATCCAAAATCATGTGTAATATTCCTCATATTTGAACTTCATTAATTAAACTGATTTAAACATTTACATAATAAACCATATGTGCTTATGAGATGAGCCATGTATAATCAAAGAAAACAAATCCCTATGCCACATGGGTTGACATAAAGATATGACATACACGAGCATAATGACAATCTACTTAGACAATAAGCATGCATTCAAACAATTGACAACCACTGTATGTTTCTATGTAATACATTCATTAAGACGGCATTGTTTGACTCTTTTAACCTTTAACCTTTAACCTTTAAGTCAGTGTAGAAGCTACGTGTGAGAGAGACTGCAGGGGGCTCCTTTCTTACTTGTTGACGTCATGAAGAGGTCACCGCCTCCTCCTCTCTTGAGCAAGGTAGAGAGGTTTACAACTTTACGGGGCCAATTTAAGCAGGGTTCATCTCTGGGTGTCGGCAAATTAAGTAAATGAGTGACACGTGAATGTCCCTCCGGATAAAGGCTCCTAAAACCATGTGGTAAAAATATGAATGCAGTATTTAGTGTTTAACTTTGATTGTGACAATAAGGTGGACCTTGACATATAAATGAATAGAGAAATAGAAAGTGTCACAGTCTTGGCCGGCTCTTCACGGTCCTGAGCCGGGTTTTCCCTCCTGCTACCTGCCTTCACTGTGCACAAGCCACGCCCACTCCATGGCCCGACTCTGCTCCTGGTTTTTGGCATGCTGTGCCACCAGCGCACCTGTGGCTGATTACCAACCAGTGGCTGGTAACAGGGCGGGCATAAGGTGGGAGAAACCACCCCACTCAGCAGGGGGGCTACCTGCCAAGAGGAAGTACGTTGGTCCGGGACCGGATCTCCTGAAGACGCTCTACATCTCTGCTGACGGCCACAGCATGGCTGGAGAGGACGACAACCAGGAGGACTAGGTGAGAAGACTTGTGTTTCAGAAAGAGGACAACCCTACCAAAGGGTTAGATTGGTGAACACACTAAACCCTGACCCCCCAAAACCTCTTTACCACACCCTATACCATGTGTCCGGCATTTCGGGGAAGTAGGCTACACTTATACAAAGAGCAGAGGGATTAAACTAGCAACCAATTGGTCAGACCTCCACCTCTTGGCTACTGCCGTTACAGTGCCACTTCTGTCAGCCAGAAGTCAGAAAAGTTGGCTGTGATCTCCTCAGTGCATCCATCTTTTCCCCAATGACGTAGAGCTCAGCGAATGGTTGAGCGGCAGTGCAGAGTCCCGCCTCCCGCTGGGGCGGAGTCTACAGGTGTTAGATCAGAGATAAGGTTGCCGCGAAGCAACCGTCATCACTCCACTCGGTGGCTGAGCAGTGAGCACACCCTTTATTCTCAGCAGCAGGAACTTCATCAAGCTTTCGGACCGACTGGAGGGCTCTGTAAGGGTAAAGTGTTTATTTGATAGATAATCTATCAGTTTATTCATTGCGATGCAGAAGGAATATTTTTTATTTGATTCATAAAATCCAACAGATATTCTACTAATATACTATAGCCATACATGAGCAGGTTCCATAATCTTCTAAATACTTTTGATTCTCTATACCTTCGTTATATCTACAAAGCGTAATGTGTAGATTGTTGCTTCGTTCTCAGTTTCCCTATCTTACTAAATCCTTGAAAGGACGCCAGAAAGATGCAAACATTCGAGATGTCCGAAAGCTTTTCTCTCGAGAGTTTGGGAAACACGTTGGGATTTGCAAAGAAATTAGAATTTTAAGGAAGCTCGTAGAGCTTGGTGACTCTGTTTGCCAGGTGAAAATAACAAACATTCGAGATGTCCGAAAGCTTTTCTCTCGAGAGTTTGGGAAACACGTTGGGATTTGCAAAGAAATTAGAATTTTAAGGAAGCTCGTAGAGCTTGGTGACTCTGTTTGCCAGGTGAAAATAACAAACATTCGAGATGTCCGAAAGCTTTTCTCTCGAGAGTTTGGGAAACACGTTGGGATTTGCAAAGAAATTAGAAGTTTTAGGAAGCTCGTAGAGCTTGGTGACTCTGTTTGCCAGGTGAAAATAAATGGAGGGGCAGCAGGGAGTGGCTTTCTTCTATTTGGAAAGTACATCCTAACAAACGCCCACGTAGTCCTTGATGAAGAAAAAATAAACCTGAAGGAAAACATATCTGTTGTTTTCTTCTACGAGGATAAGGTAGAAAACCCTTGTTTACCATTGCTTGTAACGGTGGTTGCCTGGAGATATCATGTTGACAAAGAAGGATACAAGCAGGATTGGGCTTTGCTTGGGGTCGATAATAATCAAAATACCTTAACGATGATTATACAGCCTCTACTTCAGCACTTTGGACCGGTAACTGAAAGTGGTCACATTTGTATTATCGGCCACCCGGAAGGGAAGGTCAAAATGTGGGACCCATGCTTCACAATCCCTCGGGACGAATGCGAAAAACGTATAAAACCTGATTACCTTTTTAGGGACATACAGACCTACGACAGCTGTTTTTATGAAGGTTCATCTGGCTCACCAGTTTTTGATCACAATTTTAAAGTTGTATCGATGCACACTGGGGGGTTCCCTGATAAAAACACTGAACATGCTATTGAGTATGCACATCCCCTATCACTCATTATTGAAGAAATCCTTATGGATATAGTGAGACACCGTAAATTGGATGTGCTGTTGGCAATGATCACTTGTGGCATTCCTAAAGAAGTGAAGGCTGCCGTAATCGAAAAGGTTCTACGTTATTTTGACAAAAGTTTTGTCTGTACAGAAAATGATTTGATTGAACTCGCAAACTCGTCTTACTGTAAGGCAGAACAAAAGCATCTAAAGGACTTTTTTCTAGATTTCAATCCATGGATACCTAGGGACTTAGTTTGACTTTAGTAAAGCTCTACATTGTAGTTTAATAAACCTTGCCTCTGGGTTAGAGGATATAGAGAGACCCTTAACACTTCCACAGAGGAAACAGGAAGAGGAGGACACTATAGAATCAAACATTATCTTTATTATTATGTGGCGTGTCATAAATATTTGGCCTGTTCAGCCCTTTGAGACTGTAATGGTGATTAAGGCTATACAAATAAAATAAAATTGAATTGAATTGTAATTCTTCTTGGGAGACAACCGGACAGGAGCAAAGGTGGATCAATATATAGTTTAAGCCATCTCTCGAAGGACACTTCTCACGCTCTCGAATGCTCACAGCGAGTGTACCACAGAGTTCTAGCGTCCAGTTGAGTTGATGCAATGCAACCCTGCTAATCAGACAATAGGGCGGGTCTTGGCGTGGCAATATAGGATTCTTAAATTTGCGTCAGGATTGGATGACGTGAACGGCTCCGGTTGACGTTAGCCAATCTGGTTCACGTCAGCTATCGCTAACTCGTAGCTGCCTACTGCCGGAATTTTCCACATCTTTGCCGCTGGCAACCCTAACGGCACCCGGCCCCCGGGCCCGAGTGCATTCAGGTTCGAACGTTTTGGTTACTTGGGCACCAGCGCCGTAACATTCAGTCCGCTCCCCAACAACAACTGACTTCAATCTGTCTACCCTTTTTCTACCCTCCCTCTTCTCAAATACACTCGCCTCTTCTGCAGCGCATCATCCCAATCACCCAATAAACAACACACCGACCCTATTACAGTGGTATATAGTTGAGTACAATTGTAGTAGTTTACTCTTTGCCACACACGCCACCTATGGGTTGTTGCCCCTCCACCTAGATGGCGTTACTGGGCCCACACAAGAACCATGGCAGACGTTTAAACCGGTTTATTGTAGTTTGAGCAATATTACGTGCAAAGCAGGTGCTCCATGCTGCCATGTCAGAGATGAGAGTATGGGGTGATGGCTGATGATGTAATTTTTCCATCTACATTTTTTTTCAAATTATGTTTGTAAGTACTTATATTATAATATAAGTAAATAATATTGAGATGAAGCATAATTAAATATATTTTTTACTTAAAGCTTTTAATGTTTTGCGACTTTATAGCTTTTGTAAAAGTGACTTTAAAAAAAAATCGGTGTACTATTAAGTACTTATTTCATAAGTACATAGTTTATATCATAGTTTATATTTAAAAAACATTCAAGAATGTATGCTCTTTCTGAATTTCTATTAAAAGTTTTCACATTTTACGCAATTTTGTAGTGTATGGTTGAAACCATTGTTTGAAACACTGATGTAATAATTAAGTGATCATTTTTGGAATTGTACTTTCACTTCATTTTCAATAAAAATTTGATATAATATCACAGTACATATATGTTGCATACATGTTGCAAAACTCTTCCTGTTCTGTACCAGTTTTGTTTATTGGAAAATGAATCATTTTGTAGAAAAAGGAAATTGAACGTTAGACAAACAAAACCCTCTGGTTTCCAGATGTGTGGTGTTGTGGATAAAAACCAACAGAAAATACGAGAGGTCTAGAAGAACAAGGTTTGAAACAAAAATACTTTATTATCTATTAATAGTACAGAAGTCATAACAAAACATGAGTTGGTTTGCAAAGAACTCCTGATCTGGCATCAGGCATCGTTATATCCCCAAACGGTATGGCCCCCCAATGTGCACTGACCAATCACAACACTATGCATCGGGTCTAGAACTTTGACGCCTCCATGTCCCCCACCCCAGTTCCCCATTGACTAAACATGCACTCATCTTCCTTCCCCGAGTTCTCAGTATATTAAAGTTGAACACTCCACAGTGTTCAACTTTATATATACTATATACTTTATAATCAACCTTATTAATCAAAATGATTTTTTACGCAATAAACAGCAAGTGCTTATGAGGTGAGCCATGTATAATCAAAGAAAACAAATCCCTATGCCACATGGGTTGACATAAAGATATGACATACACGAGCATAATGACAATCTATTTAGACAATAAGCCTGCATTCAAACAATTGAAAACCACTGTATGTTTTTATGGAATACATTCATAAAGACGGCATTGTTTGACTCTAACTTTTAACTTTAACCTTTAAGTCAGTGTAGAAGCTACGTGTGAGAGAGAGACTGCAGGGGGCTCCTTTCTTACTTGTGGACGTCATGAAGCTGTCCCCGCCTCCTCCTCTCGTGAGCCAGGTAGAGAGGTTTACAACTTTACGGGGCCAATTTAAGCAGGGTTCATCTCTGGGTGACGGCAAATGGTGTAATTGAGTGACACGTGAATGTCCCTCCGGATAAAGGCTCCTTTAACCATGTGGTAAAAATATGAATGCAGTATTTAGTGTTTAACTTTGATTGTGACAATAAGGTGGACCGTGACATATAAATGAATAGAGAAATAGAAAGTGTCAGTCTTTGCTGGCTCTTCACGGTCCTGAGCCGGGTTTTCATGAAAAGTAGAAGATGTTCAATGTCCTGAAACTTTTTGGGTGATCCTATGGGGTCGTGAACTATAACCCTGAAGTGGAATGAGTCTGGGGTAACAGGGCGTTTCCTTTTAAATCGAATCCAAAATCATGTGTAATATGCCTCATATTTGAACTTCATTAATTAAACTGATTTAAACATTTACATAATAAACCATATGTGCTTATGAGATGAGCCATGTATAATCAAAGAAAACAAATCCCTATGCCACATGGGTTGACATAAAGATATGACATACACGAGCATAATGACAATCTACTTAGACAATAAGCATGCATTCAAACAATTGACAACCACTGTATGTTTCTATGTAATACATTCATTAAGACGGCATTGTTTGACTCTTTTAACCTTTAACCTTTAACCTTTAAGTCAGTGTAGAAGCTACGTGTGAGAGAGACTGCAGGGGGCTCCTTTCTTACTTGTTGACGTCATGAAGAGGTCACCGCCTCCTCCTCTCTTGAGCAAGGTAGAGAGGTTTACAACTTTACGGGGCCAATTTAAGCAGGGTTCATCTCTGGGTGTCGGCAAATTAAGTAAATGAGTGACACGTGAATGTCCCTCCGGATAAAGGCTCCTAAAACCATGTGGTAAAAATATGAATGCAGTATTTAGTGTTTAACTTTGATTGTGACAATAAGGTGGACCTTGACATATAAATGAATAGAGAAATAGAAAGTGTCACAGTCTTGGCCGGCTCTTCACGGTCCTGAGCCGGGTTTTCCCTCCTGCTACCTGCCTTCACTATGCACAAGCCACTCCCACTCCATGGCCCGACTCTGCTCCTGGTTTTTGGCATGCTGTGCCACCAGCGCACCTGTGGCTGATTACCAACCAGTGGCTGGTAACAGGGCGGGCATAAGTTGGGAGAAACCACCCCACTCAGCAGGGGGGCTACCTGCCAAGAGGAAGCACGTTGGTCCGGGACCGGATCTCCTGAAGACGCTCTACATCTCTGCTGACGGACACGGCGTGGCTGGAGAGGACGACAACCAGGAGGACTAGGTGACTGACTTGTGTTTCAGAAACAGGACAACCCTACCAAAGGGTTAGATTGGTAAACCCACTAAACCCTGACCCCCCAAAACCTCTTTACCACACCCTATACCATGTGTCCGGCATTTCGGGGAAGTAGGCTAAACTTATACAAAGAGCAGAGGGATTAAACTAGCAACCAATTGGTCAGACCTCCACCTCTTGGCTACTGTCGTTACAGTGCCCCTTCTATCAGCCAAAAGTCAGAAAAGTTGGCTGTGATTGTCGTGGATTAACTGAGATATATAACACTTAGACTAATTCAAGAGAGAGAGAGAGTAAAATGAAAACGAGGTGTCCGGAGCAAGAATTGACAAAAGACTTTATCGTGCAGAAAAACAACAACGATAACAGCCGGGTAGGTCTTAAGAGTCACTGCTTTGCCAACAGATTCGAGCCTCTTCTTAAACACACAAAAGCACAGTCCTCAGCAGTTTCTTGTTTTTCTAGGTGTCACACATAATAAAACACAAATACTTCTAAACAGATGGTCACCGAGATAGTCTAGGACCCAGGAAGTGGAGTCAGCATGCATTGTCTCAGTAGACAACTGCTCCTGGGGGGTTGCGCCCCAACCCCTGCTCTGACCCAAGACTGCCAGGCCTCGTGACCAGCCCTGGATCAAAATCCAAGACGCTTTACATGTTTTCTACCATTAGATATACAGGCCTAATTTTAATCGAATTTTAATAGAATATAATCATTAATTTCTACCACACATCCCCCCTTGTTGGGGCCAATAAGGTTCCAACAAATTACTTGAATTATTGCTAAGCCTATATGCTACTAAGCCCTTGCCAAATTGACACCACATCTGGTCATCGGTAAAAACCTCAGAGCTTTGACAGGGATTTCAACCTGATTTTAGGCCAAAAAGATTTACCAAATGCAGTGTATTATTAACACTCTAATCCCTACAAGTTGTTTCATATGTAATCATAAAACCTTTCTAATCATAATAACACAATATTCTATATTCATCATGCAACTATATCAAATGTGTATCTAGAATACCTACATAATAATCATAAACAGCATAATAATCAATAATCATTCAGCATGCATTGAAAATTGGCATTTCAAAAATATGTGACACCATGTTATACATTAAAAATTGACATAACATACATTCAATAATGTGAAACATAATAAAAATTAAAAACTAAGATTGTCAACAAGCTTGCATGGATTTGAATAGCTCTGATTATCGTCATATACCGGTATACTATATAACGTGGTCTGTTTGCAGCCACCAGCCCTGAAACCCATTAGTCCAATGTCCATTTGTTCACACTGTCTGAAATGGTTGTGGTTCACATGAGGGGTCTGATTCTCACATTCCGGTCTCCTCTCTAGTTTCACTCCAATCTATCTCCCCATAGAGCATCCTCTCCCAGTCACCCGACTCCTCTATGCCAGACACCATTTCATTGAATTAAATTGGATATGTAATTCACACTGATCTTTCCTATGCACATGTTCATGATTCTGGCGGAAGGTTAATGCACATAACGGTTGGTTATCCGACATAACAGTAAACACAAATTCATTAACTTGGTCTCGCGGTGGTATCTGAGCATATAAAACAGTTTTCCCTTTGTTGTCAATTAGTCCTGAATGATTTTGGGCCGGATTATCCTGTGTTCCTCTCTGGCTTTCTTCAGTAGGCCTACCACCCCCTAATTCCTGGCCCTTCCAGGTTTGTGTTGTCCCCGTGGTTTCATCCTTCCTCGGGGTCTGTGCTTGTGCCAGCGAAATCTGGCACAACCCGTAAAGGATCAGAAACAGGCTCCCCGTTTCCAGCATCATCATGCTGCTGTATCTCTTGGCTCGACTGGATCTGGTCCTGGGGCAGCTGGTCAGCCCCACGTGTGTCTGCGTCTGGCTCCTCCTCCTCACGGTCGTCTCTGGCTTTGGGTTGAGCAGCTTTAGTGCAGTGGTTGAGATGATACCACGTGGCACTTCCTTCCACTTGGATGGCTGTTGGTGTTGCGCTGGTGACTTTGTATTGCCCTTCTCGCCTAGGCTCGTGGTCACCCGGCTCCACCCCCCTTGGTGGCTCCTTCTCCAACTCTGGAACTCTGCCTTTCTCTTGTTGAAAAATAAGCCTGTGTATGCCAGTTAGTTGTCCCATATAACGTCTTAATTCAGTTTCCAATTGTTCTAATGGAGGTCCTTTATGAGGCCCTCGAATGACAGGTGAAGGCATGGGTCGACTAGTTTTCATGCGATAACTCATTAGTGTCAGTCGTAGTGCATTAGTCCTTTAATTTAGTACTCTAATTTAATTTTGTTAATCTTTGTCTTAAGCGTCCGATTCCTCTCTCCACCATACCTTGTGGTTTGAGGAACGTAGACACAGCCTAATCTTTGTTTGACATGCAGATGTTAAATCACTTGTTTGAGTGTTTTCTGAATAAACGCTGCTCTGTCGCCTGAGCTAATTTGTGACGGAATTCCAAACCTTGGCATGACTTCTCTAGTCAGAACCTTGATTACCGTAGCCGCACTTTGGTCTTCTGATGGGACTGCTTCTACCCATCTGAACACTGTTTTTTCCAAATATTTCACACTCATTTAGTTGGATGTCAATCATTGTTTGCAAGTATGGTGAAGAAAGACCTTGTTTTCAAAATTCTTCCAAATTCTCCTCAATACCTCCCCCCTTGCGCAATGGTCAAAAACATGCGCATTAAATGATAAGCAAATCTAATAACGCCGTTGGTGCAACCAACGTCGAAACGTCTAACCTAAGCATCAGCAAACTGAAACCAATCTTTTGGGAAGGGAAATCGAAACCAGTATGTCCAACTCCTAAACCCAATATGGGTGCGTTTACCATCAGCCGCCCGAAACCACGCTGTTCCAAAGTCATGCACTAAACCGAAAAAACGTACATGCGTTAGTGGCCTTCTATACCACAAAGGTAAAATAAAATGAAATAAAACGCGACATGCCCCGTTTCAAGACGACCTCTGCTGCCAGAGCTGACATATCTGACTCCTGTTCCCCCTCCACCTTTCATCAGCCGGCTTTTCCTATGATGGTTGCAGTCCGTCACTCCATGATCAGGTGAGCCAGTGCTCACAGTGACTCTGCCAAGTAATCGTGACTGTGCCTGAATTAGGTTGTCCCGGGCTTCAAGGTGGGATCTTACCCGTCGTTGGCTAACCAGCCTTCCATACTGGCTTATTGCAGGATGCCGTACCTGGGATACGATCAATCCCCACCTATATGGTGGTATAGATCGCAAAGTGGAGGGATGGAGACAGAGTCTTCAGCCGCATCTGCCTTATGCAGCCATATGTGTGCGTCATGAATACACATCAGGGCGACTATAAAACAAAATATAATTGATCAGAGTTAAAATTATTAAAGTGTTGCAGCAGCATTAGTGGCATTTGAAGGTAAACCCACTACTTCCGAATCCAATTTGACAACATAGCATGTATGACTCCTTCCCAGCAGATGTAGCGTCAATCCACCTATTGTCCTTAACTAGGGAGATGTGAAAGAAAACAAAAATCACAATATTAAAACTTGCATCTTCAATATTGGGCGACTCACTTTTGTCTTAACCGTTAAAAATCACAATTCTTTTCATAATCCTACCCGATTGCCCTTCACTATCTATTTAAATTGGACAACCTAATTAAACCTTTTATTCTACCTATTGCTTGCATTTAGTGTTTTCCATATTTTGATTCACTACTATACCAAACCCAAATCCTCTATGTTGATCTTAACTAGTTTATTCAACACTGAATTGATGCATTGTTTCTATTTAGTAATTAACCATATTGTTTTATCTGAAGTATGCTTGTGTATCCCCTTGTGTACTCAGTCACTTGGAGTAGGAGAGGATTCTCCCCTACCTCGGCAGCCCTGACACACACACGAGAACAGGCTCACACACACCCTTTCTTATTTTATTTTACTTATTTATTTTAAATTACATTTGTCATTGTGGATAACCTAAATTAGAAATTTGGATAACGTTTTATCATACTTATTTGGTCTAATTTTTAAGTATTGCCGATTGTTTTTTCTAAATTATAAGATCACTTTTAATAAATTGTCTATTACTTATCATAATCTTGAAGGAAATATTTTATTTGTGTTGTTATCTTGGCACCTAGACCTCGTCAGGCCCAAGCACCAAAATAACATCCACCTGTCCACGCAGAGTCCATGGGTTGGGTCCGCTCCTGGTTTGATGAGTCACTTTACCCTGGCGCCATTGAACCCATTGACTCCTGTGGAGTGTGGTGTGCAGACAATTTTTAACGCTAATTGCTCATGTTTGAGTCTAAATAATTATTCCTAAATCCTGTAATCACCATTTAACTTGCTCAGGGACACATCAACACTCAGCTAGGAGAGATGGGGATCGAACCAGCAACCCTTCGGTTACCAGACAACTGCTCTACCTCCTGAGCTAAACGACCCCAGCCACCTCTCCGCTGATTTATTACCTCCGGCTCGGTCCTCATCCGCCCTTTTTGCTTTCTATACATTCCTCTCCCTTCTCCAAACACCTTCTCTCTCCGATCCAACCCGTTGTCTCACCAGTGCTCTGTGTACCAAGATGTAATGATCTATACCACATGGTGTTCCGACGCGATGCAGAGTCTCCAAGAACCACAGAATCACCAATCCCAGTGGTGGTTCTATGTTTTTTCTAAAACAGTGGACATAGGTTACATTCAGGGACAAATTACAGAGTACATCCAAACGCACAAATAATCTATTAGGCACAATGCAAATTCAATCTCTTTCTCTCTGTTGTCTCTCTGTCCAGCCCCCACCGGCGGGTTTTCCTTACTTACGTTCCTTCTCTCCAACTTTCTTTACCTCTCTTTACCTACTTCCTTTGCTTTCACAAATCTCCATAACCATTTTCACTTTCAGTAATCCTTTCCTTTCCTTTCTGGTTTATTCGTTTTTGGACACACTCCGAAACTAGATTATTAATCTTAAAAGGCCATCGAAAGATATGAATGTCCCCAAAGAAAATTCTAACCGGAAAGCCTTCTCCAATCTCATCGCCACTTCTCGTTGCCAATCCACACACTCTTCCTCTTCTCTGTCTCACTCTTCACAAATCACTTCTTCTGACCCCTCTAACCCAACTCAATGTAACTCTTTCTCACTCACTCACTCACTCACTCACTCACTCACTCACTCACTCACTCACTCACTCACTCACTCACTCACTCACTCACTCACTCACTCACTCACTCACTCACTCACTCAGATATACAACTTAAAATAAGAATGGAGCTATACCTATGACTTGGAGCTGTCATAGGTATTAACTGCGTGTGTTCCGAGAATCCCAAAGTTTTGGTGAATTTTCCTGCCAGGGGGAGGTGAGAGGCATAACTTGGACCTACGCAAGTGTAAGTGGCTCCAGTGTCAGCCATCATTGGCATGCCTCTATAATTTATCAGAACCTGCAGTATTGGTTCCTCATCAGCTTGTTTTTGTGATTGCTACAAGCTGACCCTCCCCCTGTGGATTCTCTGGGCACCCCTAGTATCCCTGTCCCATAAAGGGACCTGCCTGATAGCTACCTCCTTGTTCCTGCCTTCCCTTATAACCGTTACCCTGTCCTTGCTGGGATGGTAAAGGGTTAGTCAAACAATTTCTCTTCATATGTCCTTCCTGGTTGCACCCATAACATATTAAAGGACCTCTGCGTTGTCCTTGGAATCCTTGCTGTTGATTATTTCTATTCTGTCCTTGGGACCCCTGTTGCTGATTCTGTCTATTTTTAGACAGTTCCCATAATTATGGATGTGTACATGTGTAACAGGTGGAGTAGGTGACAGTTGGCTCTGAGGCTGTTGTACTGGGAGAGAGAATGCCAATCGTGGATGTTGGTTTTGAAGTGCGCCCTGCTGGGCGGCTTGCGATATTACGGCAGCTGGTTCTAAAACACCTGCCTGTCTCTTCTTATCTCTTTCCTTCCTTGTGAGATCTTCCAGCTGAAGCTGATATAGCTTCCTCTGAACCTCCTTGCTTTGTTCCTGTATTCTTTGTTTATTCTGACGATATTCATCCACTGCATGAACTAAATGGTCATTAAAATCTTTATGAGATCCTGATGTAAACAGTCCAACCACATCCTCTAGCTTGGCTTTGATTTGGCTGGGAAGTGTCTCTATCACAGAGTTTCTAAACATGACAGAGAACACCGGATGGATCTCAGGATCCTCATCCGTCTCCATGTGCCATCTGTCTACTTGGGCCTGCAGGTAGGATGCAGGGTTCTCTGTGTCACCAATAGAGAGACCTCTCATGTTTTTAGGATCCATACGGACCGGGAACTCGCTCCTGAGTGTGGCCCACAACGCCCCTCTGTAATGATCAAGTGTAGTCTCATCATCCTTTCCATCCAGTATATTCAACCCTCCATTCCTCAGTACAAACTCCATCTTGGATAACCCCAATACGCTTGCCAACAGAGCTTTCAGGTCCCCCACTGTAATTAGCTTTCCCACTGTGAGCTCCTCAAATGTTCTAATCCATTTAGACGCCCCGTTGAGTATGTTAGGGAGTCTAGAAATGACTCCCTCCAAGTCCTGTGAACCCCACGGTTGATAATGGACCTGTTGTCCTTCGACTAGAATAGGATAGTTCCCTGGAGAAGTTTCGGGTGCTTTTTCTTCTCTCTGTGATCTCCTTGGTCTCCCCTGTGTTTCGAGTGCCAGGGAGTCCCATAATGCTGCACTACAGCAAGGCTCCTCTGGCCCTCGAAACGCACAGAAACTCTCTTCCCCATCTCTATCACTCCTCTGAGCCTTCGTTCTCTTTACTGATCTCTTTCCTCTCCTTTTCTTTCCTGGAGAAGGCCCCTCGCAAACCTGCTCATTGCCATCTTTCACATCTTCATTACTGTGCTCAACACCACTTGCCCCATCTTCGTCCTCATCTTTACTCTCACTAGAATTAATGTCAGTATTGTTACATTTATTATCTCCTTCATCTAGTGTGACTTCCCCTTTAGATTCTACGTTGTCTTTTAGCAATGGGTACAACGGTACTAGTTTGTGCAGCGGTGACTCAACCGTCAGAGGCAATGGTTGAGCCTTGTTGTTATTAGCAATTATATCTCCCGCCACTCTCTGTAATGTTCGCCACCTCTCTCCTTCCTCTAAGAACAAAGCTAGTACTAACTTTTCCCTGTCCCTCTTTGCTGAGGCCGTTTTTCCACTTATGTTATCTATGTAGTTCCTTATCACTACTTCCATGTCCCGATACATTATTGGATCAAAAGTCCCTCCCATGGGCCATATAGTACCTGCTGCTTCTGTCCTTTCTTCCCAATTCTCAGAGATCTTTTTCATCTCACCTTTGAGCAATAGACGGTCTCTACTCAAAATCTCTACCGCTGTTGGTGCCATTTTTAATTATTACTTTATTACTTTATTTATCTATTCTGAAGTACACTATTTATTAATAAAATTTATTTGAGTTTATTCTACTAGTTATTTTCTATACTTTACTATCTCTAAGCTACAAATGTGAACTCTTCCCAAGCGCTCGTCTCCCTCCCGAAGGTTGGAATGTGGCCCCCACCCTTCACTGTTATCTTTAACACCGGCCTGCAGGCTCCTGCTCGTCCCCTGTGTGTTTGCTCGTGCACGTGCAGTTAGAGTCAGCACGATGTTTAAGTCAAAGAAGATTTACACATTTATTCAGTACTTCAACAAATTAACTATTCTCTATCCGTCTAATTTATTTATGATTTATGATCAACAACAACAAAAAATGAACCGGGTCGTAAAAACCTCCGAGGTAACTTAATCCTAACACGACTTAAATACAGACAATAAGCCGGTTCATACAATTTCTTTATCTTATATTGAAAAATGTCCGAATTGTTTGTAATTAATTACAAATAAAAAGTTGACCGAGCGTAGAAACTGGCCTTTTGATTAAAATATGAACGGTCGGATGGTACTCCAAACAACAAGCCTATTCTTCCAAAACAATGGCTGAATACATAAACACTCGACCAGATCAAAAACAGACAAGAAACTTCTCAAAATACCAACTCAAACGGTGCCCCAACCAAGAAACTTATCTATTCAAAAAGTGCGAGAAGCCCGTTTTCTCAAGATACCAAGACCGGAATCAGAAATCCCCCCTATTTCTGCAGTCCAACTGGTCTAAGCAAAGAATCAAAAAATTCACCCGTCGGTATCCCAACGAAGCCCTTCTCAAATAAAAATGAATTCATCAACGGAAATGAATTCCAATCCAACTCCAAATGAGATCTCAGAAACCCAACAGTTACGCAATCGTTCGAACTGTGGACACAACTTGAGCAGAGATCTCAGAAATCCAACAGTTACGCAATCGTTCGAACTGTGGACCCAATTTGAGCAGAGATCTCAGAAATCCAACAGTTACGCAATCGTTCGAACTGTGGACCCAATTTGAGCAGAGATCTCAGAAATCCAACAGTTACGCAATCATTCGAACTGTGGACCCAACTTGAGCCGAGATCTCAGAAATCCAACAGTTACGCAATCGTTCGAACTGTGGACCCAACTTGAGCAGAGATCTCAGAAATCCAACAGTTACGCAATCATTCGAACTGTGGACCCTAACTTGAGCCGAGATCTCAGAAATCCAACAGTTACGCAATCGTTCGAACTGTGGACCCACTTTTCTATTGGAACTTTCTCACTAATTCGTTCCTCTAGAATACAGCCACAGGACTTTATAGTAGGACTATTTAACCAAAACACCAAAACACCAAATAACAACTCGTATCAAAATAGGGAGCCACAAAGCGTCTTGGTCATTTAGAACCACAGAACGCGTATATGGCCTATGTGCGCGCGCACGTCAATCTCTTCCGGAGCTCCCGTCTCTCTTTCTCTCTTTAACCTAGGTTCGTTTTGACTAAAGAGACACTTTACCCATTCACCAAGCGTTCAGACAGGGCAAAAACAGATCAACCAACCATTAAATTGTGGTAAGCCAAACTCACCGAGATTAATTTTGTGCGCTTGGTTGTGTGATCCGTCCGTGCCCCGTCCAGCAGCCCGGCAATTGGTCTGTCCCTTAGTAGTCCTGACCGTGACGCCAAATTATGTCGTGGATTAACTGAGATATATAACACTTAGACTAATTCAAGAGAGAGAGAGAGAGTAAAATGAAAACGAGGTGTCCGGAGCAAGAATTGACAAAAGACTTTATCGTGCAGAAAAACAACAACGATAACAGCCGGGTAGGTCTTAAGAGTCACCGCTTTGCCAACAGATTCGAGCCTCTTCTTAAACACACAAAAGCACAGTCCTCAGCAGTTTCTTGTTTTTCTAGGTGTCACACATAATAAAACACAAATACTTCTAAACAGATGGTCACCGAGATAGTCTAGGACCCAGGAAGTGGAGTCAGCATGCATTGTCTCAGTAGACAACTGCTCCTGGGGGGCTGCGCCCCAACCCCTGCTCTGACCCAAGACTCCCAGGCCTCGTGACCAGCCCTGGATCAAAATCCAAGACGCTTTACATGTTTTCTACCATTAGATATACAGGCCTAATTTTAATCATAGTTTACCATAGAATATAATCATTAATTCTACCACATGATCTCCTCAGTGCATCCATCTTTTCCCCAATGACGTAGAGCTCAGCGAATGGTTGAGCGGCAGTGAAGAGTCCCGCCTCCCGCTGGGGTGGAGTCCTCAGGTGTACCAGAGATAAGGTTGCCTCGAAGCAACCGTCATCACTCCACTCGGTGGCTGAGCAGTGAGCACATCTTTATTCTCAGCAGCAGGAACTTCTTCAAGCTTTCGGACTGACTGGAACGCTCTCTAAAGGTAACGTGTTTATTTGATAGATAATCTATCACTTTATTCATTGCGCTGCGGAAGGAATAATTTTTACTTGATTTGTAAAATCCAACAGATATTCCACTAATATATTGTAGCCATACATGAGCAGGTTCCATAATCTTCTAAATACTTTTGATTCTCTATACCTTTGTTATATCTACAAAGCTTAATGTGTAGATTGTTGCTTCTTCACAAATAAAGTGAAGATCAGACGGAAGATGGCCTATGCCTCCGCTTCTTCCATGTGGATGCCTATGCCACTTTCAATAAACGGATAAGTAGGCCATTAGTTAAAAAGAAAAATGTGGTGAGTGTCGTTTGGTACATTTAGATTCTCTCGTCAAATAGACTACACTAGAGCCCTTTAGATAGTGCGACATCTGTCCTCTCGCCGTTTAGTTTTAAGGTGCGGCTCTCTCCGTAGTTCCCGGAAGTTAGCAGCACACACACACACACACACACACACACACACACACACACACACACACACACACCTATGCTTCTAAATTTACCTCAGTACCATCGGCTCCACCTCATGTGCTCTGGTCTTTGCATGTGGGTGTATGCAGTAAACAGGACATCTATTTGCACAGGTGCAGAGGCCCGCCTCCCGCTGGGGTGGAGTATCCAGTTGTTCTCAACAGCAGGAACTTCATCAAGCTTCTTGACCGAGCGCTCTCTAAAGGTATAGTGTTTATTTGATAGATTATTGATCACCTTTTTCATTGTGCTGCAAAAGGTATTTGGCTTAAAACTGTTTGGAGAACTTCTTACCAGTTATATGTATTTGTATAACACGGCTCTTCTTACTGCTGTGGAATGCTCCGTTCACTTGCGGTTTGCCCTGTCGTGTCTTATGGTGTGATCCAAATGCCTCCGACACCTTCCAGACTTCCGTTGTTCTTTGTGATTGTGTCATGAAATTGGCTAGTAATGAAAACACAATATATCCCGTATTGAATACAAGAACAAGTTAAATCAACACAATTTACATCATTTATCTCTAATACTTGAACATGTTATATTGACACAATATTCTGAACAACCCTTATATTGACTCTTGATTCCTGTGATAGGAGCGGGATGCTGTGATGAACATTAATGTACACAATGTAATCGTTCGTTGTTTAGTGCAATGATCATAGGAATAAGAAATAGAGAACGAGATTAATAGTTTTTGAGTTTCTAAAGATGGGATGTGGAATCTATTTAAAGGATCAACCGTGTGTGTGCGTTAGTGGGGGGAGGGGTGCAAAAATAAAATTATACATTTTATTAATTGTTCTTGGTAGTCCATGTATGTGTAGGCCTATAGTTTATGTTTGCAGTTGTTATATGTATTTATCATGACATTCACTACAAATATGTTTTTCAGTTAAAATCTGTGTCTCTCATACCAGCGGACCGCAGCCTCCTGGAGATGATGGAAGTGAAAAAGGAAATGGATGATGAATACTGTGGGAAACCGGAGGAAAAGGTACAGCATACATTTGATGAAGGCTATTTCTTAACGAGTCCATTATAATCATTAGCCTGCACATTTTTTTTTTTACTTTAACCTAACTAAATAATATATCTTTCCTAATTAAAATTACTTTGCATTGTTTTGCTAAAAATATCTGTTTTCAAAGATCTCTTGTTTTACTAACTCCCTGCATCCCTGTTGTTATCTGTTATTTTTCTCATTAGAATCTATTAAATTTACCAGCATTTAGACGTCATATTGTTTTTTCCATCATATTCTGTTTCTTCCATCATATTCTGTTTCTTCCGTAGGCCAAAGAGCAGCATGGACATAAATTTTCCTTTAAGTTTGAAAACAAAGATAAAGTTTACGATGTTTTCTGCACGCAGGAAGGAACTATCTACGAATCACTTCAGGAGAGTATTGTGTTTAAAGATAATGCTTCCTCAAACCAACACAGAGAACTTGTTATTTTACCTAGACCAAATAAAGCTATCAGTTCACATTTTCCATGCCACAAATTGACTAAACTTGAAAAAGTTGATACACTTCATATTAAACCCCTGACTATTATGTACATCAGGCAAGCAAAGAACAAGACATCTACCACAAGCAGCAAGGATAAAAAAGAAAATCATGGAGAGTTGGTAACATTTGCTATAAGAACAACTGGAGGTGCTAACATTCTTTCTAAGGTTATGAAAAATAATGGGCTGAGGAAAAAGAGTGTGGATGAGGTTATTTTGTATGGATACAAAGGTCAAACAATCAGAGAAGCTCTGGTGCAAGATGCACGTTTTAGTGACACGGTATTACAAAACCACCCTAACAATTATTTTCTGGAGGATACAGAGGATGGTAATATCAAGGAAATGTCCCTCCCTATAGATGATCTTGATAGTAAATGTTTCAAGATAACAAAACCAAAACCGCAGGAATCCCATGGTGCTGCAAACCATGATGCACCACAGGAGGCAACATCAAGTAAGACTGCAAGCTCCAACAGTCCAACATCGCTTCAAAATGGGAGTCATCAGCCAACCCCAAGCACCAGGCATCAGTCAACCCCAAACTTGAGCAATCAGAAATCCACCTATCAGCCTATACCGAACTCTAAGGACCTGTTGCAACTCCTTCGTTCTCAGTTTAAAGATCTTGTCAAACTAATGATGGGCCGCGAGAATCCTACTCCTCAAGCAGTCAAAAAACATCTCTCTCAAGAGTTTGGGAAAAGCACAGAGCTTTGCCATGAGGTGAGAGCGATGAGGAGGTTTCTAGAGCTTGGTGATTCTGTTTGCCAGGTGAGAATAGATGCCTCGGCAAAAGGGAGTGGCTTTCTTCTATTTGGAAAGTACATCCTAACAAACGGCCACGTAGTCCTTGATGAGGCAAAACACCCGAGGGAAAAGATAACCGTTATTTTCTCATATGAGGAACTTACAGACAGCCAGTTAATGGATGTGAAGGTCGTTGCCAGTGAGCTTGATGATGATGCTGCAGGCCACAAGCATGATTGGGCTTTGCTGGAGGTCTGTGATGATCTAAATGCCCAACCAATAAAGCCTCTACTGAAGGACTTTGGATTGGTTACTGAAAGGGGTCAGATTTGCATCATCGGGCACCCGAAAGGGGAGGTCAAAATGATAGACCCATGCTTCACAATCCCTCACTCTAAACGTGAGCTAAAGATGATGTTTTTAACTAGAAATTACTATTTTCCAAAACCAATGGATAAGGACATACATACCTATGAGAGCTGCTTTTATCGTGGCTCATCTGGCTCACCTGTCTTTGATAGCAATTTCAAAGTTGTATCGATGCACAGTGGGGGGTTCGAAGACAAGGATTGGGGCCATCTCCTTGAGTATTCACATCCCCTGTCACTCATTATTGAACAAATCCTTATTCAGATAGTGAGAAATAAAAAAGTGGATGTGCTGTTGGCAATGATCACCTGTGGCATTCCCCCAGTGGTGGAGGATGTGGTAAATAAAATATTGAGTAATGACGAAGGATTGGTCTGGACAGAAGAGGAAATGATTAACCTCTGTGCAGGAGACCAAGCTTGTACCAAGACTGAACTTCTAAAGGACTTTTTTAGACAGAGAGATGAATCCACGGAACCAGAAGCTATGGAGTTTTAGCTTTACTTTAGTAAACCTCTACTTTGTATTATGCATTTCCCTCATACAAAAATAATCAAATACAACTGTAGCCGTTTACTCTTTGCCACTCCATCTAGGTGGCTGTCCCTCCACCTAGATGACGTTACTGGGCTCAATCCACACAAGAACCAAGGCAGACGTTTAAACCAGTTTAGTGTAGTTTGAGCAATATTATGTGAAGAGCAGGTGCACCATGCTGCCATGGCAGAGATGTTCTCTCAGACTGTCGGGTGATGGCTGATGATGTAATCTTCCAACTAACTAAACTCCACTCCACTTAATCTCTCAATCAGTCATCACTCTTCCACTTAACCCTAACCCATACATTGTATATGTTTTTAATGGTTTTAAATGCTTTGTGACTTGGTACCTTTGTAAGAGTGGATTTTTATTTTTTTAAATCAATTCACAATAATGACTTATTTCATAACTTAAATCGTTTATATTTAAATCACATTATATATCAACTTTTTTTTTTTTTACTATTATTTCCATTGTAATGCTCTTTGTGCATTCCTATTTAAAGTTTACACGTTTATGCAATTTTTGTAATGCATGTTATTTTAGAATGCAAAGTTGAAACCATAGTTTTAAACACTAATAGTGTTGTAATAATTGTAATGTAATAAATATGGGATTTTTACTGTTTTTATTTCATTTCAATAAATGTATTATGTAATTATACTTTGCCTTATTTTATATCAAACAAAATGTTAAATAATTTGATATAAAATCATAGTGCATACATGTTGCAAAACTCTTACTGTTCTGTAGAAGTCCTACGAACATTCCCTCTGGCTTCAAAATGTGTAGGGTTGTAAATAAAAACCGACACAAAATACGAGAGGTCGAGGAGGAAAAGGTTTGAAAGAAAAATACTTTAGCACTTAATAGCACAGAAGTCATAACCTGAGTTGATTTGCTTGAACTCCTGATCTGGCATCAGGCTTCAGGTTATATCCCCAAACGATGTGGCTTCCCCCCCCACATTCACTGACCAATCACAACACTCATTGCAGCCATCGGGCCTAGAACTTTGACACCTCCTTGTCTCCCACCCCACTTCCCCATTAACATGCACTCATCTTCCTTTCCTGAGTTCTCAGTATATTACAGTGCAAAGGTCTGTTTTACATCTTAAACTTTACAGTAATATCATATTAAGGTCAGTAAAATTCTTGGTGATTAAAATCAACTATATATGCTATATACTTTATGATCAACCTTACTAATTAGACTCATTTAAACACACATGTGCTTATGAGATGAGCCATGCATAATCAATGAAAACAAATCCTTATGCGACAGGTATTTACATAAAGATATGACATACTATGTGTCGGCTTACCTCAGGAGGTAGAGCAGTTGTCTTGTAACCTTCTAACCTTTAAGTCAGTGTAGAAGCAACGTGAGAGAGACTGTCATGAAGACGTGTCTCTTCCTCTCAGGATGACATGAGCTGCAAATGTGTGACACGTGAATGTCCCTCCGGATGTAGGCCTTCATCTGGGCCAGATAAAGACTCCTTTAAGTTAATCATGTGGTAAAAATATGAATACAGTATTTAGTGTTTAACTTTGATTGTGACAATAAGGTGGCATATAAATGAATAGAGAAATAGAAAGAGATAATTGAATTTGGAGAGATGACTTATTCAGTGGTCACCGGCCACCGTAGGGCCAGCTCTGATTTAAACATGAGATGAGCTCATTTCAGAGGGCTAGCAGGAGTTGGACCTTGGAATGGGGCCCTTAGTTGAATACTTTTAACGACACTAGTTTCAAACATGTAAACAAGATGTTACTAATACTTCCTTTGAACCCCATTAATACTCTCCCATAGTGGAATTATCATTGACCCAGAACCATCTCAACTAGTTTGCATTGAAGGTGTACACTAATGAATGACTGATTTCAATCTCTGATTAAAAAATATACATACATATAAAATGGCACCAATTTACATTTACATTTAGGGCATTTAGCAGACGCTTTTACCCAAAGTGACTTACAATAAGTACATTTGTCAAACAATATATCGCTGTCAATACAGTAAAGATGTTCATAGAGCTAACAATCGCTAGGCTAACCCACTCCCTGTGTACAGCAGGGCAAGCAGCTACTGCAGATGTGACGCAATAAAGTACTATGAATAAGTGCATTATAGATTAAGTGCGTACAATAAGTGTGTACATTATGTAGTGCAATGGTATTCTTAAGTTGTTAACCTGTGAAAAACGTCCCTTCAATATTCACTTCTTGCATATTGCTCACAACTGCTTACTCAGTAAACCATTTAAAGTCAGGTCAAAACACTTGCATATCTAAGGGATGCATCTCCTACACATCTACTGAACCGCTCAGGAAAATGTCAACACGTGTGTTAATATACAGTATATCTCTAAGTCAGCTAAGACTCAGTATTGAGGGGTGTGGTCTGAACCTAGCTAAGAGGGAAATAGACTCCACCAATTTAATCGGCTCGAAGGAACCGAAGGAAAGCGATACACAAATGAGGTGAGTTTGCAATGAACTTTATGGAACAACATGATGCTGATGCTTAAAAGCACACCTGGATAACCCTTGATAAAACAACCAGAGGCGACGGACGTCTCTTGTCCATCACTAGCCAAGCGAGATCACTGGGCGTGGTCCTGCAGCCATCCCCTCAGGTGTTGCACCTGCGCTGTGACGCTGCTCCGGGCCGTGCCACCGGGGGCGCTGTACTGCTCCACACTGCTGCTGTAGTCCCACACGGCCGCCACGTCGCGGTCAAACAGGGGGCTGGAGCCAGGGGGGAGAGGTGCTCAGTAAACAGGCCGGAGAAACAACAGTAGTCTCGTAAACCAAAAGACGGCTGGACGTTGTTCGGGACTATCCTGTGTGTGGACGAGTCACCTTATAGCGGCGAGGTCCTCCACAGTCAGCTGGTTCAGAGGGACGTTCTTAGACTCTGCCTGGAAGACGGCTCTTCCAGAGAGTCCGTGGGCCTCTCTGAAGGGCAGCTGGAACACAACAGGGGGCAGCGTGAGCTAAACCAGGCCTCCCTCACACGCAAGGCCTTTCCCACAAGGCCCCTGTTCTACACCACGCGGACAGAGCAGCTCCTCCTGACCGGACGTGGTGGACAGCTGTAGACTAACTGGGGGGGTCAAGGAAAACTAGGGCACTTTAAAACCTGGACCCCGTTTTACGATCATTTGGCGTCTAAGGGACTAATGCAGGTAACCATTGTTGAAATTGGTCCAGTATTGAGTAACGCTGCAATCTTTTGGGGCAACTGCACCGTGTCAAGAAAGGGATCTTAAGGTGCTTGATTGGCCCCTGAAAGGCTTAGACTATAATCTCTGATTATGAAAGAAACCTGAGAGTCTCGTGAGGGTTGAGTTGTTGCAGGAAGAGATGGGAGGAAAGGTGAGTGAGAGCCGGAGAGAGGAGAGTGTGTTGGATTACAGAAAGCGTAGTTTAGTGTTATCTAAATGATTGAACATTTGATCGAGTCTAAAGCCTTCGCAATCTCACCCCAGCCCATTAAACTCACCCCCACTCCACTCTACCCCACTCACCCCCCCATGGCTCTGGCCATAACACTGTAGCACGTAAGCAAAGCGCTGTTATTCATAAGGTAAAAGCAGAGAGGGAGAATGGACCTACTCATAGAGACACTGCATGTTTAATGTTCTTAAACAGCAACACTTTACAGTTGACTTGGTTAGCTTTGGCTGACGGTTCTCACACACACACACACACACACACACACACACACACACACACACACACACACACACACACACACACACACACACACACACACACACACACACACACACACACACACACACACACACACACACACACACACGATACTCACCCCCTTGCGGACGAGGTAGTAGGCCAGGTCAGTGGCCAGCATGTCTGGACTCAGGGCTGCCTCCATCACAGGCCGGTTGATCTGAGGAGCACCAAGAACAAGCTAGTGACCAGGACACTCCAGGACTCAGGTCACAACACTGATACGCAATGGTGAGATATAAAGACCGTTCTTTATCCCAAATGCAGTCAGCTTGAAGTCAACAGGACATTAATTGGATATTATCAACTATGACATATCCCAATCTAAAAGTTTCTCGCTACTTTAGGAAGTAGAAAACATAATTCTGTAGCTGAAGCAAACAGTTTTACAATAATGCACCATGAAAACACAGATGAGGACTAGGGTTGAGCCTAGCCAGCGAGAAAAGAAGGAAGACGGACGACAGGAACGTCATCTGTAAGTGGAGAGGCTTTTCTCAGGGCCTGTAGTCCTCAGTCCTCTCAGAGTAGGGAATGGTTCCTCAGCGGCCCCAAACCTGAGTGACGTCCCTTTGGTCCTACGCCTACTTTGAGGAGCAAACGTTCTCTACAATCTGACATCATAAGATCACTCAGCACTTAAAGGGCCACAACCAGATATCTGTAAACGCCGGGTGTTTGTCATGGTGCGTTCCATCCCATCCAAACCAGTGGGACGTGGGACTTATCCTACGTCCAACTAAGAAAAGTGCCCTGGAATGCCTGTCGAAGTGGAACATCCCACCGTCGAAGTGGAACCTCCTACTATCGAACTGGGGGGTGATCGACCTACCCCCACTTCACCAAGTAGGAGCTAGTACAGTTCAGCTAGGATAAGTCCCACATCCCATTGCTTTGGATGGGCTCTGGAACGCACCATACGTCTTACCCAGATTCAGACCAGTTGCTTAATTGCCCATTCATCCTGGTGTCCTGATGGGTTAGCATTTGCCCTCCGTTAGCCACCCCCAGTGACTTGCAGAGCTACAGTAGCATAGCTCCTGTTCATGTTAGGGGAATGCACTTTGATTTCCAATGAGTTGTGAATAGTTGCTCATTCAAAACTCGTGCCATTAGCTGTATATGTTATCGATGTATCACCAATCATTTTTTTAATCTTAAAAAGTTTTGGCGCAGATGTTAAGAGTCCCTCTGAGAGGCTTACTTGCTACGGGCCGGTCGGTACGACCACAACATCAACAACAACAAACTGACCTTGAGCGTGGACATCACTCCCGTGGTCACCCGAAGCGCCCCGTGAAGGGTGTCAAAGCAGTCAAACATGGCCTCCTTGTCCTCCTGAGGGCCACAACACAGCATCACAGCCTCATTATTACAGCCATCTTGGATCGATCTTTGATCCAACCGCTAGCAGGGGGGGGGGGGGGGGGGGGGGGGGGAGGCTGAACGGCATCAGTTATGTTGAATGCAACGTTACGTTAATGGCTAGAAGAGTCTAGAAATTATAAATACACTGAAGGACATTTATTTGCACCAGACTCCAACAGCAAGCTCTGGACATTCCTGTTCACTCCGGCAGATGTGCGTACCTGCAGGTCCTTGTTGTAGGAGCTCGGTAAGCCTTTGATGGTCATCATGAACCCTGCACACTGAGACACACAATTTAAATGGTGAATGGACAGTAATGTACCCGATTACCAAGGGGGTGGCAAGGTGTGTAGAATTGAGTAGAACGGACTGGGCAGGAATTGAATATCATATTCATAATTATGTTTAATTAGTGTATAGTTCCGCCTACCACGAAAACGTGGTAGGCCTACCTATATTGAATCAACTTTCAATGAAAGTGTAAACTAACCCGTTTAAGCAAAAATTCAGACACAGATTTAAAAGAAAAAGGGTCTTTAAAACCAGGAAAGGGGGTGCATGATATTCCCATTGTTACAACCCATGCAAGCTTTGTGATTCTTTTTTAATACCGTCGTTGTGTATGAGCATTCTATTAAACGATATTGTACATGAAATCCATTTGACTTTCTTACCCAGATAGGACGGACATGGACACACACACACACACACACACACACACACACACACACACACACACAGTGGACCAGACTGGTTAAGGGAACCTGCTGAAGTATTAAGCTGGTTGCCTCTGCAGCCTCACTACTAGATGCCACTCCATTCTCCACTCAGCCCCTGTAAACCAAAGGGTCTGGATTTACATTGAGAGAAGGCATTCCGGTTCATTATGGGTCTTACTCTGCCAAGAACACGACCTGCTTTGCTCCGAATCAGTTCCAGACTGTCTGCATTCTTCTTCTGTGGCATCAGGCTGCTCCCAGTACTGCACACACACACACACACACACACACACACACACACACACACACACACACACACACACACACACACACACACACACACACACACACACACACACACACACACACACACTTTCTAAAACATTTCAATAAGGAACTGAAGAGTTCTGAAACACATTGAGGCCGTCAAACAAAGCAGTAGCCACACCTGTATGCGTCAGCGAGAGCGATGAAGGAGAACTCCTTGGTGCTGTAGAGCAGCAGGTCCTCCGCCATCTTGCTGAGGTGAGTGAGACACAGCGACGCCCAGAAGAGAAACTCAGCTAAATGGGGAGCAGAAACACAACAGGGTTTCCAGATTGCCGGTCCAGGGGCTGGTGGTTCTCAGGTGAGTTGCTAAATGAGTTACCGACGAAGTCCCTCTCGCCCGTGGCGTCCATGCTGTTGATGCTGATGCCGTCAAACTCCAACTCTACGTTCGCATGGAGAAGTAACATTAATAAATCGTATGCTGCATCATCTTAACGAAGTACATTGCATTGTCTGACTTCTTCACAATTGGCACAAAATGTTTCAAATGATCATTTTAACAATACTCCATCAACACTAGCAAACATAATCTTTTCGCAACACAAAATTATATTTCAGAAAAGTGCATATGATCACCGAGGTGATTCAGTTGGACAATATCTCAAAATGATTGAAGCTAGAAGAACATCAATTCAGCTCAATCAAGTATCATAATTACAGCCCAGACCGTCTACTGATGAACTTTAGCCTCTAAAAGGTTTGACGCAACACATTTAGTCCATCAATCAGCTGAATGAAACACATGTGTTTTATGATGGCCGTTTCTCCATACGTGCTTCCAGAGACTAAGATGTAGTGTATCCCCCCCCCAGTGGTCCCACCGAGCTGAACCCGAGCCCAAAGGAACGGGGCCATGATGCGCTCACCTTTACGCAGCAGCTCTCTGTCAATATTGAAAGGGGTTCCGGCGATCGCACCGCTGAAAACAACCCAGACGAGAACCATCAGCTTCATAGAGGAAGAGAGCGGCCACAGGGCGGGCATAAGGTGGGAGAAACCACCACACTCAGCAGGGGGGCTACCTGCCAAGAGGAAGTACGTTGGTCCGGGACCGGATCTCCTGAAGACGCTCTACATCTCTGCTGACGGCCACGGCATGGCTGGAGAGGACGACAACCAGGAGGACTAGGTGAGAAGACTTGTGTTTCAGAAAGGGGACAACCCCAGACCCCCCAATACTTCTTTACCACACCCTATACCATGCGTATGGCATCACAGGGAATTACACTTATACAAAGACCAGAGGGATTGAACTAGCAACCAGTAGGTCAGACCTTCTCCACGTCTTGGCTACTGCTGCCTCAGTGCCTCTCTCCCCCCCCCCCCCCCCCCCCCCCCAAAGGAGAAAGTAGAGGATATGCAAATCTATGCTTTTACAATACCTCAGTATCCAATGGCTCCACCTGATTGGCTGTGCTCTCTGCATGTGGGTGTAACCAGGAAACAGGACATCTATTTCTCTGAAGTGAAGACAGATTGAAATGTGGTTAAAGACTATGCTAATTATGCTAATTGATGTGCTGCTGATGTGCTAATTTGAGTTATGCTAATTGATGTGTTGGGATTTGTTTGGAAGTTGGAAAACACATCAGTGAAAGAAAGCATAATATGAAATGTCTCTGTCCTTGCGTCTTGAAGGAGAGGTGGATATTTGAGTATGACGGCATGAAGGGGTTGATGATGAAGACAAAGGGGCCTCACACAGAGGCACGCTCCACCATGGTAGCAACCAGCTGCAGGGCGTCTTCCTTTAAGGTCGCTATGGCGTCACGCAACCAGATCCGCATGTCAGTCACCACCTGAGGCATGGAGACCAGGGCATTAACACCATGGAACACATGCCCCATGGAGACCAGGGCATTAACACCATGGAACACATGCACCATGGAGACCAGGGCATTAACACCATATAACACATGCCCCATGGAGACCAGGGCATTAGAACCATGGAACACATGCTACGTGGAACACATGTACCATGGAGACCAGGGCATGAGAACCATGGAACACATGCTACGTGGAACACATGTACCATGGAGACCAGGGCATGAGAACCATGGGACACATGTACCATGGAACACATGCACCATGGAGACCAGGGCATTAACACCATGGGACACATGCACCATGGAGACCAGGGCATTAGAACCATGAAGACCTGTCGAGCCTCCCGGGCTCCTCTGAACACTGTTTTCCATCACATTGTGAACAAACCAACCTGATCATTTCTGCTCCGGCCGGTATGTAATTTCCCAGCAGGCTCTCCAATCAGCTCCTGTACATTAATATGAAAAGGGTTGTTTGCGGTTGTGTCGTTTCATAATCTGGGTCTCTTTTGCCCTTTTCTGGGCTCTCCCTTCATAACTCATGCATCTTACATACAACACATTTAACAGTCAACACCATGGTGCCTGGCTCTTCAAAACCGTCAACAACATGGAGCCTGACTCTTCAGAGCAGTCAACAACATGGTGCCTGGCTCTTCAAAAGAGTCAACACCATGGAGCCTGGCCCTTCAGAACAGTCAACAACATGGAGCCTGGCTCTTCAGAGCAGTCAACACCAAGGTGCCTGGCTTTACCTTCAGCCTGCGCTCGTTGGCTGTGTGGATGTCCTCATCTCCTGGCTTCACCACAAAAGCTCCCTTGGCCCACTCTTCAGAAATCTAAGACAAAACATATAAACATTTACTTGATAACAACCCAGGGAATTACCAGTGCATCTTAATAAAATTAGCCATAATCATCAAGATTAAAATAAGTAAAGGCTTGAAATATTTCACTTTTGATGTTATGAATCTATATATTATACAAGTTTCACTCTTTAAATTGACTGATTGAAATTAATTAACTTCCCACAATATTCAAATGTATTGCACCTGTAGAAGGCTACTGGTAATTGTTGAGTTTCATATTCGTTTAACATAATTTTCAGAACGAAGCTTAATATATTGGACTACCAAAAATATTCTGACAATCTGTATGCAAGTGAATCAGTTGGCTAGAGGCCACCTGCTTCATCACATGCTGATGCTATTGTTCACTGCATTCTGCATTCTCTACACAACAGAGAGGAGAATTCTGTCAATGAGCACATACATTGAGTAACCTGGGAGATATTGTTTAACCGCTGACAAAGACTGAAGTATGTTTGCAGAACATGGTTAAAGAACACAAAATAAAATGAATACTGGCCAGTCTTCTTCATTTTACGTTTGATTCCAACTAACAACATAGTCCCATAGTGTTGAGTCCATAACATAGATTGTAGTAGAGATGGTTGTATTATTAGGGGTTTTGGAATACAATAGTAAAAATGACACTTTGTATACAATGAGTAGGTCCACATGAGTTTACCTGTTCCATCCCATGTAAAATACTGTTCATTTCCTCCGTGGTGACCAGCTCGGCCTTTTCCAGTGCTTTGACATATGCCTTGCTTCCTCTGATGTCCGCATCCCACATCCTCTGGTCATAGGCGATGGATGCATTGAACTTCTCCATGATAGGATCAGTGTTTCCCACAAAACGACCGCCCCAAAGTTTATTTCCCTGAAAAGATTCAGCAGCTAAATGTAAAGTAAATCAACATGGTAATCAGCACTAGTATAATGAGGATAAGATATCCAGGCATTCTCAGTTTACTTAGTCAGCATGTGACCAGCTGTGTACTAAAATAACGAGCCACAATGTACAAATCCATGAGGATATGTAAACAAAACATAGCCATCGAACTGTTGCTCCTTCATACGTACCTCTGAATTCGCCATTTAGCTTATTGTGCAAGTATTTTGTCCACACCAGAAACAATAACTATGGGGTGTGTTAATGTGAATGCAAGGAGTTCCTCGGGAAGGGGGCTCGGGCGGGACTCTCTAAAATAAATCGACGCCACTTCGCCCGGGGCGGGACTTTACGTCCTACGTCACTCACTATGGGTGTGCTGTGCATGTGTTTACGGGCTATGGGGCGGAACCTCGGGAAGGGGCGCTTGTTTCACCCGAGACACTTTAAAGGGGACATTACACCCCCTGCGACATGGAAGTGTAAGTTGATGTTTTCTTGCGTTTTTTCGAAGATTCAAATAAGTATTTTATGTCCACTATGTCTCAGATGCCTAGGCCCAGATGATAACACCCTGCAGGAGGAACAGATATCCATATTATGGGTCGTTATCGATGCATGTTTTGTTCAAATGTGGTTCAAGTAGATGGCATTATATTTTAAACCATTTCGTATAATATATTATCCATGTATGTGGGATGTAGTTATAGCTCAGAGTATAAACAAGGGTCTAATAAAAGATGGTGCTAACCAAAACTTTAAATTTGACTCTCAAAACCAGATGTGTTAGAATGTGACGTCATGTTTCGCTCCTGCATTTCTTTGAATTCCCCAGAAAGGATGCCAATGCAGCCATGCTCAGCAACTTTGAGGTAACATTCTATGCCTTTTGATCTTTTCGTGGAAAATATGTATGTACATGCCATATAAAACAAGCTACCTTCCCTACCATATCTAACTAATAAGCCCAAACTTTGTATAAATTCTCTTGCACCAATTTTTTTCTCTAAGGACACTAACCACGAAACCTAACACTACAACACTGCCATGGCTCCTTTTCCTCAAGATAGACCACCTCACTCGTTGAGTAGGGAAATAACTGCTCCCCAGCTTCCCCCCCTTCCTGATGAGCTATGTTCTGCCACCCCTCTGTATTGACACGTAACGAGGCTCCTGGCCTAGACCATTAGAACCACTCCTAATGGGACCTTTTTCTCCCTTACGCACCTAAATAGTTGCAGACCATAGGAATCCCATTTACCGTATTTAAAATCCTTTGATTCCTGTGATATCAATGTGATATTTCCCTATAAAAGTCATGAACATTCATTCTCTCTCTGAAGATGCTTTGTGATTGCTGCCTGTGTCTTCCCACGATAATATTTTTCTAAATCCAATACTTTGCTGTGAAGCAGTCCCCCCAAAAGAGATACTCTTTCAACACACCATCACCTGGAACATCCGATCCCTTCTGCTGAAATGTTGGCTATGGTTGGACCCCTTTACTGCCGTGTGTAATCCCCTCATGCAAGCCAACACTGAAGTGGAGGTCTGATTTTGCTGTGGCTGACAGGTGTTCAAGCTCCTGACTGACCTCAAGGAGCAGAGGAAGGACAGCATGAAGAACAAACATAGTGCCGGCCAGCAGAACCTCAACACCATCATGTACGAGGTATGTGCACCTGCTCCTCTCCCCCTGCTTTCAGCATGGCACCCATGCAGAGGCCTCACCGCTGTGCCCTGATGTCCTACACAGACGCTGAAATACCTCTCCAAGACCCCCTGCAGTCGGCAGAGTCCGGAGACGGTCAGGGAGTTCCTTACTACCATGATGCCCCACAAACTCACAAAGTAAGACTAGGTCAGAGAGTTCCTCACTACCATGATGCCCCACAAACTCACAAAGTAAGACTAGGTCAGAGAGTTCCTCACTACCATGATGCCCCACAAACTGACAAAGTAAGACTAGGTCAGAGAGTTCCTTACTACCATGATGCCCCACAAACTCACAAAGTAAGACTAGGTCAGAGAGTTCCTTACTACCATGATGCCCCACAAACTCACAAAGTAAGACTAGGTCAGAGAGTTCCTCACTACCATGATGCCCCACAAACTCACAAAGTAAGACTAGGTCAGAGAGTTCCTAACTACCATGATGCCCCATAAACTCACAAAGTAAGACTAGGTGTCTATGACGTTGCCTGAAAACTAAATATCAAACGAAATTGTAAAACAATCCTGGACATTTTGAAAAATTGTTATTTGTATTGTTTTCTTTGTTTTTTATTCTTGCTAAAAAAAAGGAAGTTTGGATAAAGCAAATAAACTAGAACCATCAACAATTGTGCTGATGAAATTTAAGATACGACTTGGGCAACTTAATATGCAAGCTTGAAATATGTGGCATAAGCATTCTGCATTGGGACATATTTGCAGAGCCTCATAATTGTGTTCTCAGAGCGGAGAAACTCCAGCTGTTGAACCACAGACCTCTGACAGCAGTGGAGATCCAACTGGTGAGTAACTTCTAATCAATATAAGTTGCTGTAAGATAATGTTCTGAATAGGAAGCTGAACTTTGCAAGAAAAAAATAAGAAAAATAAACCTAAAAACAAACCCTTTCTGCTCCCTGCCTACGTGTCTTCGACCTGAACCAATTACTAATCGCTGACTGATGGCATTTCTGAAAGATTACACTCAAATTATAGCTCTTAAATCTTACCTCCCACCTTTTTAATATTCCACACAATCTATGCATTCAATCATTGGCTCCTCTATAGCAGTACGCCTATTCTGAAATGGGGGTACTCAAGACAAGACAAAACAACATTAAGAAAATGGGTAAGTGGATGAAACGTAAGTGACAAGGAAAAAGGAGATTCTGTGTAAAATAAGGCGCATCCAGAAAAACCACAACGTCCTCAGTTACAGGAGGAATATATTTGAATGGGATTCCCCTCTGCAGGCTCTGACCCTCCTCTGAGTTGCGCTTATTTAGTGGAAATTTAGAAATTAGCCAGTTGAACAGTTGCAGCACAGGCCAATGTTTCTCACTAAATTTAGTATTTGCACCCTTTTAATGGTCATGTCTACACTGCCAAATAGAACACGCATACATTATTTGTGTTAATGTTTATCTATTTATTTCTAATAAATGTTTTGTGCCAGTGAAGGGAGGTATTCAGCTGAACAAGTATCTTAGAGGGGGTAAACTAGTAGAAAAGTTGGAGAACAACTGCTCTGTAGGTAAAACTGAACATACAAATAAACGTTGAACAATTTCATACTTTTTTGGGTTGTAACTTGTTTTCGTATACTCACTTTAAACTGTATGTTTATTATGTAATCAGGACTTGTAATGTGATTTGGACACTCAAAACCATATACAAATATATAGCCCTAGTTACCTTGAACATGTATGCAGCTTTTACCAACCTCCGGCACCAAATCAGTATTTGTGTGGGCGTTTGGTTGAGTTGTGGCCATTGCATTAAATCCAAATGTTCTGACCATATGGATGGCGATTTGGCGAATTTAAAGTTGTTCCTCATGACGAATGGTGCACGTGTACTACGTTTCACGCATATTGTACTTTCCTAGTAGAAATTGCAGTCTGTTGAAATTTATAGTGTTTTATAGTGCTACCTATTTTTATAGTGCCACCTATAACCGAATCTGGCTTACTCATTTTACGAGTTCTACAAGCCTTACGTACATAACATGTTTGTCAAATTTGGCTAAAAAACGAATGCAATAAGATTTCGTAGGACACCATATACATTCAAATAAATGCAGAAAAAATATGTCCCTGGGTATGCCTGCAGGGCGTCCTTGATCTCGGGGAGCGCAGGTAGCCACCCGCTCACTCTCTTTGGGGACTCCTCAGATGGTGGAGGAGAGTGAAGAGCGGCTGTCAGAGGAACAGATCGAGGAGCTGATCCAGACGGTCACGAGCGCCCTCCCCGGGGACCCGGAACAAGAGGGCGCCGCCTCGGCGGAGGCAGACGTGGACCAGGGACTCTGACCAGCTCACCTCCTGGAGGGACACGTTCTACACTCTCATTGGGTTCATTTGTTTTCTACTTTCCATTAGCGTAAAATGCACAAAAGCAGACGTCAAAAGAATGGAAGATTTTTTTTTCTCCTCCTAAGGTTGCTAAAGCTTGAAGTGAGTTTATATTAATGAATGTTTGTATGTAATTTCTGGATAATAAAAACTGTTAGCAAAGTCGTGGTGCCATTGATGGGTTATTGCCGCCAGCGGCTCCGATAGAAATGAGTCGGCGTCACTGAAACCCGTCAGGCTGGGAGTGTTGCCTGAAGGGAAGTGTGGGACTGCGGGACTGCACCACAGCGCGTCTCTGGCCCGTTACTGCTGTGAGCTTGTTCCTCTCCCCGATCGAGAGGAAACCGAATGAATAGCCACCATAACGAAAGGAAATACGAAGTATGGATAAAATAATGGAAAAGCATATCCAAAATGTATCCGTGAAGAGTCAATACCTCTTTAATAGGTCCATGGTGAAGAAGACGCCCCTCAGAGCGTGGACCTATAGGCTCAGAGCCGAACCACCTCTCCCCACATTTCCTGAACCTTTTCTTGAAGAGCAGCGATTCTAAATCACTGCTAACAGCTTCCGGACCAATTGGAGCGGTTTCGAAGAGTTAAGTGTTTTTTTATTTGCTTGATCTTATGTCATTGTAGGCCTACTGCAGAAAAAAATAATTCACCTGTTGGTTTAATTCATTTCTAAAATCCATCAAATTGGGAAAGTATTAGTAGCCTTTGTGAGGGTTCAAGAATCTTTCAAGATTTTCTGCATTTTGATTCTTTATTCAACGTTACACAGCTAAAATCACGACGTGAGTTATTTTAAGTTGTTTGCACTTCTGACCATAGACAGATGTCTATGCTTCTGACAACTTACGCGTTGGCGGGCTTTTTTGAGGTGCGCGCCTGAGCCCTTTGAGCAAGCGCTTTATCCACTTTTGGCGGCAGTGTTGCAAGATTGGGCGGTTTCCCGGCCAATCTACTTTTGATCACGTAAAATTGAATAAATTAGCATTGAGCGGGGTCATACAATTTGTGCTGGTTTTGAAATAAACTGTCTGGCTTATAATTCTTTTTTACAATCCTTTTTGCCCCTCTCCCACAAAGGTGGGAGATGGGCAACTGTCTAACGGTAAACCTAATCAGGGGCGAGGGAGGGCCATCACTCAAACCTCCGCGCCAGTTGTGGAGATTTGATTCATGATGTATAAGTGGAGCTGGCGTTGACTGACATAGTTCTCCGGTTGATGTTCTTTAATTTCTTGAAAGATGAATTCTGGTTAATGTTTTTAAATGTAGGATCATTTCATGCATGCATATTTTGCGGGTGGTTTTATTTTAGCTCATGGAAAACGTGTGTGTGTGTGTGTTTGTGTTTGCGTCATTATTCGATTCAACCTTTGATGAGGTAACTTAATCTCTCAGTCATGCCAGTGTCGTGTAGTTTAGTCTCGAACAATGAGATGGATGGAAATGCGTTTTGGTGAGAGAGCTCTAGGAAGGAGCGGGGACCTGTTGTCAACATTGATCCAACCCACGGCCACCTGTGATACTTTTACTTTTAGCTTGTTTATGGGGGATATGTTGTAAATGAAATGCACCCCACACCGTGGCATTATACTACATGCCTCTGAGAAGCTAACGGTTAACGGTCTCTCGGACGCGGACCCGTCCCGTTAAGAACCCCACGTGCGTTCGGTGCAGAGTGGAACGTTCACAAACTGCTTGGCATAAACATTCATAAGCAAACTTTAACCTTACATTAATAATGATCATGCTGTCAGAAAGCTCTGTCTCATGTGGTCAGTCTAGTTGAGGTCAATTAATCTGAGTAAACTCATCTCATTTCAGCATAATGCCGCCCAAAAAGAGAAGAACACCCTCAACAAATGGCAATATAGAGAGGTTTTTTAAAAAGACAGAAGTAAGAGTAAGTACACTACTTGACAAGGCAACATCATAACCAATAATTTACCAAGCCTTGTTATTCTAAATATCATGTATCGTCTCATCAGGAGAACGCTGGTGCGAACAGGGAAGAGGTCGGGGAGGAAGGAGTGCCAGGTGGAGGAGTCACAGGTGGAGGAGTCACAGGTGAAGGAGTGAGAGGTGGAGGAGTGCCAGGTGGACGAGTGCCAGGTGGACGAGTGAGAGGTGGAGGGAGTCAGGTGAGGTCTTATATGGATTAGTGATGATGAATATGTGAACGTTTGTGCCTTTTATCAGGCATGTTGCACATACAGTACAGCTCAGAATTAACATAACTGATTATTACTTTGAGTATTACTTTGTTTGAAATATCATAATCCCTGTTTATTTTATAGGAGAACCCTGATGCAACCCAGGAGGAGAATGCAGGGGGTGAGGTGAGGGTTTGTCTGATTCATGATGTTATGGACTAAACCATGGAGGTGAGGGTTAGTCTGATTCATGATGTTATGGACTAAACCATGGAGGTGAGGGTTAGTCTGATTCATGATGTTATGGACTAAACCATGGAGGTGAGGGTTAGTCTGATTCATGATGTCATGGACTAAACCATGGAGGTGAGTGTTGGACTGATTCATGATGTCATGGACTAAACCATGGAGGTGAGGGTTAGACTGATTCATGATGTCATGGACTAAACCATGGAGGTGAGGGTTAGACTGATTCATGATGGCATGGGCTAAACCATGGAGGTGAGTGTTGGACTGATTCATGATGTCATGGACTAAACCATGGAGGTGAGGGTTAGACTGATTCATGATGTCATGGACTAAACCATGGAGGTGAGGGTTAGACTGATTCATGATGTCATGGGCTAAACCATGGAGGTGAGTGTTGGACTGATTCATGATGTCATGGACTAAACCATGGAGGTGAGGGTTAGACTGATTCATGATGTCATGGACTAAACCATGGAGGTGAGGGTTAGACTGATTCATGATGTCATGGGCTAAACCATGGAGGTGAGTGTTGGACTGATTCATGATGTCATGGACTAAACCATGGAGGTGAGGGTTAGACTGATTCATGATGTCATGGACTAAACAATGGAGGTGAGGGTTAGACTGATTCATGATGTCATGGGCTAAACCATGGAGGTGAGTGTTGGACTGATTCATGATGTCATGGACTAAACCATGGAGGTGAGGGTTAGACTGATTCATGATGTCATGGACTAAACCATGGAGGTGAGGGTTAGACTGATTCATGATGTCATGGACTAAACCATGGAGGTGAGTGTTGGACTGATTCATGATGTCATGAACTAAACCATGGAGGTGAGGGTTAGACTGATTCATGATGTCATGGACCAATGCATGGAGGTGAGGGTTACACTGATTCATGATGTCATGGACTAATGCATGGAGGTGAGGGTTAGACTGATTCATGATGTCATGGACTTAAGGCGCGTTCATGGTCCTGGTGATAACGAGACGGCTCGCTAGTGATGACGCTCACGCTTACGTGTGTTTCAGACAGCGACAGCATGTGCACTGTTTAGAATCTAAAAGTTCTTCACAGCAGGGGTTTTTTATCGTTAAAACGTTTAAAACTGAGCAAAGTCGATGCCAACAGATGGTTACAACGTCAGTCAGTAGTTAAGTATGTGATATGATGGTTGATTCTTTTATATTGAGTGAGACGTTCATGTTCCGCCATGTTCATGCCGTCACTAGTAAACCGCACGCCACCAACTGGGCAACTCTGTTATCAAAATCTGGCCCCAGTTGCCGAACGGAAGTAGAATCATAAGAGCGTCATGACGTGTCGGTCACGAGAACTTTCCAACGTCACGAAAATGTTTCCCACATAATTTCCAGCGATGGGAAACGAACCATAAACCATGGAGGTGAGGGTTAACTGATTCATGATGTCATGAAGCGTGGAGGATGAGTGCCTACTGGTGCAATGGTACCTCAATCAATTTACAGCAGTTAACAAAAAAAAATCTTCCATTGGGACTTGGATCGTACCGAACCATACTGTACCAGACCATACCGTACCAGACCATACCGTACCAAACTGAGCTGAACTACAACCGTGTCACCGCGGCGTGCTGCGCCTGGGGTGGACAGTCTCCAACGGTTAGGAGAGATTTAGAAGAATTAACTACAGGGTATCGAATCAGCCTATAGCCCATATTCAGGGTGGGGGGGGGCTTCCCCTTATGGTAAATGTGTTGTTTCCCCCCCCCCCCCCAATACCCACTCCTCCGCCCTTCCTACAGGGGAGGGCAGCACTGACTAAGCCTATCTCTCTACCTCTGTTTGTCTTTCTAATTAGAGAACCTCCAATCTACCGGACACGCCCTCTGTGAACCCAGACACGCCCTCTGTGAACCCAGACACGCCCTCTGTGAACCCGGGCACGCCCTCTGTGAACCCGGGCACGCCCTGTGTGAAGCAGGAGGAAATGGTAACGGGAAATTTGGTTCAGGCTATTCTAATCCAGAGCATCAAAAAAAGGCAGTCTATCTTCTTTGTTTTTGTTTGGTCATTTTCCTAATCAATATTCCTTTCCACTGTTTTGAGAAACAACATCTTGATTTATGAGATGAAGTTTCACAGACCTCCCTCGTTGTCTCGTTGTTCCTCTTAACCTGACCAGCATTAACACGTTGTCCATACTCTGGTTCTTACGTAGGAAGAAGAGCAACATGGGCATACCATCTACTGGAAGTATGACAAAGAAAATAAAAAATACAGGTGCTACTGCAACAAAGCTGGGACAATCTACGAATCCCTTCAGAGATTTCCTAAATTTCAAGAGCTAGAACAAAAAAGTGCCCAAGCAGATCCCAAAAAGAAAAAAGAACTTGTTATTCTCATTTCAGTTAAGACAGCTATAAGTTCACATTTTCCATGCTCGCACATTCCTACTGAAAACCTGACCATAAAGTTCATAAATGCAAAAGATAACCAGACAACCACGGAAAGTATAAAAATAGAGAATCCTGGCGAGATTATTCGATTTTCCATAAAAACATCTGGAACTACAAACATAAGAAAAGTGGTTATGAAAAATCTTGAGCTGAAAGAAATAGTGGATGAGGTTTTGGTGTATGGGTACAAAGGTCAAACTGTAAGAGAAGCCCTGGAGCAAGATGGACGTTTTAATGACGAGGTATTACAAAGCAATTATTTTCTGGAGGACACAAAGGATGGTAATCTCACTGAAATGTCCAGCCCTGTAGATGTACTGCATGAAAAATGTTTCTCGGTGAGGCGTATTGGTAAAAACGGGACAAAACAGGAGGCAAAGTCAAGTAGGACTGCAAGCCCCAAAGGCAATCAGCCAACCCCAAATCCAAGCAAGCAGCCAAATCCGAGCGATCAGCCAACCCCAGATCAGAGCAATCAGCCAACCCCAGATCAGAGCAATCAGCCAACCCCAAACAAGAGCAGTCAGGTGTCCATCTATCAGCCTATACCGAACTCTGAGGACCTGTTGCAACTCCTTCGTTCTCAGTTTAAAGATCTAGTCAAACAAATGAAAGAACGGCAGAATCTTACTCCTATAGCTTACCGAAATCTTCTCTCTCAAGAGTTTGGGAAAAGCACAAAGTTTTGCCATGAGGTGAGAGCGATGAGGAAGTTTCTAGAGCTTGGTGATTCTGTTTGCCAGGTGAGAATAGATGTCTCGGCAGTAGGGAGTGGCTTTCTTCTATTTGGAAAGTACATCCTAACAAACGGCCACGTAGTCCTTGATGAGGCAAAACACCCGAAGGAAAAGATAACTGTTATTTTCTCCTATGAGGAACTTACAGACAGCCAGTTAATGGATGTGAAGGTCGTTGCCAGTGAGCTTTATGATGATGCTGCAGGCCACAAGCATGATTGGGCTTTGCTGGAGGTATGTGATGATCTAAATGCCCAACCAATAAAGGCAAAGCCTCTACTGAAGGACTTTGGATTGGTTACTGAAAGGGGTCAGATTTGCATCATCGGGCACCCGGAGGGGAAGGTCAAAATGATGGACCCATGCTTCACAATCCCTCTCTCTGAACGTGAAAGATTTTTGTAACTGGAAATTACTTTTCTCCAAACCCAATGGACAGGAAGATACATACCTATGAAAGCTGTTTTTATGGTGGCTCATCTGGCTCACCTGTCTTTGATGACACTTTCAAAGTTGTATCGATGCACAGTGGGGGGTTCCCCGTCGGCCAGAAACAGGTTCATGTCCTTGAGTATTCACATCCTCTGTCACTCATTACTGAACAAATCATTATTCAGATAGTGAGAGAAAGAAAAGTGCATGTGCTGTTGGCAATGATCACCTGCGTCATTCACCCAGTAGTGAAGGATAACATAAAGAAAATAGTTGAATTGAACCCCACAGAATTTGTCTGGACAGAAGATGAAATGATTAACCTCACCGAATCATTCAGTGAAAGAGACAAAGCTCTACTAAAGGGCTTTTTTGGATTTTTCTCACAGAGAGATGAACCCATGGATACCAGCAGCTAGGGTATGTTAGCTTCGTATGTATGTTATCCCTCATACTCTGGAAAATAGTCAAATACAATTGTAGCCGTTTACTCTTTGCCACTCCTTCTAGGTGGCTGTCCCTCCACCTAGATGATGTTACTGGGCTCAATCCACACAAGAACAAAGGCAGTTTAAACCAGTTTAGTGTAGTTTGAGCAATATTATGTGCAGAGCAGGTGCTCCATGCTGCCATGTCAGAGATGTATCCTGAGGGTTTGTGGAGATGTCTGGTTTAAGATGTGTGCAATGAATGCCCAATGCACCCCAGGGGTGCAGGCTCCCCCAGCCCCAGTCACATCAGTCTGACTCTGGCCAGGTGAGGCTGCTCAAATCAGCCATTAACACACTTCACAACAATCTATTAATTAGGGATGTTGTTTGGATTATAAAATAGGAATGAGGGGTGGACAGGCCAACAGTAAATCTTACAAAATGTACCTTAATGTCATTTTTCCATATCTCTTAACTTTTTCCACTTAATCTGTCATCTATATTTGTGACCAAATAACGTTTGTAAGTACTTACATAAGTAAATCATATTGAGATCAAGCAAATTGATAATTGATTATATTTGTACTCATATATATGTTTTTAAAGCTTTGACATGTTTTGTGACTTTATACTATTTGTAAATGAGTTTAAATTTGAAAATTGAAATCACGTTCAAAATCTACTATTTTATTTGTCTACATCTTTTTTGAATTTCTATTAAATGTTTCACATTTTACGCATTTTTTGTAATGCATGGTTTTTTAGACTATAAACTTGCAACCATGGTTTTAATGGATTTATTTTTACACTGATAATAAACAAATTCAATTCGGGATTTTTACTGTAGTTTTATTTTTTTCTGAAATGTACTTTGCCTTCCTTTAACATCCAACTAAATGTTAAACAATATGATAAATCATAGTGTATATATATATATATATATGACCCACAAGTGGATGTGAATCAAACGCTAATCCAAACCCTTCAAATGCTTGCTGATTCCCTCCTAGAGCTGCTCTTGTTTTCTCTTGTGTTTACAGATACAAGTATTTTTTATTATTAATTTTATTTTTTATTACATTTTTTATGGCATAGACTTGGGGGGGGGGGGGGGGGCAGGCTGAAGGTGGAAGCTCATATTGACTGTTAAAATAATGAGAGAGAGAGAGAGAGAGAGAGAGAGAGAGATATAACTATGCCAGATATAACTCTGCCAGATATAACTGCCAGATATAACTATGACAAAACTACAAACAAACATGGACTACAACTATTACAGCTGTGCCGCACCCAGGGACTGTTCATCGCCAATGGTAGATCCCGCGGAGACCCCTATGGAAGGTACACCTACAGCTCATATCTCGGCAGTAGTACTGTGGATTATTTTATCACAGACCTTAGCCCTGGGTCTCTCAGAGCTTTCACAGTCAGCCCCTTAACACCACTATCAGACCACAGCAAAATCACAGCCTACCTACATAGACAAACACCTAACCAAGATGCATTAAAACCAAACAAACTACACACTATAAACAAATGCTATAGATGGAAGAAGAGCAGTGTCGAAACATATCAGAACACCATAAAGCAAAAACACATTCAGACACTTCTAGATAACTTCCTAGACAAAAACTTTCACTGCAACAAAGAAGGGATCAACATGGCAGTAGAAAGCCTTAACAACATATTTGACACCTCAGCCTTACAATCAAACCTGAAAGTCTCAAACAGTCAATCTAGGAACAAAAACAACATTAACGATAAGTGGTTCGACGACGAATGCAAAAACATTGAGAAACCTGTCAAATCAGAAACATAGGGACCCAGACAACAACAATATCTGTCTCCATTATTATGAGACATTAAAATATTACAGAAACACAATAAGGAGAAAAAGGGACCAACATGCTAGGAACCAGATAAACCAAATTGAGGAATCCATAGACTCAAACCATTTCTGGGAAAATTGGAACACACTTAACAAACGAAAACGGGAAGAGTTAAGCATTCAAAATTGAGATGTATGGATGAATCACTTCTCCAATCTCTTTGGCCCCATTGTAAAGAACAAACACATATACAAGATAAATTACAAACACTAGAATCAGTTATTAAAGATAATCAGAACCCACTAGACTCCAATCACATTAAAAGAACTACAGGACAAAATAAGTTCTCTTAAACTAAAAAAGGCATGTGGTGTTGATGGTATTCTAAATGAAATGATTAAATATACAGATCTCAAATTCCAATTGGCAATTCTAAAACTGCTTAACACTGTTTTTAGCTCCGGGATCTTCCCCAATATTTGGAACCAAGGACTGATTAGCCCAATCCTCAAAAGTGGAGACAAATTTGACCCTAATAACTACAGAGGGGTCTGTGTCAACAGCAACCTCGGTAAAATTCTATGTATGATTATAAATAGCAGACTCCTTAACTTTCTGACTGAAAATAATGCCATAAGCAAAAACCAAATTGGCTTCTTACCAAATTATCGTACAACAGACCATATTCACATTAAGCACCCTCATTGACCACCAAATAAACCAAGCCCCCGGCATAACACTGGTAGACACTGAAATCAAATGTCTGCTGTTTGCAGATGACCTGGTGCTGCTGTCCCCAACCAAAGAAGGCCTACAGCAGCACCTAGATCTTCTGCACAGCTTATCTCAAACCTGGGCCCTAACAGTGAACCTAAAACTAAAGTAATGATATTTGAAAAAAGACCCAGCCTCAACAAATACACATTCCACCTAGACACTGTTAATCTGGAGCAAACGAAAAACTATACCTACCTTTGCATAAACATGAATGCCACAGGAAATTTCAACAAAGCTGTAAATGACCTGAGAGACAAGGCAAGGAGGGCATTTTACGCCATAAAAAGACATATTAAACTAGACATACCAATTTAAATCTGGCTAAAAATATTTGACGCAGTGATAGAGCCCATTGCGCTCTATGGCTGTGAAGTCTGGGGCCCACTCACCAACCAAGATTTTATAAAATGGGACAAACATATAATTGAAACTCTCCATGCAGAATTCTGCAAATCCATACTAAAAGTCCAAAGAAAGACACCAAATAATGCATGCAGAGCAGAATTAGGACGGTATCCAATCGTTATTAAAATTCAGAAGAGAGCCCTAAAATTGTATAACCACCTTAAGGAAAGCGACAGCAACACACTCCACAACAAGGCTCTTACCCACAGAGAGGTACACCCAGAAAAGTGTCCCCTGAGCCAGCTTGTCCTAGGAATCTGTCCAACACACAACAACCAACATATCAGGCAAAACCAAATTATAAGAAAACAAAAGGAAAAGTATTTGGCACATTGGAAAGAGTCCACCAAAAACCAGAGTAAATTGGCATGCTATTTGTCACTTAACAGAGACTACACTGTGGCAGAATACCTGACCACTGTGACCGACCCAAAACTGAGGAAATCCTTGACCAGATACAGACTCAGCGAACACAGCCTGGCCATCGAGAAGGGACGCCACAGACAGACCTGGCTCCCAAGAGAAGACAGACAGTGCTCTCACTGCACACACAACCAAATAGAGACAGAACTGCACTTCCTGACTTCCTGCCAGTCATACGAAGACATCAGGAATACACACTTCCCACGGATTACGAAGGCAAGCAAGGACTTCAAAGACACTCCAGATGCTCACAAACTGCCATACCTGTTGGGAGAAATACAACAATGTGCGAACGCAGCAGCAAGATTCGTGACCTGTTGTGATGAGAGAAGGACCTCAAGCTCCCCATAGACTCATCCCCCATGGAAACACTCTTCACAATAATTGCTACTTTATTACTTTATTTATAACCCTACTTTTTTGTTCACCTGCTCTGGCAATGCAAATGTATATTTCTCATGCCAATAAAGCTTTATTGAATTGAATTGAATTGAGAGAGAGAGAGAGAGAGAGAGAGAGAGAGAGAGAGAGAGAGAGAGAGAGAGAGAGAGAGAGAGAGAGAGAGAGAGAGAGAGAGAGAGAGAGAGAGAGAGAGAGAGAGAGAGAGAGAGAGAGAGAGAGAGAGAGAGAGAGAGAGAGAGAGAGAGAGAGAGAGAGAGAGAGAGAGAGAGAGAGAGAGAGAGAGAGAGAGAGAGAGAGAGAGAGAGAGAGAGAGAGAGAGAGAGAGAGAGAGAGAGAGAGAGAGAGAGAGAGAGAGAGAGAGAGAGAGAGAGAGAGAGAGAGAGAGAGAGAGAGAGAGAGAGAGAGAGAGAGAGAGAGACGGCCCGCCAATGAAAATCACCAATGCAGATGTGCTGAATTTGTGTCCTATTACCGACCAATGAGCGTCCAGGTCTCTTGTTTTTACCTCCTTCGCGTTCGCTGTTCTCCTGTTGACTGACCGGACGGCTTCTTTTACTTTTAGCGTCTTGTGTTCTGAAGGGTTCATGTCAGATCATGTAGTGTTGCAGCTCTGAACTGACCGGACCTCTATGTCGCCGTGGGTTTGGTCGCAGAAGCCGAGATGTCGCGTCGGTACGTCATTCCACATCCTCACCTTTTAGACACCAGACGGATCGTAATACTTCTGTCAAATGTGTGTTTGGTTGATAAACAGAGACAATGGTATGTACCGGTGGACATGTTTGGGCTCAAATGAATGGTTTCCTCTCGACGTCGAGGGTCTCTGGTATTAAAGGTTTCATTTTTTGGGCCATCGCTTCCTTGAAGCCAATTGTCCTCAGTTCAACACGCGTTTGATTCTCCGTCTCATCGTACACAACATTTGATGCTTAAAAAACGTCAGCGTTAACCGCTTCACGAAGATCCGTCCTAATGTTACATTTGATCAGGCTTGAAAGGCGTGTTGGAGTGTCTCGTCTCCTTGGAGTCAGGGCTGCTTCCTGGTTGAACGCAACCAGCCCCGATGTGGGACGTTGAACCCCAACGTTCATATGGGGGTTCATAAGAAATGTGGCCCAGTCGCCCATCTGGTTCCTATTGTAACATAAGATGAGGATGAGACGCTCAGTATGCTATGGAAACACCAAACCGAAGGGTCGACCGTGTTATCCTACCCGGGTCTCTGTCTGCCCAGCTCGGAAGAGGATATTAAATAATAGTTTCCGTTAGTGTAACACAAGGACATTTATTCTTTAAATAAAAGCTTGAAATAACCAATAGAGTGACCAGATTCATGTAATGTTTATGAAATGCACATTGCAGAAGTCAAATGGCTGCTAGGCTTGTTTAGCCCGATGGTGATGGTGTGTGGTAGGTTATTTGAAGAGGTGGAGGAGACCTCCAGAAGGTCTGCGTGCCTCAACTGGGTTTTAGGGGGGGACACCTGTTGCCCGTGACGACGAGCCCTGTTCCATTTGACATGCGTGTGTTTGCTTGGTCTTCCCCGGCAGCCACGAGGGGTGAGCGGCGGGACGGCCCACCTGGGGAGGCCTGCTGCCCAGACAACAGGGGCGCCGGAGACCTCTGCTCCTCCCCCTCCACTACCACACCTCCAGAAGCGCATGTCCCCACACCCACACCTTGACCCTTGACCCCTGCCCACCTCCAGCACCATGAGGAGCGCCCGGAACCGGCTGCTGCTGGCCTCGGTCCTGTTCTGCTCCGCCTCGCTCCTCTACCTGGCCTCCAGCGGCATCCAGTGCCCCCGGCACAGATGGGCGGAGCTCAACACGTTGCGGGCCAATCAGAGTCAGTACTCCCAGCCCAACCTCTTCCCCGAAGACACGCCCCTCATCTTCATCGGCGGGTTCCCCCGGAGCGGCACCACGTTGATGCGCGCCCTGCTGGACGCCCACGCCGCCGTGCGCTGCGGCGAGGAGACGCGCGTCATCCCGCGGCTGCTGGCCATGCGGGCCACCTGGAGCCGCTCGGTCAAGGAGAGGATCCGATTGGACGAGGCCGGCGTGACCGACCGGGTGTTGGACTCTGCGGTGCGAGCGTTCCTCTTGGAGGTAGGGCGGGCGAGGGAGGGGCGCGGGGGGGGGGGGGGGGGGGCGAGAGGTTTGGCCTTTATGCGCCACAGTCCGCTGTGGGACCCCCTCCTGGGGTTCTAAGGGGAGCTGGAGACCCCCTCCTGGGGCTATTGATTTAGGGAGCACTAAAAGCAACAGCAGCTCTATTTTGTAAACAGATTGTTTTTGAGCAAAACAGACATCGAAGTATTGTTATTGAGACTGCAAGTTCCCTAAGGGGACGCAGGAAGCCCCCCTCCTGAGTCCTGGGGCCCAAAGGGGAGCTAGAGAGTCCCTCCTGGGGCCCTAAGGGGAGCTAGAGAGTCCCTCCTGGGGCCCTAAGGGGAGCTAGAGAGCCCCTCCTGGGGCCCTAAGGGGAGCTAGAGAGCCCCTCCTGGGGCCCTAAGCAGAGCTGGAGACCCCTTCCTGGGGCCCTAAGGGGAGCTAGAGCGGAGAAGTGAGGGTCATAATCCGGAGTGATCCTGCTCGCCACAGAACGTCATTTCAGACAAAGGCGAAAGTAGCGTTTCCACAGGGCGTAGGAGGCCTTTAGGAGCGACAGAATAACGACGGGTCAACTCTTGGTTTGATCTCAATGGGGGTGGATCTCAATGGGGGTGGATCTGATCGATAGTGACGTTGATCCCTCTGTGTCCCTGCGAGGTCATCATGGGTCACGGTGAGCCCGCAGCCCGGCTCTGTAACAAGGACCCCTTCGCCCTCAAGTCCCTGTCCTACCTGGCCCGCATCTTCCCCAAGGCCAAGTTCGTCCTGATGCTCCGTGACGGGCGAGCCACCGTCCACTCCATGATATCTCGCAAGGTTGGTCTCGCTCTCTCTTATTCATTTATTGATATATATTGAGAGGCAGTGATTATATGAGTAAAGTGGATCCCATGGACGCGAGGGGAGAGTGGTCCTGGTTCATATACAGTGTGCCCCCCCCCACCAGGTCACCATCTCTGGCTTCGACCTGACCAGCTACAGGGACTGCCTGACCAAGTGGAGCGCGGCGATGGAGACCATGTTCAGCCAGTGTCAGGGCGCCGTCGAGGGCAGCTGCCTGCCCGTCAGCTACGAGCAGCTGGTGCTCCGGCCCGAGGAGGAGATGAGGAAGCTGCTGAACTTCCTGGAGCTGCCCTGGGACCCGGCCGTGATGCACCACCAGGACCTCATCGGCAAGGCCGGGGGCATCTCTCTGTCCAAGTGAGTCTGCGCCGGGACTTCCTCACGGTGCTCGAGGGCCGGCGTTACACCCTCGGCCATCAACGCGTCACGACGACGTCGAGAGGGAGGCATCAGGGAAACACATGAATCCATGAATTCCAAACTGCTTATGTAACGTTGCAGGGTTCTCCCATGGATGGGTTCAGTGTTTTAGTTTGGAGGGGGCGAGCTGGCTATAAGTGTGTGTGTGTGTGTGTGTGTGTGTGTCAGGCCCGGATTAACCCCTTAGGGTGCCCCAGGGTGACTTCACATGAAGTGCCCCTGTGTCCGTCAGCTTTACACAAAAAAAATTAAATTCACTATGGCATAAAGGCCACAGATTTACAACAAAGTAAACAGACTCACCACACATACTACATAAAAATTTAGATCCAACCAAAAATCCTGAAACTGACTTACACTGATGCTCAAATCAGAATGCAACCCCCATCACCATACAACGTAATGATGAATATTAATATTTCCATCATAAATGACCAGAGGAAATGCAAAACCATAAACCCAATAACAACTGTTGCACACACATAAGAATAAGAACCTGTTTCTTTTTATCAGCAGTAATACACCGCCTACTGAAATGAACAGTGCAATCCCCACACCTCTGTGACATCACAGCAGCAGATAGCGCAACACAACCCCAGCGTCAAATGGCAGCAAAAAAGCTGATAGAAGTAATGGTAAATAGGCCTTACCTTTATAACTTCTTTCTCACTTTCCTGCTGGCAAAGTCGTTCAGCAGATCCTCAAAGTCCATTTGTTTAACCAGTTCCGATTCAATGGCCATCAGGGAGAGGGCAGACAGACGCTTCTGTCCCATGGTTGTCCTTAGTTCGTTTTTAACCCTTTTTAGTTGAGAGAAGGATCTCTCGATCTCTATGCCATTTTTTCGGATTATTTGAAGCATCTCCTCAGGTGAACGGGTTGCCTCCTCCCGCACAAAGTTTTTGAACTGAAGTAGTTCATCGCTAAAGCTGTTGTCAAGATCGTCTGGATATGTGGAGGAGAGCGCAGCTGCACGTTTACGCACACTATCACTGTCAATGTCCGTATCGAACAACAAACCAAACAGGCCGTTTAGCTCCCTGTATGCGTCAGTGCGCTTCGCTAGACATGACTGCAACCTGTCAATGATCACAGTGTAGCATTCCACTTTGAACTGATCACTCCCGGTAAGCACTGTATCATTCTCCGTTGACTCATCTGCGAACGCTTTTCTCTTTCTCCCCCGCTGCGTCTCATGGTGATCTCTCCTGTCCATTTTTGAATTTTTTGTTTGCATATAATTTCGCGCCACTGCCGCTGCGTTATTGTGGACTCGTCCATGATGGGGGGGAGGGGGGCCCTACACCCAAATAACTTTTTTTTTTTTTATTAATAATCCTATCAGTGGATCATTTTGTATGTGTTTTTATCTCTACTAGTATATTATGCCGATATAAAATATTTAAAATATAACAAAAATAGGTTAAGGCTTTAGTCATTGTCCTGATCATTTGGTGCCCCCCATTGGCTCAATTTGGCTGGGGCCCCAGGGCACTCGCCCGACTGTATGTATGGATAATCCGGCCTTGGTGTGTGTGTGTGTGTGTGTGTGTGTGTGTGTGTGTGTGTGTGCTCTTACAGGTAGGTTGTTATTTTATCCTCGAGCTGCACGTAATGTTCTTATTGAACCTAATAATGACGACATTTAGATTTATGATGATTTATTATAAATTTGATCTTTACATTTTATATACTTCTTTATTTGTGCATAGACTCTAATCAGCATGCCATTAGAAGGGGAAAGAACCACCAACATGCTGTGAGTTGAATTTAAACTGCGGGGCCGGACCAGGGAAGCGTGGGCTTTGATCCCTTTAGGGTTTGATCCCGGCCTGACCGGGGCCTCTCTCCCCCCCCCCCCCCCTCCCCTGTGCCCTGCAGGGTGGAGCGCTCCACGGACCAGGTGATGCGGCCCGTGAACACGGACGCCCTGGACAAGTGGGTGGGTCACATCCCCTCGGACGTGCTGCGGGACATGGCGGACATCGCCCCCATGCTGCGGCGGCTGGGCTACGACCCGCGGGCCAACCCGCCCGACTACCGCAGAGCGGAGGCCGTCACCGCCCGCCTCAACCACTCCCAGGTGAGGGCTGCTGGCCGTGAGCCGTCGCCATGGTAACGGGTCCAGAAACGCAGGCCTTTGCAAAACTGGAATTTCTCGAAACCCGTTATGGTGAAATATTAAATGGCTTTTTAAAACCAAGAGTAGTAAAAAAGTTAGACCTATCAATGACCTCTCTGTGCTGCGAGTGATCAAAGGCTAACATGGCTTCCCAAACCCCCCCCCCCCCCAACAGAGTCGGGGGACCCCAGGAAGCCCACATCCCAGCTAGAGCGAGACTCCAGTAAACGTACCCACCGACCGCTGAATCAGTGGACCCGGACCCGAAGAGTTCAGAGAGTGTGTGTATGTTGGGATTATGCTAACATTAGACTGCTGTTATCATAGCAGAAAACGGGGCATAATGGCCGCCTGGGCGATTATCTCAACATCGATTCTCCCCCTGGTGATGAAGAGTCAAACTGGTCGCTATGTCGAAAACCGTCAGCAGCTATCATCTCTTCTGAGCAGAGTATCACTGCGTTACCGTTAAGTGTTTCTATTTTCTAGTATCCTCATGTCTGTCATTCGTTATAGATTCACCGCAAATGGGAATGTTTGAGATACATGAATGAGATGCATTTCATACCTGTATATTTTTGACGATGTACTTTTATTTTCATAATAAATCATTTTATTGGTGACCATTCCCTCATGAATTCATCCTTAGTTATTTTTACTCTTGATTAGAGAGTAGCTCGTGTTAAGGGTACACAAATACCCTTAAGAATAAAATGCATTCAGAGGAACGGGAGCACAGGAAATGTCTCAAATCAACTAAAGACCACTTTTTATGCCCATGCTGATGGCTGCAGAGGGGGGGCTCCTATTCAGTGGACTTTAACAAGGATGGAATCGGGTCCTCTGTCAAGATTATTAGTGGTCAGTTTGTCAATAAATTACGTATTCCTGAAGAACGTATGTGTGAAAGTAACGCTGCAAACAGCCAGCCCATCGAGGGTTCAGGAGACCCCTGTTGACGTAGCAGGCACCACAATGGTACTGCAGGTAGGCATCATTATCAACTCCATTAAAGTAGGTCTTGACTCTCTTCTAAATTCTAACTACAGACCGCATTCAAAATAATGCGGTCTATAGTTAGAATTAATTACATTATATCTATGCATTGTTGTCTGACTACCTAAGAAAGAGAATCACAACATTTGGAAAAACATTTTAATTCTCTGCTGTGACCCAATTACGAAACATTTAACGTCTTAACACAGCGACATCTCTCGTGTTTTGCGGCAGTTCAGTTCGCTTGGTGGCAGGTCCCATCAGGCCTCCTCATCACTCCCTGCTAGGCTGCTGTCGGTGGAGTCAGCTTCCTCTTCTCGCTGCTCTTTGGGCCGTGTTTCCATGTCCAGGCTGGGCTGGGTGGTGGTGCTGGGCTGGGTGGTGGTGCTGGGCTGGGTGGTGGTGCTGGGCTGGGTGGTGGTGCTGGGCTGGGTGGTGGTGCTGGGCTGGGTGGTGGTGCTGGGCTGGGAGGTGGTGCTCCTCAGATCAGAACTAGGCTCTGGCTTGTTTGGGGTGGAGCCTGGTTTGTGAGAGGCAGGGTCTGGGGTGACAGGGGCGGGGCCTGAGGTGACAGGGGCGGGGCCTGACGTGACAGGGGCGGGGCCTGACGTGTCAGGGGCGGGGCCTGACGTGTCAGGGGCGGGGCCTGACGTGTCAGGGGCGGGGCCTGATGTGTCAGGGGCGGGGCCTGATGTGTCAGGGGCGGGCTCTGGTCCACCGGCTGGGACAGTCGAGTTTGGGTCCCCCTCTTTTTTGGCTCCTGGGTCCAGGAATTTAGACCAGCCTTTGAGGCGCTCCTCACGCTCTCTAGACGTCTCTTCCACCTACACACACACACACACACACACACACACACACACTTAGCACTTTATGGAAGTGTCTCTAGACAAGATATATAAAGACCTTGGAGATAAGTAAGGATGATTGAGGAGAAAAGACGCAGCCGTGCCTGGTAGTCCGTGGTTCCATCCCAGAGGACCGCAGACAGCTGCCTCCCTCCAAACCAGCGTCCGTTAAGCGCCGCGATGCACAAGTCTGCGTGTTCTGGCTCCTTAAACGCTACGGAGGCGACCCCGTCCGGATGTCTCTGAGGCACACGCACACACACACACACACAATAAGTACCTCAACTTTCATTCAAAGCATTCTTTATAAAGTGAAACAACAGCCCGGTGACCTACATCGAAGACGATGACCTTCTTGACCTGGCCAAACTTCTCACACTCGGTGCGCAGGTCGTCCCGGTACTCGTTCAGCACCAGCGGGTCTTCCTGAGGGGCGCGGTCAACAAAAGGGGGGCCATTGAATCAGCAGAACACGGCGGTCAATGTTTGAACAAGGCATCAAAGTGTGTGCGCGTTAGGCCTGCAGCGGATTCGAATTGTATCCGAATCCGTTCGGTTCGTTTACCACAGTTCGGAGCATTCTGGTGATCCGCGGATTTCGGTTTCATGAAGGCATTGCCTTATGTAGCGTATTTTGCCTAATGTAGCCTACGTCCGATACAAAAGGGTGTTTAGGACCCAGCGGAATGCATTCTCTCCAGTGCTGCCCGAGCCAATGAGGTAGCTGTAATAGGTTGTTTTCTGAAGTTCAAGCGCACGATTCCTAAATTTAAAGAAAGTAATTGATACAATTATATTCTAAATATACGGGAGATAAATACAAACGGGTGATAGCGGGATAACGGCCTTCGAGGTCGACCGGTTCGATGGAAATAATGGACAGGTAGAGGCAACTCTGGCTTCATGCTGCGCTCGTCGCCAGAGTTCTAAGCCTCGTCGGCCGTTATCCCTTACATGTTACACTCAGTGCACCATGTTTTCAAATGCATTTAGGGGAACATTTATTGCACAAAAAAGCCTTGCAAGTTGTCTGATTGCAGTCAATTAACACATTGCAAATAGCCTGTGGGTCTCATTCATTTTTGTGTTTCTCCCCCAAACCCTCCGTCAAAAAAAAGTCCGCCTTTTTACTACCACGGACATGATCCTAATCCGAACCGTATCCGAAACCGAGGCCCAAAACGGTTATCTGAACCGAACCGTGGACACACTGATCCGTTTCACCCCTAGTGCGCGTGTTTCCTCACTTCAAAGTCGCTTGGATGGAACATGTTCTGGATGATGACAACCTTCTCAAACCTCTTCCTCACTTCTCCCTTTTTCTCCGGCCTCCAGTCCAACTGCCTGCACGGGGGACACACACACACACCATACCACAACTTAGGATCCCCGCGCCCACCAGGGGGCGACACACAACTTAGGACCCCCACTCCCACCAGGGTTGGACACACAGTACCACCATGGAGGACGCAATCAATGAGGCACTGTGTGATACGCTCAACAAAACGGGAAGAAAGGCTGAAAACCGTCCTTGGGAGGGATGTTGACGGTGCTCACCAACAGCTTATACACCTTCAGCCCCCCCCTTCCTAAAATTAAGTAATGCCATTGAAATAGTATCAGTAGTTTTCCCTTTAGTATATTACATTATCCCCCTGCAGTACTCCTGCCCCCCCCCCCATGCGGTACTCCGCCCCCCTCCCCCAGGAAGGCGGCCATACTTCTGTTGTTGTTGTAGTCTCTTCTTGTAGTCCTTGTTCTTCTTCTTCTTCTTGGTGGCGTCGTACTGACCCTTCAGCTCAAAGTGCGCCTCCTCCACGTGAAGCTTGTAACCTCTGACCTCCGACTCATCGATCAGACGCACAGCCAGGGCTACAGACTCCTTCTGCACACGCACACACACACGCGCACACACACACACACACACACACACACACACACACCTCCTTTAACATGGAAATCCAAATGCTACGTGTCTAGAGGACATTTGACAGTGTGAAAGGCTAAGAATGGCATGAGGAGGGCTGGGTGGGGGTCAGACCTTGAGGTAGCAGCAGAGGCCGTCTCCCTTGAGGTTGCCTTGTCCGTCTTTGTAGAGCTTCACCTTGTACTCCTCCGTGACGGGGTCCCTCAAGACGATGCCACACTTGGACATTAACTCCACAAACTCCTCGCTGCTGATGTCAAGGGGTAAGCCTGTGGAGGGAGAACCAGATAGTCGATCGTTCCCTTCAGCTGTTGTCTGCTTGATCAGAGGAGAGGAGCTGCTGTCTTATTGAGTATGAGGAGAGGAGAGGAGCTGTTGTCTTATTGAGGATGAGGATGAGGAGAGGAGAGGAGCTGTTGTCTTCTTGAGTATGAGGAGAGTAAAGTAGAGAAGAGGAGCTGTTGTCTTATTGAGTATGAGGAGAGGAGAGGAGTGTTTTTGTAATACGAACCTGAAACATAGACGTTGGTGTTCTTATTGTCGTCCACGTCAAACCAAGCTACATAGGACCAACAGAAAACAACCATGATTATTCATTTAGAAACAGTGACAGAGCATTAAGACCTGGGCTTTAGTGCCATTACAAACTGAAAGACACGGTGTATTATTACCTTTCCTTGTATGCCCATATGCAGGAACCCTTAGTGTATACTAACAGCCACCCAGCGACAAGGGCGACCTGAACCAAACCTCAGCTCTAGAAGCGTGGAACTCATTTCACATCCCTCGGCATGTCTGCGAAGATCCAAGAAGAGCCACTTTGCCGCGCTGTGACCTAAACATACCCCGTTACGTACAGCCCTTAGCCAGACCTACACGTACAGAGACCTAAACACACCCTGTAAACAGTGCTACAGCCCTTAGCCAGACCTACACGTACAGAGACACACATCCTAGAGATGGGCAAAGTGTCACCCGCTAATGTGGAGGTTTGCTTCCGCTAAACTCTGATTGGCCGAGCAGGAACAGGCAGGGCGTTGGGCTATTCGCCCACCGCTTTTCAGCAGGACATTCAAACCCTTTTGCAACTTCTTCCTCACATGGACATATTGCCTCTCCCACATATTGTCCATGAGCAGAACACTGCGTGCACATTAACTTGACGTGGAGGTATAAATGCAGGCAGCTCTGTGGTGGCGGCGTGCCACAAGTCCCTAGGGTTAGATGATGGCGTTAGGGTGCTGTGGCTCAGTCCTTCGACGTAGGAGGTGTTGCGTGGTTGATCAACCAGAGGGCCCTTTGAACCCACCTGCCTCTGCTTTCCTCTTGTCTCCTTTCTGCTTGGCGTCCATGGCCGCGTCCTGACCGGGCGTGTGGGCGGGCTCTGGGTGAGCGCCCCCCTTGTCTTTGGTGCTGGGGGCTGCTGGCTTGGTGTCGTCCGTTAGAGCGGCGTTGGCGTCCGGGGTGCCGTCCTCCTTGAAGCCGTAGTTGGCCTGGTAGGCGGCGATGAAGTCCTCGGTGATCTACAAGTACAAGTCCAGTACAGTCACACTCAATGGGTGGGACCATGATAACAATATAAACACAGGCTGGAGTGGCCGCAGAACAACCACACACTAACAAAAGGGCGGCAGCTTTTATCCTCTGAATGACACGATGTCGGGCTGAAAAGTGTTAGAGAACTTACTTTTGGGAACCAAGCTTTCTTGTCGTGGTCCCAGTCATAGATGGTGCCATCCTGCGGGTCCGTGTAGGAGTACGGGTCAGAGCCGCCTACGTTCCTCTGACCGTACATCTGCTGCATCCGCAGCTGCTCCAGAAACTCTCGGTTCTTGTCTGTCCCGTCATTCATCTGCGGTGAGGAGAACATCAACATCATGGTCATTCATGTCCCAGTCGTCCACCAAAAATAAAAATAACTTTGAATTACAGTCGATATACATTGTGCGCCTCATTTTGAGCATTAAACATAATCTTGTAAATTTTAAAACGCATTAATCTGATGCTGTCTCAACACGCATGTGCACGAGGTGCACAGCGTCATTCAAGTTGATCAAAATACGTTCCATGTTTCGTTTGATTATTTTGGCGTTGCTTGATACATTTGAAGGTGACAGAGGTCGCCTCCTAATGTTTTATTTTTCCGCTTGTATTTCAACTACCGACCAAGCCATCTTACCTTAACGGAAGACGTTAGAAGTCGTAAAACACAAGAGGTTTAGTGTTTAGAGCATGTTTCGATTCGCTCACGGGGCGTGTTGGAAATGTGGGTTAATCAAAGTTGATATCGTATCAACACTACATTAGTGTGGGCTATAGTATGCGTTTATAAGGGACAACGGGCTGGAATTGTTGTTATATCTTCCGCGACTACGCTTGAACAATCTACTTCCGATGTCAAACTCGACAGAACTGCGCATGCGTGACCCCTCGAAAAGGAGCGCTCGATTTGTAGTTCGGCAGTACCGTAACAGACAGGGTGCAGAACCACAGACTGGACTTCATGTATGAAGGCAGATTTGAGCGTCTGTGTATTAGCTAGTGAGGATTTGTATTCGATCAAAACCAACATTGGTTTAGTTCCCGGCATGGCGGAGGGCGGCAGCAGCAGCGCCGCAGCGGCCAGCCTACCCCCGGGGGACCCGCAGCTCATCGCCCTCATCGTGGAGCACCTGAAGAACCGAGGGCTTTTTGATGAGTTCCGCAGAGATTGTCTGGCAGATGTGGACACTAAGGTACTAAAGAACAATTTAAGATTAGTAATAGTCTGCGGAAAATGTATGTACAACTTTAGTACTACACCAGATGCTACTGCCAAACCAAGTAGTATTCATGGTTAGGAGTGTGCAGTCTATGTTGCATATGCATCGAATACATGTGATGTCGCCGTGTGATGTATGATGGCTGTATTGACTAAAGAGCATTGATGTTCCCAGCCTGCCTATCAGAACCTGCGCCAGAGAGTGGACAACTACGTGTCCACGCAGTTAAGCACGCAGGAGTGGAACGCGTCCATCAACAAGAACCAGATGAGGAACGGTCTCCGGCAGAGTGTTGTCCAGTGAGCATCAAGTCCAAGCCTCCCATCTGACTGTTTCTGTTTAGGTATTTACAGAGTGTCGATACCCATTGTGTTTGGATCAGATTTGGCTTTCAATGTGTCTTTACTCCTCGGTTTAGATCGTGTATGCTGGAATCTGGCGTGGACCGGATCATTACTCAAGTGGTGGATCCTAAAATGAACCACACGTTTCGGCCGCTCATTGAAACGGCCATTCATGATTTTCTGTCGGGGGAAAGGAAGGAGGAAATCCATGCAGATTCTAATCTTACACCTTCAGAGCCGCTGGATCAGCCGGAGGTCCCCCCTTCTGCAGGCCCCACAACCCCCTGAGGTGAGGTCAAGACCAAAGACGCTTACAGTGTCAGGATTACTGCACTACATTCACACTAGTGCGTCTATATAGGAGGCCTATAGGCCTTCCTTTGAGTTGTACATCTTGAACTAGTGCACAAAAAGAAGATCCAGTTAAGAAGCTTCATATATATTTTTGATTTATCTGAAACCAAATAGAGTGCGGTGGAAATAGGGCAAAACAAGAAAACATGACAGCAAAATCCTCAGGGTCAGACATCAAGTTAACATAACCTGTTCTGTGGTTCTTCGTGTTGTTGCTCCAGGTTCCTGCTGTGATTGGATGTCTGCATAGAAGCTCTGTGACCGCTCACATGGTGTCATGTAAACGTTGGCTCCACAATGGGTTCCTGCTGGAGAGACGGTTCTGATGGTGAAAGGTGGTCTGAGGGAGCAGCTCTGTGCCAGACGCGTCTATGGGGGGACAGGCTGGAACACATGCAGGGAGCTGTGCCATGAGATGTTTTGGAAATAGTTTTTATATTCAACTTTTAGGTCGGTCTGACTTATTTTAATTTTTTATGGATTAAATGTATGCATTAGTTATTTTGTATATTTCGTGCAATAAATACATTGAATGAAAAACATTGAAGGAGCTGAATTGTTTATAATCGTCTTTTAATTGTTTAATTTATACAAAGTGCATCCAAGGCAGCATCTCCAATGACTGGATAAGCTGCAGGTATTTATTACGGTCAAGGCACTTTAGTCACTGGAACAGTTTGCTATGGTAACTCATAAAAGTATGATCTTTTGGAATAAACTGACCACAGATTACATTCTACTAAACATTACAAACTTGTATTACTATATCACTATCACTAATTGTGTGAGACTGAACTTGAGTGACTAATTGGCATCTGCTGCTTTTATCCTTTTACTAATGAGCGCCGGAACCCTCTGAAGGTCAGGTAGTGTGTGTGTGTGTGTGTGTGTGTGCATGTGCATGTGCATGCAGACTCAGTGCTTGTGCAACTGTTATTGATTATCTAGTTGTTTTTTGGAAGTGAGTGCCACATGAACAAAATTAATGTTTGTCTGGTTTTGTAAGAGTATAAATGCCCATGTGATGCACGACCATTCAGTCAATCTGAATGGTGCTCCAATTAGGTTCAACCCGTTGTCAGTGGTTAATACATGTGCAGTTATTCTCACAATCCTTCCAAAATGAAATGAAACAATCATTCGAGCTGAATACACACACACACACATGTTTACCGTTGAGAAAGCTGTTGTGCGTACATGGGGGTGGTTTTAAGGGGCAGAGAGTACAAGAGGGCAGAGCATCCCCAGATGTTTACACTGCACTGGGGGCCCATGCTGCTGGGGCCCCGCCATGTTCAGCAGGCACTGGGCCCCCCCAGGGCCCGCCATGTTCAGCAGGCACTGGGCCCCCCCAGGGCCCGCCATGTTCAGCAGGCACTGGGCCCCCCCAGGGGGCCGCCATGTCCAGGGGTCAATGTTTTTTAAAGGGGTCAAGGGTCATTGTGTAGGTGGCTGAGGTGGGGGAAGCCATGGTGTGTTGTTTTGAAGCAGGATGAGAAAGATAGAGTGGACAAGATAAAGGGTTTGGGGGGGGGGGGGAACTTGTCATCAAAACATTGAGAACATGAACAAACCCACAGCCTTTGATTATCGGTCGGAGCCTAGCGACACACATTGACCCCCTGTCCCCGGCCATATGCAAACAGGGAGCATTTCCTAAGACAGCTTCATAAAAACAAATACTTTTGTTTGGGCTCATAGTAAGAGGCCAGTTGACCTCCTGTCATCCCTCATGACACCGTTGTAGAACCAATCAGAACCACCACACGCAGACCAAAGGAACGCTCTGACATGGGGGTCATATCAGCGACACACATCAGAGGCCACACGGTTCACCTTCGGTGTGTGTGTTTGTGTGTGTGTGTGTGTGTGTGTGTGTGTGTGTGTGTGTGTGTGTGTGTGTGTGTGTGTGTGTGTGTGTGTGTGTGTGTGTGGATACAACACGAAATAATAATAATTGAATCGAACCTGATGCAGAAAGAAAAGCATTATGCTACGTTCGTCTCTCTATCATTCAGTAAAATACTAAACTGTTTTCGGTTGTTTCGGTTTTCCTCTGATGCAGGTCTGCCCGCCGATTGGTCCACACAGCTTGCGTCTCGCCTCAGTCACGAGCGCGCAGCGGTTTATCGCCCAGTGTGTGAAGTTCTGACGCGCATTCACACTGCATGCAAACTTATCAGCACTAGGTCATCGTCGCGAAGACACAGCTACTACCACCGCGGTTCCGGAGATAATCTACGAGTTTGACTGCTGCATCGAAATGTCCCTACTAGTCTTACTTCTCCTGCTGGCGGTCTGCCAACAGGTGCTGATGGTGGAACCGGTGGAACCCCACGAGAAGCTCCTCAACCCCCGTAAACGGCGCCTCTCCTTGCAGAACACAGGTAACTGAACCAGTGAGCATCAGATCAGTCCTATAGGTATGTCAAATTGTGGTGCGGACAGTTTCCATTTTGGCTCCCTGAATTCAGGGACCATATCTACATATCCTCTGTGTCCTCTTATCGTCTACCGACCAGGACCCGAGCGGAGAGTAAACCCTCCCCGCTACCTACCGGTGGCGATTCTCCTGTTCTGTTTGCTATCCCGTAATTCAGTGCGCTCCTCTCGGTCCCGTCCAGGCCAGCACATCGCGCCCCTTGTCTCCGCATCAGAGACTCTGTTGGCCTCTCTGTCCCGTGCGCCATGTGCTCCGAAGCGTGCGTTTAGCCCACAGAACTATAAAATCTCAGTTTACGTCCGTAATCTTAAAAGAACAGAAAGATTGATCAGTGCTTCAAGGTGACTACTGCGCACATTCTCGCAACCCAAGTCCATCGGAAGACGTCAGGGTCAAAATAGGTTACATTTTACATGCAACGAACTGTTGTTTTTAGAACTTATCTGCTACAATAACAACGGGTTATGATGAATAACAAAGTTATGTTGAAAATCAAGTGAAAAAATATTTCACAATCAAACAAAAGTAAACTACTAGTCCTCTATATTTTGTATTTTCACCTATTTATTTTCCTCCAGCGGAGATCCAGAATTGTCTGATAAGTTCAGGTGATGTTGGCTGCGCCACCTTTCAGTGTTTCAGCAACAACTCGTGTGAGATCCAAGGCCTCCACCACATCTGCCACACCCTGCTGCACAACGCGGGAAGCTACGACTCGCAGGTGGGACACTGTGCCGAACATCTGGAATGTTCACGTTGTCGGACCTCTGGGCAGACTTCTTCATTGTGTCTATATTGTTCCCCTTGGAGACTGTGTGTGTGTGTGTGTGTGTGTGTGTGTGTGTGTGTGTGTGTGTGTGTGTGTGTGTGTGTGTGTGTGTGTGTCTGTGTGTCTGTGTGTGCATATGTGTGTGTGTCAGACCACATCAGATGGACAAAAGAAACCGTGTGAGGGTCCTTGCTGTATGCACATTTTCGGAGCATTTGCGGACATGCCAATAAAGGACGTGCAAAATGCTTTGGGAATGCATGCAGACCACTGCACTGTAGCACTGTGGAGTACAGTGTGAGTCAGACCACTGCACTGTAGCAGAAGGAACCAAAGCCCTTACATTCAGGCCCCTGTTTGGTCATGTTCTGTGTGTATTGTCGCCCCCCTCCCCCTGGGGGTATCGGTAGGCTATTCTGTTCATTAACTATAATACCTCCGGTGTCCTTCTAAACCTGGGCTGTGTGTGTTTGTGGTGTGCATGCGTGCTTGTGTGCGTGTGTGTATGTGTATGCGTGCATGCTTGTGTGTGTGTGTGTGTGTCCATGCGTGCGTGTGTGCGTGCGCTTGTGTGTGTGTGTCCATGCATGCGTGTGCTTGTGTGTGTGTGTGTGTGTCCATGCGTGCGTGTGTGTGTGTGTGTTTCCATGCGTGCGTGTGCTTGTGTGTGTGTCCATGCGTGCGTGTGCTTGTGTGTGTGTGTGTGTGTGTGTGTGTGTCCATGCGTGTGTGTGCTTGTGTGTGTGTGTGTGTGTGTGTGTGTGCGTGTGCTTGTGTGTGACTCCCAGGGTAAGTGGCTGGTGAAGGAGGCCCTGCGCTGCGCGGCGCTGGGCCTCCGGCAGCGCTCCAGCTGTGTGAGCCGGCGCTGCGGCGCGGTGGGCGCCATGCTGTCCTCCCTGCTCAGGGAGTGCTTCACCAAGCACCAGCTCTGCCTCGCGCTGCGGGACCACCCCCACACCGTGGGGGACCTGGTGCACTTCCACCTGCTGACCCCGCCGGGGTGAGGGCACGCACACACACACACACACACAAGCACATACATACGCACGCACATACACAGAACCATACACACAAGCACATACACACGCACACACGCACGTACGTACAACGATACATACACACACTTGCACGCACATACACACATTCATACACCCACATGAAAAATACGCATACATACACACGCACAATCATTCAGACATACATACACAAACACAAAAACTCGCATGCACATACACATCAATTCGCACCCACAACCACATCTCTGCACACACATACAAACACACAAGTAACTGTAGCTACACCACCAAACATACCCACACACAGGTCCACACACAACATGGGATAGTAACACTGTCGTTTTTTATCGGCCGTCATCTAAAAAAACATAAGGGGTAACACTGTCGTTTTTTATCAAAAAAAACATAAGGGGTAACACTGTCGTTTTTCATCAAATAAAACATAAGGGGTAACACTGTCGTTTTTTATCGGCCGTCATCAAAAAAAACATAAGGGGTAACACTGTCGTTTTTTATCAAAAAAAACATAAGGGGTAACACTGTCGTTTTTTATCAAATAAAACATAAGGGGTAACACTGTCGTTTTTCATCGGCCGTCATCAAATAAAACATGAGGGGTAACACTGTCGTTTTTTATCGGCCGTCATCAAAAAAACATAAGGGGTAACACTGTCGTTTTTTATCAAATAAAACATAAGGGGTAACACTGTCGTTTTTTATCAAATAAAACATAAGGGGTAACACTGTCGTTTTTTATCGGCCGTCATCAAAAAAAACATAAGGGGTAACACTGTCGTTTTTTATCAAATAAACATAAGGGGTAACACTGTCGTTTTTTATTCCCAGTCATCAAATAAAACGTAAGGGGTAACACTGTCGTTTTTTATCGGCCTGGGTAACACTGTCGTTTTTTATCGGCCGTCATCAAAAAAAACATAAGGGGTAACACTGTCGTTTTTTATCAAATAAAACATAAGGGGTAACACTGTCGTTTTTTATTCCCAGTCATCAAATAAAACGTAAGGGGTAACACTGTCGTTTTTTATCGGCCGTCATCAAAAAAAACATAAGGGGTAACACTGTTGTTTTTTATTCCCCGTCATCAAATAAAACATAAGCGGTAACACTGTCGTTTTTTATCGGCCGTCATCAAAAAAAACATAAGGGGTAACACTGTTGTTTTTTATTCCCCGTCATCAAATAAAACATAAGCGGTAACACTGTCGTTTTTTTTTTAAAACATAAGGGGTAACAATGTCGTTTTTTATCGCCCGTCATCAAATAAAACATAAGGGGTAACACTGTCGTTTTTATTCGGCTGTCATGAAAAAAAACATAAGGGGTTACACTGTCGCTTTTTTATCAAATAAAACATAATGTGTAACACTGTCGTTTATTCTAAAATATTGGTCGGCTTAGTTCAGGAGTTAGAGCAGTTGTCTTGTAACTGAAAGGTTGCTAGTTCGATCCCCAGCTCCTCCTAGCTGCGCAATTAAATTACACCTCCAGCAAGCAACGGATGTGTCTATGTGTGGTCCATCATGTTTGGATTCAATTCTGCAATCTCCGTTTTATTCAGAAGTAGAGCAGAGATATAACAGGTAACACTTTAGTTTTTTATCAAATAAAACATAACACTGTCGTTTTTTATCAAACAAAACGAGAGGGTAACACTGTCTTTTTTTTAATAAAACATAAGGGGTAACACTGTCGTTTTTTATCGGCAGTCATCAAATAAAACCTAAGGGGTTACACTGTCATTTTTTATCAAATAAAACATAAGGGGTAACACTCGTTTTTTATCGGCCGTCATCAAAAAAAACATAAGGGGTAACACTGTTTTTTTTTTAATTCCCCGTCATCAAATAAAACGTAAGGGGTAACACTGTCGTTTTTTTTAAAAAACATAAGGGATAACACTGTCGCTTTTTTAATAAAACATAAGGGGTAACCCTGTCGTTTTTTATCGGCCGTCATCAAATAAAACATAAGGGGTAACACTGTCGCTTTTTATCAAATAATACATAAGGGGTAACACTGTCGTTTTTTATTCCCAGTCATCAAATAAAACGTAAGGGGTAACACTGTCGTTTTTTATCGGCCGTCATCAAAAGTGTCATCGTCGTTTTTTATCAAATGAAACATAACAGTGTCGTTTTTTATCAAATAAAACATAACGCTGTCGTTTTTTATCAAAGAAAACATAAGGGGTAACACTGTCGTTTTTTATTGGCCGTCATAAAAAAAAACATAAGGGGTAACACTGTCGTTTTTTATCAAATAAAACATAAGGGGTAACACTGTCGTTTTTTATCGGCCGTCATCAAAGAAAACATAAGGGGTAACACTGTCGTTTTTATCGGCCGTCATCAAAAAAACCATAAGGGGTAACACTGTCGTTTTTTATCAAATAAAACGTAACACTGTTGTTTTTTATCGGCCGTCATCAAAAAAAACATACGTTTTTTTTTTTGACCCCTTAAAAAACATAATGGGTAACAATGTCGTTTTTTATCTCATAAAACATAAGGGGTAACACTGTCGTTTTTATCGGCCGTCATCAAAAAAAACATGAGGGGTAACACTGTCGTTTTTTATCAAATAAAACATAAGGGGTAACACTGTCGTTTTTTATCGGCCGTCATCAAAAAAAACATAAGGGGTAACACTGTCGTTTTTTATCAAATAAAACATAAGGGGTAACACTGTCGTTTTTTATCAAATAAAACATAAGAGGTAACATTGTCGTTTTTTATTGGCCGTCATCAAAAAAAACATAATAATTACCACTGTCGTAGTTTATCAAAATTGGGGCGGATTAGCTCAGGAGGTAGAGCAGTTGTCTTGTAACTGAAAGGTTGGTTGTTCGATCCCCAGCTCCTCCTTACTGCGAAATTATAGTACAATTAAAAACATAAGGCGTAACACCGTTGCTTTTTTATTGCCCGTCAACAAATAAAACATAAGGCGTAACACCGTTGTTTTTTTATTGCCCGTCAACAAATAAAACGTAAGGGGTAACACCGTCGTTTTTTATCAAATGAAACATAACAGTGTCGTTTTTTATCAAATAAAACATAACGCTGTCGTTTTTTATCAAAGAAAACATAAGGGGTAACACTGTCGTTTTTTATTGGCCGTCATAAAAAAAACATAAGGGGTAACACTGTCGTTTTTAATCAAATAAAACATAAGGGGTAACACTGTCGTTTTTTATCGGCCGTCATCAAAAAAAACATAAGGGGTTAGTAACTTCAAATACCCCCTTCAGAGAGACCTGCTCATCAGCTGTGTATCTTCTTTCATCTCAGGCAGCATCTCAGTCCTGATGGTGCTGGGGCCTGGGGGTCGATAGTGATTCTGTGTGAGTCGCTTTGGATAAAAGCGTCTGCTAAATGCCCTAAATGTAAATGTAAATGTGTTTGTCCCCCCAGGCCATATGTTGAGCTGGTCAACTTCCTGTTGGGCTGTGGAGAGGAAGTGAGGTCATGGGTGAGCGGCAGGCTGCGTGCACAGTGCGGCCAGCAGTGGGGCTCGTCAGTGTGCGCGGCCATCGGCAGCACCTGTCCCTTCAACCAGTCAGATCTCCCCCTGCAGCCCGCCACCGTGCCGCCTCGCACCGTGCCCCAGCCAATCACGCAGCTCACACACAGATCTGGTGCGGAGGACGACAACGCTTCCACCAATCAGAGTGACGCTGGGACCCGTCCAGGGCTGCCTGTCTCTGGGGAGGTCAACGTCACGGGGTTATAGGTCAACACAGGGTCAGGGTCAGCCTAATCCTGAACCCTGACACATTGGGGGAAATAAGTGGGCGGACACTCAGGTCCAAGGCAGCAGACAGACAGACAGTCAGACAAGTGTGCAGTTAGCCACAGGTCACGCACTTATGACTCTACAACAGATGGTTGGTAATATCGGAAGTTACTACCTCTATTGACCATTGAATGGGAGATAAATGCATAGAAGGTGGCATTATCTTGAGATGTTAACTAGCTGTTTATTCTCTTTAGAATACACATGACTTCACTGAAAGATAAACACGTCTACCTCACACACCATATTGTACTTCCAACATACACACACTAGGAAATTATCTTGAACATTGACATTTTTCTGGTGGGCAGCAGATATAGTCTTGTCTATTTAAGTTCTTTATTTTTTATTTATGACTATATGTCCCACACAATTAGTTATAGCTAGCAGTTTTGCCTGTGAAAATGATTGTTAACTGAAACTGTTGAAAGCATTTCCATTGTAATTTGAAAATCATTCCGATTTTGACATTGAACACTTTTCCAGTAATCTTTTTTTTAAAGTCATGCTTTCATGAATGCATACACAAATCAAATGTGGATTAAAATGACAACTTGTATCCTTAAGTCAAATGAATTCACCACACACACAAACGCACAAACACACACAGACACACACATTATTAAAAGATGTCAACGGGTTGAAAGTGTAGACAACTTTATTCAGGTGTAAACACAAGACGAGTGTGCAATTCCCAAGTGGTTGCAGAAGCGGCGTCTTGAAAGAAGGCACTAAGTAACAGAGTTGTTGTTGACCCGACCTGCTTTCAGAGCTACCACACACACAACCCACCGGAGGGATAACAGACCTGTGAATAGACTGAAGCAGACCTATGGAGAGGATTCGACCTGACAGGATCCGCCCTGGGGACCTCGGCTCGTAGCCCAGGACGTTCTCACTCACAACCTCTAAATCTTTCAGAAATCCCTACTTGCGGGATCACAGCCCTCTCAAGTGGGGAGACAGAAACATGATGGCTTTTATATTCATACCAACTCCGCCAGCATTAGCTAGCTAACCCTTAGCTAACCCTTAGCTAACCCTTAGCTCTTCAACCCTGGTGAATGTGAGCTAGCCAACTACCCAACGCTCACCGGGTTAGCTAGCTAAGGGTTAACTAACCCTTACCCTTGGCATTCCCAGTTGGCTAACCGGGATAGCGTCGCTAGCTAGCTAGAGGAAGGGGAAGAGCCTCTTCTTGAGGATGTAGAGCACGGTGGCCAGGAAGAGCGCCAGCGCCAGGAAGATGAGGAGCTTGTCCGTGAGCTCGCGCCGGTTGTACTTGAGGATCAGCTTGCGGCCCAGGTGGATGGTCCCGGTCATGCTCCGGAACTCCTCGTTGGTCTCCTGCACCGTCTTGGAGGAGGTGACTGTAGGACCAGGGAGGGGTTCAGGAAGAAGGGGAGCAGGGGCAAAAGAGTGGAGACAAAAGAGTGATGAAAAGGGATGTCAAAATATTTTTTTTAAAAGGGGTGATGGTATACCACCAGGTGTGAGTGGGATTAGCCATTACAAGTCGGTGGAAAAATCGGCCTTTTCTTGTGTTTTAGTGACATTCCAAGTGGGCGTGTCCACCGAGATGTACGCTGGATCGATCAGTCTACCAGCCTCCCCAGTGGACTGTAGCAAATGTGGCTCATCCATCCACCATACATCTAGGTGGACACGCCCACTCACACCTGTTGGTATAATATCAAATACCGAAGGGTAAAAGCAAGAGTAAGGAAAAATGTGTGACGATTCCGTAAAACATTTGCGCGGTTACACTGCAGCGTCAGTGCGGGGCTTCCTTCGTGCTGCACGAGGCTGAAAATGAAGCAGGAGGGCTTTACCCAGAGAGCCCACGGTGTCTTCACTGTGGTGGACCTGCTCCGCCATCATCCTGCTGATGGACATCAGGCTCTCCGTGATGTCGCTGCTGGTGTGCACCAGACTCTCCTTGGTCGCCTTCCTGGTGTATGCGCACACACACACACACACACACACACACACACACACACACACACACACACACACACACACACACACACACACACACACACACACACACACACACACACACACACACACACACACACACACACACACCAACACACTCTTTATCCACTGTAGCAAAGCACTTTATTTGCCTCCAGGACAGTCTGTAAGCATCAGGTCAGTGAACGTTGTCTTGTTACTCTCCTTAGAGGAGATACTCCCTTTGGGTTATCGGTAAGGCTTTATATAATCTACCCTTAGAGGAGATACTCCCTTTGGGTTATCGGTAAGGCTTTATATAATCTACCCTTAGAGGATCTCCCTTTGGGTTATCTGTAAGGCTTTATATAATCTACCCTTAGAGGAGATACTCCCTTTGGGTTATCGGTAAGGCTTTATATAATCTACCCTTAGAGGATCTCCCTTTGGGTTATCTGTAAGGCTTTATATAATCTACCCTTAGAGGAGATACTCCCTTCGGGTTATCGGTAAGGCTTTATATAATCTACCCTTAGAGGAGATACTCCCTTTGGGTTATCGGTAAGGCTTTATATAATCTACCCTTAGAGGAGATACTCCCTTCGGGTTATCAGTAAGGCTTTATATAATCTACCCTTTGTGCAGAATGATTTGAAAGGATGGGGATGGAAAGAATAAAGGCCAGCCACATCCTGACCAGCCGAGTTCCTCCTCTATCTTAACCAGTTTAGTCTAAACTGCGGCGGCAGCAGCAGCAGTTGCTTTTGGCCCTTCACACCGCCGCGCTGAACCCTCCGGCAGCGAGGCGCTTATCAGGGCGGTTGCCGCGCGGCGGTGTGCAAGCGGGCAGAGCGTGGGCGCGCAGGGGGAAGTTTATGTACGGTGAATGTAGGAGATAACTTCCCCTGCTAAAAGTATTTCATTGCAGTTATACCCAACCGGTATTTGCGAAAAATGAACACTGAAGTAAAAGTTCTGTCACAAAACGATTGATACCTATCCGTGCACATTTTTAAGTGGGTATACGGAAATCCTGGAGCGTTCCTAGTGGGTATACGGCGTATACCTGCGTATCACGTAGACTACACCACTGAGTCTTCTCCCCTGTGTCTGTTGGTGCCGCTGGCCCCCTGGTCTATAGGAGTGTTTGAGTCCTCTTACCTCTGTCTGGTGGTGCCGCTGGCCCCCTGGTCTATAGGAGTGTTGGAGTCCTCTTACCTCTGTCTGGTGGTGCCGCTGGCCCCCTGGTCTATAGGAGTGTTTGAGTCCTCTTACCTCTGTCTGGTGGTGCCGCTGGCTCCCTGGTCTATACGAGTGTTTGAGTCCTCTTACCGCTGTCTGGTGGTGCCGCTGGCCCCCTGGTCTATAGGAGTGTTTGAGTCCTCTTACCTCTGTCTGGTGGTGCCGCTGGCTCCCTGGTCTATAGGAGTGTTTGAGTCCTCTTACCTCTGTCTGGTGGTGCCGCTGGCCCCCTGGTCTATAGGAGTGTTTGAGTCCTCTTACCTCTGTCTGGTGGTGCCGCTGGCTCCCTGGTCTATACGAGTGTTTGAGTCCTCTTACCGCTGTCTGGTGGTGCCGCTGGCTCCCTGGTCTATACGAGTGTTTGAGTCCTCTTACCGCTGTCTGGTGGTGCCGCTGGCTCCCTGGTCCAGCAGCTCCTCCTTCTCCAGGCTGTCTATGGCCAGCTTGCAGGCCAGGTTGGCCTTGCGCCACGCCGTCTGGTTACTGGACAACAAATAGTTGTTGCTATGCAACACTCGGTATGGAAGCTTGTTTTGACCTACTCAGGCTCTCCAAACACACTTACAGTCCCTAAGGGCTTCAGAGGCCACCTCCTAGGACACCCCCTAACGCAGTGAGGATCCCCCCTCCCAGAAACATAATGGTAGCATAACAAGTTTAAGTTAAGTTCAATGGATAGAAAAGGACAAATGAGGCCATGGTGTAGCGGTGATAGCTAGTGGGTGAGCAGGAAGCTGTCTGGCCTCCAGAGGAAAACAAACAGGCCAGCTGTCTCTGGGGTGTCACTATACGTTTAAAGCAAACGCACCCCATACATTTTATTTGATCAAAAACGTACCAATGGATACAATTCTACATGGCTGAGAAATGGTTATTTGTTATGTGAAGGTCCTTTCACAGCACCTGTCCTTTTATATGAGTCAGTACTCAACATTTAAATTGCTGGGTGTAATGCATGAGTAAACACTAGAAATAGGTCGCATAAAATAAGATGAGCAACATATGACCGCGTCTCCATGGGAGTCTTTGCCTACCTTAGCAACTGCTTGCGCTGGCTCTCAGTTTCCAGCTGAATTGCCAGTCTATCCGTTTCCTTATCCTGTTCCCTGGACATTTGCTCCAAATCCTGCTCACAGAAAAACAATGCACGTTCCCTATTGGCTGAAATAATACAGCAGCTCATTCATCGATCAAACCCGAGGCCGTGGCTAGCATAGCAGCTCTGACGCGAAAAAAAAGATGACGCGATTCAGGCGTCCTGACTGGGGGTGAGGGACAGGGGACTACTCCCCGTCGACAGGCTCGGAGCGGCCATGGGATAATGACTGAGGTTGGCCGTCACAAAGGGGCTCAAAACGATTTATTGAAATAAAACCAAATATTATGTACTCATTTTGGTTCTTTACATCCTTAAATGGATTGTTTATGTATTGCGTATCAAGGTTTGATTTACTTTCAATGATGACAGACACCAAGATTCTTGAATTCTTTCATAACGGCGACGTAAACTATTTAATTTAGGGAATTTAGCAGCGTTCATCTTGTATTTCTTCACCCCACGCTGAGGGCCACTTCCTGCCAGTCTATTCAACACAACATCTAGAGTGACCAGCAGCTCCTTCATGAGGTAACATAGCAGTGAAACCTTCTTCAGATCGCACCTGTATCCTGTGCCGAAGCTGGTTGAACTTCTCTTTAACTCTTGCGTTGAACTCAAGGAGAGAAGCCTGAGGTCCAGGACACTCTCTGATGTCCTACAGGTAACACAAACACATAGTTATATTGTCAATCAATCCAGCATGACAAAATAAGAATTGCCCCAAAGTTTTATTGATAGCAACTCGGAATATCGAGAGTTATTGCTCATTGCTGGCGAAGGGTTTAGGAATCCCCTCTCGCTGCATGTCAAGGCAACAGGAAGAAATTCACCATATCAGTCATTCTACAGTCGTGGAGATGTCGTCGATTTGGCACATGTTGCGACAAGAGACTAACGAAAGTAGATCATAAAAGTCAAAGATGGACTGTTTATAGACATTAAATACAATCAGATATGTCTTACTTTCATGAATAGTGAACTCATGGCGTAACGACAAAGAGGTCGTAATGCCAAATATCAAAGCTATTCATGAAGGAGCTTGTACCCTCTCTCTCTCTCTCTCTCTCTCTCTCTCTCTCTCTCTCTCTCTCTCTATGTCTAATATATGTTATATGACCTGGTATGTCTACATATGTCTAATATGCTGTATTATTTATATATCTAGATATTTCTAATAAAAATGCTATATTACATATATCTCTAATATATATGCTTTATTACCTTTATGTCAAGATATTTAAGGTAGAACAATAATAAATTGGAAATGCTGTTTTAGAAGGCAAACAAACCCACGCTATATGGTAGGAAAACCCTCACCTGAATGATGGCCTTTATCTCAAGATCATATTTGATTATTTCTTGCCCACAAATACGGACGTGTACGTCTGAGGAAGACGCCATTTCTGTTGTTCTACGGCAGCCCAGTGGAGACAATCCGCACCAAACGCGTTTATTGTCTGACGCACTAACAAGGAAACCAGCGCATGGACCTGAATCAGCGGGACAAGTAGGCCATACTTTTTGGAACAAGTTGTCCTCCTTCTTTGTTAATTTCCTTTCAATGTACTCTCTGTATAAAAATACGTATTTATAGGCTCAAAATTATGCTTAGACTTTAGGCTACTTTGATTTCAGCGAAGTTTAATGATATTGGATTTATATAGGCCTATAGCGCTTTTCTAGACGCTCAAAGAATCTGACCGTGAAGGGGGGGGACATCAGTAACCACCATAATTAATGTTCAGTCCTTTGACTTAAACTATGACTTACTGATTTGAACTAGAAATGTTGAACTTGCATAAAAAATGTACAATGGTAGCTAATGGATAAAATAAATATAATGATCCATAAAACATGGGATTCCATTTACTTAAATCCCAAATTTCATGTGGTATAGACCTGGAAGTAGAACGGTACTCAGTTGCTTTACATTCCCACATCTTAATTCTCAGATATAAGAAGACTCAAGAACAGCAATGATTGTGGTTTGTAATATATTTATTACTTTGATATTAAAAACAATGAACATTTTGGGACTAGGGTGTTACAAGCAGTGGTACCAACTCCTGGCTGGTACGACATAGAAAAGACATAAATCAATCCAAGATTAATGAAAAGAAAAAAAATGGAGAGTGAAAGAAATAAAAGAGGCACATTAACACGACATGTCCTGGGCCCTTAATGTCAGCCAGACACCAGAGCTGGAGGCTCTGGTCACAGCCAATACAATGACCTAACCACACCCTCTCCAAACTCCCCATGCGCTTCCTAACACGCAGTGCCTTACAAAGGAAGAACAAACAGAACCAAAACTAAGTTTATAGTTAGAACAAAAGTACAAACCCAGCACAACATTTATCACACAACATAAATATAGCAACTGTCAATATAGTTATCTGAACAGGCATATATTGTGAACTACAAATATAGACGTTGTCGCTAAAGAGAGGATTGCGTTAGTTTACGTTTCAGCAGGAGGTCCTGCAGGTTTTATTTCCTTGTGAAAGTATAATAATAATAATGATACTATTGTCACCAAGAGATCTATTACAGAGCACTTAGCAATGAAGTACAGTCGTCCTACACAGACAGAGGAAAGACCTAGGGCTGTGGACGGGTCCATGCCTCTGGTCCCCTCCACAAGGCTACCACACAGAAGCTTCAACAGCACGGCTCACATGGTCACCTCCTGTTTCAATACATTTCCTTTCTTCTTCATGTTCAATGTTTTTCCAAAAGAAACAAAACCTTACCAGAGGGATAGTTATTTGTTTGCCTGTTTCCAGTCTCCTGTTCCATGCATTTTGGAAAAGTCTGCAAGTAAATGTAAATACTTGCAGAGTGTGGTGAATGAGTTGGACGTGTGTGGATATAGAAGAGGCCTTTTGCTCCGGGAAGGTCATTTATGGATGCATATTGCATCTGTCTGCAGAAGAGGATATTAAAAACTCCATGATGCCTTGCGTGGTGGGAGTGGGGGGTAAGGGGTCTCTGCCCACCAGCCTTAAGTGAACACTGGCTGACTGCTGGAGCTCCCTAAGCAGGCCCACTGCAAGTCCATGTCCCCATGGAGGCAGCCTTAACCCAATACAAAACCACTTTTCTGGCCACGGCACTAACTTGTTGCAATGTTCCCCGATGTGCTCAGGCAGGCTGAAGCGAAAAACAGCGCCACTATGTGGCTCCAGAGGCCAATAGACTAAATGCCAAAGTTTCACAAGGTTTGCCAATTTTGCAATTTTGTTTTCTCTGGTCACTGTCTGACATGAAGCCACTGGTTCACACGTTACAAACTGTTTGTTTGTATAACAGCCATCAACTCTGGCCTTCTGAGAGATCTCACCTAGCAATACACAAAACACGACATTAATAAGGTATACACAATACGTCTTGGAAATATAAAAAAAGAAGTGCAACATCAACATAAATATAAACAATATTAATATTTTGGGACAGCGTCCTTATGGGGATACAACGATCCAGACTCCTGACTGCATCTCTGACCACAAATATAAATCACTGTTTTTCAGCCTGCCAACAGAATTCAATTGAATAAGAAGATGTGCGTTTGTTAAAGAAAATCTTCAACAGGAACATTTGACGCACACCAGTCCCCATCCTGGTGTGTCTCTTGTCCAGGAAGGCCTGTCTACAATCATGAGCCAAGCAGCACTAAAGACACGGGTCGTGTGAGCAGCCAGCAGGGGGCTGGAGGGGAGACGCCCGAGTCCTCTAATAATATAGCCATAGCTACTGCAGCTGTATTAGCATGTTAGCACCCAACCGTTACATTAGCACCACAGTTAGCCTCGCTTCAGCCCACGGCTCCGTACCAACAGCGAACTCTGAAGGAGGATCTGGCACTTTTACAACAGCTTCCTAACTTAAGGTCATTTAAAACCTTTTTTTTTTTTTTTTTAAAGGTAATTTCGTTTTTCCTTTCATATTCTTTCTTTAGAATGTACACAATTGGCCGCAGCACTGCACATTGTATTGGAAGCCATAGAAAGAGGCGAGAAAAGCCTTGGTCAGTAAAGTCACTTCCATCAGTATAGGCGCTCCTCTCTCCATGAAACGCACCAGCAACAGGCTGCATCCAATACATACTCAGTGGGGCCTAGTGGGCAGAGAAGGTTTATTAGAACCAGGATTCCAGATTCAATATTGACTTGAGACAGTTTTATTTTACCATTATGTGCTTAATTAATACTGAAAACCTCAAAGATTGTTATTATAATTACAACAAAAAGTACACATCGCTAAACCAATAATAGTCTAATCAGAAGAATGTGTATAATTTCTTCGTTTTAGAGTAGCCCTACACTTAACTCAAACCATAGGGCCATGGTATGCAATAGTTTATATGTGGCTCAAGGCCAGTCATATCAATTGAGTCCAATCAGTAAAGCAGAAACAATCAGAAATGTGTATCTGAGCAGGGGATGTCCCAGAGGAGGGATTTGGTGTTCGGTTGGTCGAGTCTCTGAAGGTGGCGCCCTTCCAGACGACCGTTCAGATTAACTTTGTGTTCTCATTTGTTTGAGTAAGGCACCTGGTTCAGCAGGTATCATATTCTAAATTAAATTACCTTGATTATTTTTTCTTTTTGAGATTATGTAAATAATAAAACAATTAATACAAATAATGGAAGGTGTGTCTGTTGACCTGCTATGATCTGGAAATTAAACGTGATATATGTATATGGTAGCTGCATTATGCAGAGAAACCCTATTCAAACTACTTGGTAACCTTGTCCTCAGTATCAGATGCATGTACAGACTTCTTGGAAAGAGAAGAAGAGAGAAAACTTGCAGTTTCTGTGTTGGGCATGAAAGCTGTGTTACTAGTGTCCACATATGGTCTGGAAAGCAACACATTTCCTGTAACATGGGCCTTAACACAGACAATGCATGCACAGTTATCTTTCCAAAGGCATTCTCCTTATAGAAACAACAATGTATTTAACACATAAGGAACAAGGTGCACAGAACTGTCCTCTACACTGAGGACCTCTACAGGCAACAAGGGCAGACTACACCAGCAAGAACAAGACAAATCGAAAAAATAAATAATCTAAACTATTTTAAATACACACTCCGAGATTTGATATAACCAGCAGAGTTATTATTTTTTTGTAAGTAATTTGTAATAAATAGGATTGTTTTTATTCATATCCATAATGCCAACACCTCCTATCCTGCTTATAATTCTGGTTATTAATCAATAATGCTTTGAATTAAGTCCTTGCTTCAAGGTGTTGTGGATTGTTGATATACTGACTTATAAGTGAGATAATTTGATTAGGGACACTGAAATCCAATCTCAATCTCGAGTCGCAAAACAAAACCACACAGAAAAATAACTGTTAATAATAAACACAAACACAATTCCATCTTGGATAAAGCAAGAAGCTGTCGTTTGATTGGTCCAACTGGGTTGTCCCGTTGCCTAGAAACATTTACTGCCAATCATTACGGCTGTTTAGTATGAATGGATTGCAATTTCAAATAGAATAGAATGTATTCACACGTAATCAGCGTCATCAAGGCAAACACAAGTTGAATTGAACCTCAAATCAGAGTCCAAACCTTCAAAAGGAACAGATTGTATGTTGTCTAGAAAAAAGCTCATTCCACAGCAGTGAAAATCAGTTGACTCCACTTGAGTCAGTTGGCCCTCTTTCTGTTTGTGTAAAGAGCATTGCACCTTATTGATCTACATTGAGAATCCTGAACACACACACACGTATGCAATATTTCTTGTACAGAGGAAACAATGGCGACTTTAACTTGAATACACAAATATATTTTCTTTTGATTTCATGTCATATTACACCATTTGGAGCAGAAGAACAATGTACCCCTGATCTGCTGAAGAAGAGCTATATGGATGTAATCACTTGAGCTTTTATTGGACAAGAGTAGCACAAACTTTACACAATGAATTAGCTTAATTAAAGACTCTTTAGGTATCATAGTTTGAGAAAAAAATAAGGAACACAGGGAACAATTTTACTGGCGCAGAATATCACTCCTACCCTCGACTGTTCAAATGCCACAGAGTCTTGTGGTTTGTGGTAAAGTTGCACAGCTTGCACCATCACGTCAAATGTAGAAACCTGTGAGCACCCCCTCTAGAACCAGCCCGGAGACCCTGAACAAACCCCCTCTCAGGTCCCCCCTCCCCCCCCCCTATCGGCTGGCTCAAACTATCACACAACAACAACGACAACAACAACAACAACAATAACAAGGGCCTATGGCGGCCTCTCACCAGACGGAGGTACAAAATAAAACTTTAGCTGAGAATATGCCTCAAATGTTTAAAGTGCCTGTTAAGTAAAAAGAAAGCCCCCCGAGGAGGTGAAGTATTTGAATCCATTAGTCCCAATGTATTCCTCCTGCTCCTGCTACCTGGGTTGTGTTTGTTGAAGCCAATGAGGCCCTCACTGATCGGTTGGAGTTGACAGTTTGCAGCGGGACGACACCAGCCTGGGGCAGGGCCCCTGTGTCGCTGACAACGCCGCTATTGTATTTTGTTCTGCGTGTGTGAAAAGGATATTTAAGAAGGCAATAAGTGTCCGGATTGAGTCTCCATTTGTAATTGGCTTTCCATACAGTACAGTGATATAGGAACTTTAATTTTCTCCCCCAGGGCCGCCGGGAAGAAGCTCTTTTCATGGGTTATCCCCACCGGCCCTGGGCTACTCTCCGCCTCGTTAAGTCACAAGTAGAAATCAGTTTATAAATGATAACAATATAGCTCTCTGGAGAAATGTCTACACTGTACATCACCCTGAATAGGAAGCCAAAGCAGTGTCTTTTCCATAGGAAACCTCTACTGAAGGCAAATGAGTCATGATACCACGGGAGGCTGACCTCTCAAACATTGTAAGGGCCCTGGAAGTCACACCGAACTCTACAGCTCACAACGCCAACGTGCCTTCCAGGCTGTCCTCAACCAGGCACCACACGACCGCAGAAGAAGAGGGAGAAAGGGTCAAGACAGAGGATCCTAAAGCCACACAACAATGTGCTATCATACAATACCTCATGTAATCACATGGCTTCAAACAGACCCATCGACTAGTCAGGCCACAGATCCACCTGGACAGGAAATAGCCCACACCAGGGCAGGAAGTAGACCTTACCCCGGGCTGGACCGTTTCTTATTCTAGCAAGTAATAATCAAGTACAGCGCAGCATTCATCCCAGGCCTCGTAGCAGCAAATGGAAGGAAAAAAAAATGCTTTTCTGTTTTTTTCTTTTTTGGAACAAAGTGCTTTTTGTCTTTAAACATATAAGATATCATATTCTTTACATATATCTATATCGAACATTGAGAAGATACATCTTAACTTATAGGCTATTTACAAAAATGAATGACAACTATGGAATAATCTATCGGGGGGGGGGGGGAGAAGAGAGAAAGCGAGAGCGAGACAAAGAGAGAGAGAGCTACAACTGGACTCCTGGCAAATAGAATGATGAACAAGTTATGGTTGTAGTTTAAGAAAAAGCACCATTACTCCCTTCTTGGACAGAATCAAACTGCAGGAGTAAAACCAGATCACGTGGAACACAGCTGTTCTCCAACCATCAGCACAGGGACGCTTCAAGGTCACCGAAAGCATCAAAGGACGTAACATAAGAGCTCCCCCCCCCCCCCGACCACAACGGGCGCCTGGGTCCAGCCAAGGCCCCCCCCCCCCCCCCCCCCCCCCCAAACAGGAGTAAGACGGCCCGGGTGGCCCCTGAGGGAGGAGCCTTGGTGGTAGGAGGTGCCAGTATTCAGGGCTCCTCATCCTAGGGTCAGGATGAAGGGTCAATCAGCTGGGGCTGGTTTCAGTTCGAGCTGAGGTTGGACCAACTTCAGACCAGCAGGACGTCACCTTCTCCCATGACCTGAACTGAAAGGGCGCTCCACTCCCCCTCAGTGGGAGGTGCTAGTGAACACCAGCGTCCCCCTGTGGGGCTGAATCAGGCTTTATGGCACAATGCTCCAGAGGTCTGTCTGTGTCTGGCTGTTAGTCTGTCTGTCTGTGTCTGTCCGTCCGTCCTGGGCCGGTTGTCAAAGACCAGCATGGGCACCGTTGAGATTTTGTCTTCAGTCTGACCTCAGGCAGTACATGTCCAGGAAGGTCCTGAGAACCCTCCTCCAAACCTCCACGTCTCTATTCTAGTGAAACCAGAGGGGGTCAAAGGTTAGAACTCCCCCCCCCCGCCCCATGAGAGCCCCCCCGCTGAGGCGTATCCTATGAAACACTTCCGAACCAACAGCAAAGAGCCAATGGGCAGCTAAAATACAAAAATATAGCAAGGACCTTTTTTTGCTTGTTTTTTTGTACTCTTTCTATTCAGTTTATCGTCTCCAATGCAAAGATAGTTTAGAAATGTGTCATGCTTCATAATGAATCAATTGTCATGGAAAAGAAAGTGGCAAATCACCAAAGATATAGGGCGTGACTATATACAGTGTTTCAAAAACACATTTCAACACAATTCAGTTAATATTCTGCTCATAAACAAAATCTCCATACAGAAATATAGTTAACACAAATACATAACATTTTGGTTATTGTCAGTGAAACTTTGACAAAACAAAGCAAAAACAAGACGGAAATCCAATATAGCTTATCCACTAGCGCTTGTCCTACTCAAACCCACCACAAACAAGCTAGTAGCAGGAGGACTCAGGAATGAAGCGTTACTTAGCAACAGGTCTACTTGTGAAGCCCACTAGGATGGTAGGAAGTTCATTAGTAAATAAGAAAACAATAAAAGAAAGTTAAAGAGTAGATTTATGCTCCTTTTCTGTACAGAATTGGACCCAAGCTAATTTCACAGTTCTACGAAGTTCCCTGCCCCCCCCACACGTGTTACATTCAATACGGCGTCAGGTAAGCTGTGCAAATCCTTACTTTTACTGGCTAGTCGCCATTTCGTTGCATGTGTCTTTGGTACAAAAACAATCAAAATATATAGTGTGCAAATCTTTTTTTTCTTTTGTAACTAAAATATCGTCTAATCTCTCCCGTTCCCAAAGACAAGAGTACCAAAAACCAAAGTCACCTTTTGCAGAGCCCTCCTATATACACAGACTCTGTGGCATCACACGTTGGTAGGTTCCTTTTCCATGTACATTCAGAACATATTTTTACAGCTGAACTACACAACCCCAACACTGTGTCCTCGGGTGACCTATGTTGCTCGTAGACCCGCCCACTCAACATCAAGTGGTTCTGATTGGCTGATCCTTCGGGAGCTTGGACCAATCATGTCTCTCGTTTTCTTTTTTTCATACTTTTTTTTTTATCCTCCCTACCTCTCCTTCTCATGCAAACGCACACGCACACATACGCATACACACACACACACACACACACACACACCCAACACACAAGGCACAATGAATAGAACTGGGATCAAACACCAGTATGAACCAGACACTGAGTCTAGTCACTTCTTACAACAAAAGGGGAAGTGGAGGGTTCCAGAAGAGATAACCGTTCACCTCTAGCGCCCCCTGGCTGTCTGCTCCTCAATGGCGATTCAAACCAGAGCTCTCAGCCATCAGAGCGGGCTCCTTTGCACCGTCGCTCCCATTTCTTTCTATTGAGAGGACGGCTCTTAAATGGTATGTGTCGGATTCTTGATGGGCTCTCTAAACGTAGAATAGCAGGGCTCCGTTGGTAACTTCATAATCATACATCGAAGCAGGTCATCTACATTACACATGCTCTAGCTTTGCTGCACTGGTTGTACAGACCGGGGCCCGTCGGGTGTTGACGCGGTTAAACACACGGCCGTCTCCAAGGTGAAACGTGGTTATGGTGACCTCAGCGGCCACCTTCCTAGACCCAGCCATGACCCAAAGAGCTGAGCCCTCACAGACCCAGACACAGCGTTACGCTAAACACCGGCCACCACAGATCAGCAATGTCCTTGGCTCCACACATCATCCCCGCAGGCTCGTCGATCGGTGGTGAGATGAGGACATGGTCCCTGGGACCCAGCTGCGGACAGCGAGGACAGAGGGTAGGCGTGCACGGCACATCCACACACACAAGGGAAGGGACGCGCTTGTGTGTGGTGTGTGTGTGTGTGTGCGTGTGTATGTGTGTTTGTGTGTTCTAGTGGGGAGGGGCATGCAGGAGGACATAGTTACAGTGACATAGTACGGTGGTAACTGGCCACTCCTATCCGTGGACCGGACCCCCGACGTCTAGCACTTGGAGGTGGGAACCCGCAGGCCCACCAGGCCCCCCGTGGGGTCCCCCTGTCCCGTGTTCTCCAAGATCTGGTTCACAAAGTCTGAGGTCTGCCCGGCCACGGGGGAGGACACTGCAAGGACCAGGAGAAGCGCATTATAGGCTTTACCCCAAAGAGACCACAGAAACAGAAACACACCGTCATCCACTGGGGCCTTCTCTGCTATCTGTAAAACTAACTCATCACGCTATTCATCTCATTTATTCATTTAGTGCTAATACATTTAAATTACTTTAAATTCCTCTGTTTTATATTTGAATCAATTAAAAAGATCTCTAGGTAAGATCCCAAAGCATTAGGGATAGAGAGAGCAGGAGAGAGAGCAAGATTTTTAATCCAAACAACCCAAAGAACATCCCCTTCCTCTCTGCTTCCTCCCTCCCTCCCTCGCTCTCTGCTCCCCCCTCCTCCCTCCCTCCCTCCCTCTCTGCTTCCTCCCTCCCACTCTTCTTTCATCCCTCCCTCTCTGCTTCCTCCCTCCCTCCCTCTCTGCTTCCCCCTCCCTGCTTCCTCCCTCCCTCCCTCCCTCTCTGCTTCCCCCTCCCTGCTTCCTCCCTCCCTCCCTCCCTCTCTGCTTCCCCCTCCCTCTCTGCTTCCCCCTCCCTCTCTGCTTCCTCCCTCCCTCTCTGCTTCCTCCCTCCCTCTCTGCTTCCCCCTCCCTCTCTGCTTCCTCCCTCCCTCTCTGCTTCCTCCCTGGTCCTTTTGAATTGTGTCCCTCAAATGACGGCTGAGAGCTAGCAACCTGCACTACACACCACCACCACCACCACGTCGTCCCCGGGGACTCACCAAGTGTCTCCTGGACCAGCCGGTCCAGGGTGTCGGCCATGTTGGTGGCCCGGGGGGAGCAGTCCTTCACGCGCGTCACAATCTCCTCCTTGATGGCGTTGATCACGAACAGCAGCCGGTCTACGGGTCACATGTCCAAACACGTAACATTACAAACTGCAGGCCAGGGGAACAGAACAAATGAGCCTCTTCGACCATGAGGAGCCCTTCTCCAGGCCGGTGAGGACCAGCAGCCCGGTGTCCCCTGTCAGATCAGAACCTCTGTGTCTCTCGGACCACGGGCATAAGGTGAAGGTGCTGTATGGTACTGGGGGTTGACTTCCTACCCGTTTACTGCCAATCTGAATCCATCAAGCTCACTGCAATCTAGAAGTTATCAATATCGTAGTCTGCCCATCCTTTATCCCACGTTTCATTATTTAACTAAATGAGTGAATATCTATCCATATACACAGGTTACCACCTTTCTGGTAAGGTCAGTCACTCATTTAGGGATGATCTCTGTATATACTGAGCATGCAGTCAATTGCTGTAATACGGTGTTGGCGCTGCCATGGTAACGTACCGTACTCAGTGCTCAGCCCCCACAGCTTGACCTTATTAGCTTCATACTGGGCCTTCTTCTTCAGCCGGCACGCTCTGGATACACACAAGAACACAAAAACACACACACACATGAGATATAAGATACACAGAGGAACGCACACATGCAGGAGATACACATAGGAGATGCAGACATGAACACACACACATGATAAACACACAGGAACACACACAGGCGATACACAGGAGATACAGACATGAACACACAAAGGAACGCGCGCACACACACACACACACACACACACACACACACACACACACACACACACACACACACAGACATGCATGATATACACACATGAGATATATACATTAACACACGCAGGAACACACACACAGGAACACACAGGAACACACAGAGCACACAGGGCACTCGTTAGAGTGGAGCTGTGTTTCAGGAAAATGCGATAGAAGGAGATAACAATACATTCAGTATAGTGCACCCTCCCATCCATACAAACACATACAAATATACAAGTATGTGCATCAAATCTGACATTTTTACATAAAGGGGTGAATCAATTAAGTTCCTTCGAAATTCTGAAAAAACTGAAAAAAAGGGCTAATGTTATGTTACTATTGCAAATGGGGGATTAGGTACAATTTCTTGGTGATTTTTTTCTCTATTTTCTAACAAAATTAAAAACCCATAACCTGAACAGATCAAAAAACATAGCGTACAACGGTGACGCCAGCCTTGGACCAAAGCCCTACCTGGCTACCAGCTAGGGCTTGGCGTGTGGAGCCACGTACCTGGAGGCCAGCTTGTTCTTCTCCTTGCGGGAGCGGGGCCGGGCGGTGAGCGGCAGCTCGCTCACCGGGGTCAGGTCGCTGATCACCTTGTTCAGCTTGCGGAGCTCGGTGCCGATGGTCAGAAGCTTGCGGGGGTTGGGTGTCAGGTCTTCCACGTCGGTACGCCGAGACTTCTTCAGCTTGTACTTTCCTAGGAGGGCGGGAAAAAGCTTGACCTTAGCTTCCATCTCACCTCAGTAATGAGCCGCTGCGCTGCTCACGGCTTCCCAATGGATCTATGTCCCTGTGTATTCGATCGGAAAGATAACGTTTGGGCTGTACGATAAAACGGAAAAACTCATTGAAAATGGACGCCGAATAAAATGGCCCATTGAAAGCCTGCTTTATTCATGTAACAACTGCTACAGATGAACCAGGGGTCGGAGGCCGCCAGAGCAGAGCGTGGTGCCGGCGGTGAGGAGGACTCACCGTGCAGGGGCCCGTTCTTCTGGTACAGGTTGCTGGGCAGTGTGTGGCGGTCCCACTCGGACGGCTTCAGCATGCGCTCCTGCTTGGAGGGGGTGAGCTGCTCGCTGTACTCCCAGAAGTAGCGGCGTTTCCCTCGCTTGCGGCTGGACACGCCTGCCGTCAGGCCTTTGATGTCCTCCACCAGCTCCATGTCATAGCCTAGGGGAACAGAGGGGCGGGGGGGACTCGTTTAAAACTAGCCTGTCACAATCGACAGCACCACATGTCGCAGGGGGGGAACAATTGGTGTTTGGTTCAGATTTGTTTGGTGCAGAACGTCTACCTGGAGTCAAAGAGATTCATGTCAGCTACCTGGTTCAGAGAAGGCGTCGCTCATGTCGTCATCCTTGTCGGCTTCGTAGTCGTCGTCCTCTTCCTCCTCGTCCTCCTCCTCTTCGTCATTCTCGGAAAGCTCATGCTCGCTGCCGAACCCCTCATCGTGGTCTTCATCGTCCAGCTCTAGCCCCTCTCCCTCCTCTTCTTCTTCTTCTTCCTCCGCCGCCTCCCCGTCTTCCTCTTCCTCCTGCTCTTCCCCCTCCTCCTCCTCCTCCTCCTCTTCCTCTTCCTCTTCCTCCTCCTCCTCCTCCTCCTCCAGGGTGGGGGGGGCCCTGCCAGCCAGTCTGGCCTGGGTCAGGAACAGGGAGTAGTTGTGTTCCTCCTCCTTGCTCTTCTCGCTGCTCTCCTCGTCCATGGGGACGTCGGTGCCAACAAGGCCGACTCCCACGGCCCCCGGCCCCTGGGCGTGGCCCCCCTGGGCGTGGCTCTCCGGGGCCTCTGTCTGGGGGGCCGCGGCCGCAGACCTCCCCACCGCGGCGGCGGTCGGCTCCCTCCTCCCCGGCCCCTCCCTGCCTCCGCGGAGAGGAGCGCACGCCGCCGCCACGCCCGCCGCCGGGCTGCTGCCTGACGTGGAGGCCATCTCCTCTGGAGGCTGGGAGAGGGGCAGGGGGACGTCCGACCCCTTGACCTCTGGGTACCGGTGGAGGACGTCCGTCTGTGGTTGGTGGCCGGCGCTCACGCGGACTTTAGCCTTCCGTACGAAGAGTGCACCGTGAGACGGCGGGGCCACCATCATGGCCTGATGGCTGGCCTTGGTCTTGAGCTGGGTGTGGACGTGGTCCTGGGTGAGCGTCAGGGGCCTCTGGGTCTTGGCCATGCTCTCCGTGCTGGAGGCCACCGGCCAGGTGGCCTTCTGGGAACCCTCAGGGAAATCGGGCAGCGGGCCCCCGAAAGCGCGAGACAGCGACAACGGAGGAGCCGGCGAGGGCCGCGTGGCGGGGGGCCCCGGGCCCGAGCTGAAGCCCGGGGGCCTCTTGTGACCAGAGGGCGGGGGCAACAGACACTGGGGCGGGGGGCCAGGCGGCAGCAGCTCGCCGGAGGGGTAGAGCACCTCGCCCACCGGCTGGGAGTCCTCACTGTTGAGCTGGGCGAGGGTGGGCGTGCGGCCGATCACCTCCTCGTCCTGGTAGGGGCTGGAGAAGTCGTCCAGCCCCAGGAAGTCCACCTCTTTGGTGCCCCAGATGTCACAGCTAGCCAGCCGTGTGTATCTACCGGACAGAGACAGCATGAGGTTCCCCGCAGCAAAAAAACTGATCCAGATTGGCCTAAAAAACCTTTAGGGCAATTTGGAACTGTTCATTTTTGCAATAAAACAAAGAGATTTGTGTGTGTGTGTGTGTGTGTGCGTGTACCTGGTCAGGTCTTCCCAGTACGAGTCCCATTGCTCGAAGGCCGATCCGCTGCAGACCGCCTCGCACTCCCCTCCCATGCCACTCATGTGCTCTGTGCAGCCTTCGGCCAGCCCGGCCCCTCTGTCCCCGCGGGGGCTCTGGCGCGGGTCCATGTCGCGGTCCTGAGGAGAGAAGACGGCGTTTAGCTTACGGCGGCGCCACGTTGGAGCCAACCTCAGTTTGTCAGTGTGTTTACGCCCACAACACAAAGAAAGGATTTCAACATTCCTTTGTATCCGGATACGGATGTAGACTCCATGAATCCAAAAAACCGTGGATTAAACAAAGCAATGAATAAACTACTGAAGATGAGAGCTTTTTCACGGGAATTCTTGCCTTAAAATGATATCCCCAAAATCAAACATGAATAGTGCCCCAAATTAGTAAATGGCTATTGTAAAACCTGAAGTTCTGTGTTAATATTGTTAGGTACTATCTAAACAGGGATGAAACCACAGAAGAACATGAGCCAATCAGACTTACAGTATGCGTTAGGGCTGGGCGATTAATCAAATTTTGATCGCGATTTCGATTTTAGCGTCAAACGATCAAAAAAATTACATAATCAAGTTTATTTTTTTTTACTTTTTTTTTTTAATGATTCATAGAAAGGGCAGAACAGCTGGATACATATCTGTAAATCATTTAAGATTGGAGATTTTCTTTTTGACAATTTTTTGTATTTTTTAAAGGCGAAATTACAAAGTTCTGTAACAAGTTTTTTTTGGGAGAGACATGCTGAATAAATACAACATGTGTACAAACAAAAAAATAATCGTGATTTCAATATTGACCAGAATAATTGTGATTATGATTTTTCCCATAATCGAGCAGCCCTAGTATGCGTGAACTCAGGTCACTGCCTGGGCATATGTTGAAATCATCTGGTGTTATTTCAGTTAGATGATTTTAGTGAATATAGAACCCTGCAGGCGAGAGCAGGAACAACACATTAGATCATAGGGAACCTTGCCCTGTGAGACACACTCCCAGCCACACACCCACATGGTGTAGGTGGTTCGTCTCCTACAGGAGAGCCCTATATGGCGCCAAGAGACACAACACGCAACAGGCTCCATACCAGGGGGAGAGGAAAGGGGTGATGATATTGATTGCAAAATGCAAAATGTGCAAAATGTGTTGGCATTTGGTAATGATTTGAAATGCATAATGCATGATGCCTGGTGTATTATAGAATATTTAAGTTACAACCAGCAAACCACTCTCCTCTCAACATCTGCTCCTTGAACCATTTCAATCCCAACCATCTAGTGTGCCTCTGTTTGTGGAGAGGGCGAGCTGAGAATCTAAACAGCCTGGAACAGCACCTCTAATGGTCAGCCCCATGTAACTGCAGGTATGGTTGTTTGTGGTGGAAGCTGACATGTGTTGCAATACAAAGATCTGATCAGAAAACACAAAATAAAATAAATGATGTGATTCGAGATGTGGCTTTTTGGTTAAGATGTCCCGTGAAGATCGGGCATGGAAATCGTGGTCAGATGATACTCTTAAGTATACGAGTTTTCACTTGACAGAGGCTAGCCTAGCGCTTGGTTTGGTCCTCCAAGGTCTCCCACTACGTGTCTACGTGCGTGTGTACTCACCAGTTCATACATGAAGTCGGGGTCAGAGCTGCTGCTGAGCAGGTCAGTACTGGTCAGGGCTTGGTCAGCAAATGAATAGTTCTCGAATGCGTCCCCAAAGGGTGGCTCCATCCCACTGATGCTAGGCTGCAAACACAATGGAAATAAACTGGCTGAGAAATGCAACAGAGATGCTTCACAAAGAGACTAAAGACTACCTGCACTCCTAAGACACGTTAGTAATATCTAGAAGGATTTAGAATATATTTGTTAATAACACATTAACTCATAACTTTAAAATCAATTAATGTTCCATGTATTGAATATACCTTGTTAACAGGCATTCATCACTTTTGACGGACTTAGTAGCTACTTCCCATCGCAATTATTCCCCAGAGCAAACGGAAAATCTGAACTTTGTGAAAAATACCTAAAAGCTTCAGTTTTTTCAGTCTTTACCAAATGAGGCAACGGCATAGACATTAATTATCATGTTTTATCATAGACGATATGAATATCATGAAATTAACCAAAACTCCCATTCTACAACTCAGGGGTCAAGAGCATCCCCCCCCCCCCCCTCGTCCCCCTCGTCCCCCCCACCCAGAAAGTACCTGAGGCATCGCCAGACTCAGCCGGATATGTTCCCGGGGGGGAGGGGGCAACCTCTGGGCCTCGTCTCCAGTCCCAACGGTGTGAGGATGGACGTGGGCAACAGGGGGCCTGGGTGCTGGGGGTGGGGTGGGGTGGGGGGGGGGGGGGTGGGGTAGCCACAGAGATCTGCAGTCTCTGCAGCCTGCGGGGCTGGGAACGGGATGTGGCTGCTGGGGGTCCGCTGGGCTGTTCTGCTGGACGGGGGTCTCGCTGTGCTTCGGTCTGGGGTGGACAACATGGAAACAAGGATGTGAACCAGATAATATGAAGCCTGGGAACATGGTTGTAGATTCAAAAACGGCATACTGCGTTTTTCAATGCAGTTTTACAATCATTCATGGTTGCTGCCAAGGGACCACGTGTATCTGGGCAAAACAATGGATGCTGCTCCATTCTTTGGAAGACAACATAAAGATGGTCTCCATTGTTTACTGTTTAATGTGGACCTTCAAAACAACTCAACCTCTGCATGCTCAAACACTTCTTTTCAAACAACACTGTGACGTTTATAACACCTCTTGATATAACGTCTGTCTTAGAGTTTGAGGTCTACTCTCCTGCAACGAGCAAAATGCAAGAGTTGCTTGTGTACATACATAACAAACAATACCGCCGCGCTTTCAACAAGTGACTCATTTTGTTTCTCTAGATAAATTGCCTTGTGTCTGCTCTGTACAGTAGACTGACATTTCAGCATAACAGGAAGTCCAAGTCAGCTCCTTCTCATCTCTCCTCAGTCCTTCTCTTTCATCAGCCCAATGACGACAGCCCCCGCCATCTCCTGCCCTCTTCCGTCCTCTGTTTCAACAGCCCTCGTCAGAACGTACAGAGCTCTAAGGCTGGCCACTCACCTCCTCAGAACGTACAGAGCTCTAAGGCTGGCCACTCACCTCCTCAGAACGTACAGAGCTCTAAGGCTGGCCACTCACCTCCTCAGAACGTACAGAGCTCTAAGGCTGGCCACTCACCTCCTCAGAACGTACAGAGCTCTAAGGCTGGCCTCTCACCTCCTTAGAGTGTACAGACCTCTAAGGCTGGCCTCTCACCTCCTCAGTCTATAGAGCTCTAAGGCTGGCCTCTTACCTCCTCAGAGCGTACAGAGCTCTAAGGCTGGCCTCTCACCTCCTCAGAGCTCTAAGGCTGGCCTCTCACCTCCTCAGTGTATAGAGCACTAAGGCTGGCCTCTCACCTCCTCAGTGTATAGAGCTCTAAGGCTGGCCTCTCACCTCCTCAGTCTATAGAGCTCTAAGGCTGGCCTCTTACCTCCTCAGAGCGTACAGAGCTCTAAGGCTGGCCTCTCACCTCCTTAGAGTGTACAGACCTCTAAGGCTGGCCTCTCACCTCCTCAGTCTATAGAGCTCTAAGGCTGGCCTCTTACCTCCTCAGAGCGTACAGAGCTCTAAGGCTGGCCTCTCACCTCCTCAGAGCTCTAAGGCTGGCCTCTCACCTCCTCAGTGTATAGAGCTCTAAGGCTGGCTTCTCACCTCCTCAGAGTGTACAGAGCTCTAAGGCTGGCCTCTCACCTCCTCAGAGCTCTAAGGCCGGCCTCTCACCTCCTCAGAACGTACAGAGCTCTAAGGCCGGCCTCTTCCCTGCCTCTTCCCTCCTCAGAGCGTACAGAGCTCTAAGCCTGGCCTCTCACCTCCTCAATGTGTACAGAGCTCGAAGGCTGGCCTCTCACCTCCTCAGAGCTCTAAGGCTGGCCTCTCACCTTCTCAGAGCTCTAAGGCTGGCCTCTCACCTCCTCAGAGCGTACAGAGCACTAAGGCCGGCCTCTTCCCTGCCTCTTCCCTCCTTATATTGTATAGAGCTCCAAGGCTGGCCTCTCACCTCCTCAGAGCTCCAAGGCTGGCCTCTCACCTCCTCAGAGCTCTAAGGCTGGCCTCTCACCTCCTCAGAGCTCTAAGGCTGGCCTCTCACCTCCTCAGAGTGTACAGAGCTCTAAGGCTGGCCTCTCACCTCCTCAGAGCGTACAGAGCACTAAGGCCGGCCTCTTCCCTGCCTCTTCCCTCCTTATATTGTACAGAGCTTCAACACTGGCCTCTCACCTCCTCAGAGCTCCAAGGCTGGCCTCTCACCTCCTCAGAGCTCTAAAGCCGGCCTCTTCACTGTGCCACAATGCATCAGTACAGGGAAAGTGGCCCAGCTTTCTGATGAAATTATAGAATAGAAACAATAAATGAAACATCATCATCACACAATATTTGTATTGTTAAATGTGTCCAAATAATCTGGCTCATGTATTCGTGTCTCTATTCCTAGCCTTGATAAACAAAGACTGGTTAACGGGGCTCCTCTAAAGTAGAAAGAACGACTTCCATTTAGACAATGCTACAGCCCAACATGCCCTTTCCATACAGAATATGACAGCACCATTTCCTCTCTGAACACATCCAGTGTGTTTCATTTCTTAATGGTTGATAATACTAGTACAAACCACATGCTCACTTGTATTGGATAAGATACGATATACATGGATGTGTATACTAAGCTAAAAAGGCTACAATGAGACTAGCTGAATGGGAAGCTGGTTCATAAGGACAGCCGTGGGGCAGTGCCTGAGAAGTTGGCTGTGCTGGTACAATGGCCCATTGATGCCCATGGGCATGTAGACTTAAAGTTATTAAACGTAACCCCCGGGCCTGGGCACTACCAGATGACCAAGTGTTCTGCTGTAAGCCTCTGCAAACACAGATACAGTCAGACACACTAGACTAACATGAACAAAACCTTGAGGACAGAAGAATTGCCTCATTTCCTGCATCACGCTACATTTGATAGTTAGGGGAAGTTTTCTTCACCGAGAATCTCTGTTATGGCGCGCGCACACACACACACACACACACACACACACACACACACACACACACACACACACACACACACACACACACACACACACACACACACACACACACACACACACACACACACACACACACACACACACAAAACTGAAAGCGTCAACACTCAATAGTCATTGAGAATAAATACATAGTCTCAACACATAAATAAATTCTTGTACTTAATACTGAATACACGCAACTTATTGACCATCAACTGCAAATAGAATTATTGGCAAATGCTACCCAAATAAAAGTTAAAACGTTGTATATATCCAACCGTAAGACTTTCTATATATATCCTCCCCCATGTTAAATTTATTGTATACACATTGCTACAAAAGTGACAGCAAGAGAAAGGATCAGTACCAATCAAATATGCTATTGCTTAAGATAAAAATGACAATTGCATACCTCTAATCCTCTGTTGGTGGGTGTTGCAGGAAAATCGATATTTGGTTAAGATGAAATATCAACTAGTTTAACGACCCCTAGTTATGAGGTAATAATGTATTTGTTGTCATTGTTCAGCCCTGGTGCAGAGTCTATAACATACAGTGCAGTCTGCAAGTCTCATAAGAATGCATGCGAAGATGAGATGGGCCCTCGCTTTATAGAGTCTAGATCTTGGTGGCTAATATATGCATCGTAGCTCTATCCAGTCCTGACCATACCAGCATTTCTTGCACATTTAGGCTTATAAGCTTCTCAAATAAATAATAATAATAAATAATGAGAGCACCACAAGACTATGTCATACAGAAAAAAAAATTAAGTAAGCAATATCCTGAACTAATGCATGTCATATGTTAGGTAGTTTACAATTTATGTGTCGTTCGAATTACCTTTTAAATCTAATAAACAAACTCAAAATCATTTGTTAAACTGCTTAAAACATGTCACCTAAAAAGACACCAACCTCTATCCAGGCAACACTAGCAAAGCCTTGCCACCAGTCTACCGTCATGATACAGTCTTTGCAAAACAAAACAAATCCTCAAACTAGCTTTACTGCGCCAACACCCACCAAAATCCTTCACAGGATTGGTCAAATAAAGCTCAAGTTCCGCCCCCGAGCCTTTACGTATGGCCCTGCAATGCTTTCACTCTAATCGCTGCTTCACGATAAACACAACCCGTTTCAAGCTAGGTTGAGAAGGAGACAGAAGATAAACAATTCGGAGGCCTGTTTGGCCTAGATAGCGTCTACTAGTCCCAAAAACATATACTAACATCAACTAACGTCTACTAACCCCTGAACATGGTAATGCTCGATTAGTCTGATGCTTTATCGTTATTCGACACACACGAATAAACAAAGCCAATCTCGGAACAGCATTAATCTAATAAACTACGCAGCATCAAACAGACAAGCAAACCAAAACAAACATTCACAACAAACCAGAACGTTAACGTACGGGTGAATTAATAAAACGTTAAGACCGCGAGAACGAGATGTTCTGTACGGAGCCTCGGTCACATGGAACATTCTCGCTCACGAGCTCCTCCATCAGGTCCGGGGGGGGCGTGGACCGTAGTCTCGAGCTTCTCTAGCGGTCCTGGGGGGGCGTGGACCGTGGTGGTCTCGAGCTGCTCTAACGGTCCGGGGAGGGGTGGGGGGGAGCGTGAATCGTGGTTTCGAGCGGCCTGGGACACTGAAGGATGTCATGTTCAGGCGGTAAACACCAGCTTTATAACGAGGTAGCGCGTTAATTAGTGAAGAACAGCTTCAGGACAAAGTGTCCTGTTCAGTAACATGGACCTTTCGGTCCAACTCATGCCCTATGGAAGTACAGGTGGACCTCCTGGTATCTGGGGACATGAACCTCCACACTGTCACCATCTGATGAAGACAGTGACAGGGTGTTCTGACAGCTTGTTGGACGGAGAGCTGCTGAATTAACCCTAACTGTGCTTTAAAAACATTAGTAGAAAAACGACCACAAACCCCCGCTAGAATAACTTCGCTATTCTTCCCCCTTCTCCATGTAATGTTTAATATTCGGGGTCCTGCTTCATCCCCGTCCTCTCCTTCCTTTTCGTCCTCAGCTCAACTCTGGCCTCCGTCCGCCCCCTTCATCGAGCAGGTCCGACGTGAGCCTAGCCTGCGAGCTAACGCTCCGCTGCACCGTGTCCCCGACCCATCGCTCACGTTCCGCCCGGTAAAGTTTTTAGATCCGGTCCCTCGGACCGCTTACCCACTGAAGAAGAGCGAAGGGGGGTCTAGTCCGGAGCGGGACCTCGTGCAGGGTCCTGTTTGTTGACGTGCAGGCGGTCTTCAATGGAGTCCACGCGCAGAGCTCGGGTTTGTTTTGTTTTTCTTCTTCCTGACGGGTTCCTGGAAGGCGCGTGACTGCTGGGTCACGAGGTGCACCGTCCGCCTATCACAGCCAATCTCCACTGTTATGTTCAAAATATTGCATACATATTTCAATATATTCCCACTGGTGTGTGTTTTAAGATTTCAATATGAGCTCATCCTCTGCCATCGATGAATAATCATTTGCCGAGAGTTAAAATAGAAAAATAATTACTGATGACTTAAAACTAAAACATGTAATGCAGTGTATTGATCATGCAATTACCCTATTTCATTATTCTACAGTATTATAATATATTATCTTATATTGTAACAACCTGATAAGGGGACCAAAGCAAAACAATGCAAAACAATTTGATTTACATATAAATTAATAAATTATTATATATGGAAATGTGTGGTTTTGATGTTAAAAAACACGTTTATATTTTCAGGATTATATAAAAAAAGATCCCACAGCAATAACCTTAAGGTATTAAACTTCATAATACATTATTCCCGAATGGTCTGTTTCATAATGCTACAGTACATAATGTTACTATCATGTTATATTTCATAATACCATGATGTGAACCCTTAGCTGTCAATCAAAGCAGGAGGTAAGTCTTAATGCCTATAATGTCTACACTATTACACCAAGGGAAGGTTACTAATAAATAAATACTTGTTTCTTCGTGTTTTCTCGACACAAAATTGCAATGCAACATTACAACGGACACCCTGTTCCCATTTAACAAAACCACATAAAAAGGCCCAGCTAAAACATTGCTGTAGTTTCAGAAAAAGAATGAACGTCAAAACCTTTATGTGTCCATCCAACTGTCTATCAATATGTTGGGGACGTTGGTTCCCTACTATATTGAGTAGTTTTCAATGTAAACAACCTTTTTATTTCATTATTGAATGTCATTTCAAAGTTGATTAAACGTGTAATAAACCTTGATTTATTAAAACATAACAAGAAGCAAGGGGAACATAATCCTATCGCAACTAGGTGGAGGTCGAAGAACACTCCAGGATACATCCTGTTCAAACAGTCCCTACTACTATCTCGATGTACGGACCCTAACTCGACTGTCTCTCGTTGTTGGAACAGGTCCCGTCCCCGTGGTTACATACATCAGCAGGGTCTCCGGCTCGTGCGTCTCAGGGGGGGCAGAGAGGAGCACATGGGCGGGGGAAGAGACCTGGACCCCCAACGCGAACGGGAGGCGGAGGAAGCCTCCAGGCCTGGCACCGCTCTAGCAGGACGGGCCAGAGGCCGGCGCTGTCTCTTCGTTCGGGATTACCGTCGTCTCTGGGGGCCAAGTCTATACGGGTCAAAGGCAAACATCCAGCCAGCGGCAGAGACCAGGGACCAGGGTTAGTGAGGAGGGGGTAGGACGGCCCTCGGGGTCTGGGGCCGGTGTGCAGACAGACGCTCAAGGACATATGTTGGTCATTAACTTGTCATGGTATTTAGCAGAGACTTTCATCCCTATTGAGATATAGCTTGAGGCCCTTTGGGAGCATAAAGAGGTTAGTTTAACAGCTCATGCTAACATACAGCTTGAATATGGACATTGGAGTTGAAGTGTGTAGTCTGGTGGTGAGTATGTGGTGATCTGTAGGGATAAGTATTGTGTGGTTCTCCTTAGAAGGGACAGGGACAAGCAGGTACACTAGATGTTACATCTGTTGGGATCTCGGCTGAGCAGCAGTAAGAGTCTGGGAGGATTACGTTGCTTCATTCTTCTCACGTCGCTGATCCTGTCAGGAACCGAGTATTACTGGATAAGAAGATATTAAATAGCATGCAGACATAATTTGTTTTCTCCCATGACCACGTCCCCCCAATTTGATATTGCAAATACGTAACATGCCACAAAAGACTGAAGAAAAGGTATTCATGTTTATATTAGCTTTATTAAATAATGTGACAGCCTCCATAATCCAATGTTGTTTTACAAATGAACCATAACGCTGTGATTTGCTACATGGATTGAACTGGGTTGCGTCATATAGAGAAGTGGTGATATAATTGAGAACCTATTTTTATCCATCTTTAAAATAGTTTCACAAACCGAGATGTTATCAGTGATTTACATTGCATGTTTTTGTCCACTTGTTTGGGGTTTTGGCTTTGAGACCCATGCCTCACAGGTACAAAGCCTGTGTGATATATTTATGTTGGACACATTATTCTGTTGGCTAATACCTTTCTCTTAATGACACATCATATTGTAAAACCAATTCTTCCTACAGCCACACAACATGTACAAAAGAGTTTTTCCCACAGCAAAATAAAGCAAAGCTGAATGTCTCTTCACATGCCCAGAGTTGAGTAGCTCCCCAGGTCTTCCCTTTTCAAGATATTGATCAAGATGCTAACAGGGTTTCAAGATGAGTTGCTGTTTGAACAACATGACTTGAACCAGACAAGAGCAGCAACAACAGCGGTGTCTGAGCGGGCGGCAGTCCGTTCCTCAGCTGACAGACCAGTGGTCACTTCAGCAAGATGCAGCTTTAACAGTAGCTGCTGTGTGGTAGCCAACATGTGGCCTCGAATCGGAGTACATTAGAGATATGAAACACTGTATGCAACAGGGTGTTAACACTGTTGTTCCGAATTAGTCTGATGATGGATAACTGACCCACTTCAGCCTTTAAATCGTGCTGAGTCACACTGCTATGAAACACAATAGGAAATGACACACATTTCCTTGTTGCCAGATAAATAAATCAGCTAAGGTTGGGGTTCATAGAGTGGTAGCAAGCAGTGATTTAGCTAGCTCAGATATTGCAATATTAATTAATAGCATAAAGGAAAGATTATTTTTAAAAAGCAAGGATACAAATAAATAAAAAATGTCTGGATTGTCAGTGGTTGTAAATTATTGTACAATTACCATTACAATTAGGGCATTTAGCAGACGCTTTTATCCAAAGCGACTTACATCGGTTAATGCAAACATTGACACACCGATGGCAGAGTCAACCATGCAAGGCGACAGCCAGCTCGTCAGGAGCGTCACATCAACATCAACACTCAACTAGGAGGAGCAGGGGATCGAACTAGCAACCTTTCTGTTACAAGACAAATGCTCTACCTCCTGACCTAAGCCTGAGCTAAACGAAAAGCTGAAGCTTGTGTAATAATTCCACCAGAGGGATGATTCGTCTTCTTTAAACATGGTTCTTCACAGTCATCATGGTGCTTACGTATTTGAGTAAATGAGGTATTCCGCTGTGGTTTCATCGGCAACAGGAAGACCACTGGTGCTTACCAAATAATATGCAAATACCTTAACTGCATCACTTGTAGATATCTATGCTTTGCCAGTGAAGTTCACTTAGATATTGGTTCGTATTTTTTATGGAATTGAAGGTAATGAACTGATCTAGTCAGATCACACACATGCCATTCTATTTCTTATATCCTATAATACTGAAACAAATACAAGCAATTATCAAGTAAAATCTTTAATAATACAAATAATAAATAAAAAAGTATTAATAGCAACCAATATAAAAAAGCTAGGCTAGGCAAAGTTAAACTAAGCTAAACTAAGCTACACAGATCTACATTCAGCGGCAGAATAGGTGACAGTTCTGCTGCATAGACAACTGCTCTGTTACGCCTGATGTTCAATGGAGAGGGGCCCCCAGTCCCACCCCCGCTCCAGAGGGGCCTACGGTCCCCTGGAAAATCGGTCTGCCCTCTCAATGCAAACACATAAATACTAATAATAAAGGCTGAGGAAGTTGAACAAAGCAGTGGACGCTACAGGGCTCTGACCCACACTCTGGAGGTCTTTGTTATGCAGCACTGCATAACTGACCAGACATTGGATGAGCTCCACAGGAAGCCTCCCTTAGTGGTCTCAGAGGACCTTTAATGGCCTCACATCCGAAGCACAGAGTCGCACAGTCAAACACTCCGTAACATATCTCTCTCTCACCTCCACCGCCCTCTCGGTGAGTCCTGGACGGGGCAGACCAGGAGACGTCCCCCATGGCTCAGCCGTCCGCGGGCCTCCATCACAACTCCGTCTTGATCTTGTGCATCAGGTCTTTCTGATCCACCATGTCCGCCTGCCTGTTCCAGCGGTGGTAGGCCAGCAGCGCGATGTTCTTGGCCGCCACCGAGCTCATCTCCATGGCGCTGCCGGCCCACTCGATGCCGTTGAGGTAGTAGAGGTTGGGGTGCAGCTCCACGGGGGGCAGGCCCTGGCCGCTGCTGTACTCGGGGTAGGCCAGCCACTCCGTCAGCTGCACTGAGTAATAGGACCTGGGGGGGGGGACGGGGACAGGGACAGGGTCTGAGGTCAGGGTAAGGGTGGAGGTTGCTTTATCGTTTGATTGTGGTTGTTCGTTCTATTCCTAATTTATTATTTTGTAGAAGTTGTCGGTTTATCTTTTCGCGGTTGCGCATTATGTCTTATGTATTCTCTGTGTTTGTTGGTTTATCGTAGTGTGGTAGTTTACCCTGTCCCTAATGTATTCTCAGTGTTGGTTGGTTTATCGTCGTGTGGTTGTTCATCCTGTCCCTAATATATTCTGTGTTGGTTGGTTTATGGTCGTGTGGTTGTTCATCCTGTCCCTAATGTATTCTGTGTTGGTTGGTTTATGGTCGTGTGGTTGTTCATCCTCCTGTCCCCAATGTTTTCTCAGGGTTGGTTGGTTTATGGTCGTGTGGTGGTTCATCCTAGTCCTGAGGTGAGGTCCTCTTTAAGACCAGTACCCTGTCTGCCGTCTCTAGTCTCTCTATGAAGCGGGGGTCCCTGCCGTGCAGAGTGTGTGCCCACCTGAAGAGGGTCTTGAGCTGGGCCTTGCTGAGCGGTCGCGGCGAGAACACCTTGTACACGCCCGCCTCCTGGGGCTGCTTGCGGCGGAAGCCTGCGGAGATGTTGACTGGACACACGCTGGCGGCGCTGTTGAAGAACAGCTCGGGGGCATCCATGGTCAGCACGCTGGCAAAGGGGAACAGGCGGGGGTCCGGGAAGCCGAAGAAGGAGGTGTTGAGGTAGCCGTGGACCACGGTGGCCACCGTGTGCTGGTAGGCGCCGGGCAGCGGCGCCAGCGGCGGGGAGAAGCCGTGGAAGCGGACGCCCGAGTCCGCGCCGTCTTGGAGCGGCGTCGCCAAGACGACCACGTCGTATGCCGCCTCAGAGTGGGTCTCTCCGTCGGTGGTGAAGCCCAGCTGGAACTGCACCGTCTCTCCTTCAGGGCGGCAGAGAGGAACACAAGCCTATGAAACCACGTTGTTCCCCACTGGGGGGGGGGGGGGGGGGGGGGTCAGGATGTAGTAGGAACCAGGGTACCTGTGTGGAGCGGGGAGATGCTGGTGACCTGGGCCTGCAGCAGGTTAGCGTTAGCCAGCTTCAGGAGGCCGGAGCACACCAGCTTGTTACCGCCCTCCACCGCCCACAGGTTGGTCTGGGCGCCGGCCAGCGACACGGCACCTGAAAACACACACACACACACACACACACACACACACACACACTCCTTCTTAATAATCATATCAAAAATAATGATACGTTTTATTGATCAAATAAATTAAATGTTTTGTCGTGGACCATCACAGGGAGCATATCAGTCCATTTAAATAATAAAGGAGAAACACTTAATACTGAAAGCTCTTCAAGCTCATCCTTGACAAGAACACTTCTGCAACACACTCTAACCCCCCCTCTCCGCTCCTCACCTACAAACGCCGGGAGGCTGACGTTCTGGTTGTAGTTGACCCTCATGATGGGTGCAATGATTTCATCGATGAAGCGCTGGGACACTCCCAGCTCCACCAGCGAATCAGAGAGCGGCCTCTGCGTCATGTTGATGAAGCCACTTCCACCCAGAGAGGCCAGCAGCTCCTCCACTGAGCTGAAGGCATAGCCATGTGCCTGGTACTTGTAGATCCTACAACAAACACACACACACGCACAATGAGCACCTCCCCCTTATCCTGAAGGTACCCACGGTGGGTCTGTGATGGAGAACACCACCCACCTCATGAACTTCTCCATGATCTCCTCCACCCACATCTGCAGGCGGAGGAAGCTGATCCCGTAGCGCCACCAGAGGCCGAACAGGTCCAGCAGGTACCAGTCGGTCTCCTCCAGCACCACCGCGTCCCCGTCGAACACCGCCGTCTTGCCCGCCACGCTGCGCCGGTACTTCAGACCTGAGATTGGGGGAATTCACCGTACACAGAACTATAAATCACAGCTTAACATGAGCGCTGGGCCCGTTTGAATGAACACCTCACTACTCTGAAGAGCCAGTGAACAACAAAGCTTGATTTAAACATGGTCATATGTCTTATTATAAGATCGTCAACAAAGTAATCTTTGCCATTGTATAGCTTTATTAAAATAAGTTATGACGAGAAAACAGGAGTAACATCCCGTGTGTTTGTTAGTCTCTGGTCGTTACTATATAGAGAAACACGCCCCTCCTACCAAGAACCAAAACCAAATGTTTAGTTTTATTTCATGTGCTCGAACACACCTATTACTACCAAAGTCGTTTGTGCACCATACTCACGTATGTTTCCTTATGAATAACGCACTGGTGCTTTGTTGAAACACTCAAACAAACCTTTAAAAAACATGACCATCGTGTACTCCATGGCAACACATTCGTCAGTACTTACAATGACATTGAAAAGAAGTTCAAAGGGCCGATAGAGTTGGTCCCTTCGTAGAAGGGACCCCTGAGGCTTAGCGGGCTAGGTCCTACAGGCCCCTGGTAGGGCAGGGGCCACAGGGCCAGTATGAGGACAGGTCAACCCTCAGAGAATCATGGTTACTAAAGGAAGCTTTTCACACACTCTCTGTGTATGGTTCCTTCAGTGTTGTGGAAACATTTCATATTTGCTTATGGAAAGTTAGCTCCACCACTTCTGTTGTGGAAGAAACAGATTAGCCAAATCCTATGCCGGCCAACAGGATATTTAACTCCACTCCCTCTCAGGATCCTTTCTATCATTGCTGCATCTGTGAACGTAGCGCAAAAACACACCTAGCTGCTTCACAAAGTCCTGCATGTGGAGATTGAGGGAGTGAATGATGGAGCCTCCGGATTCGTAGTCATTGTGATTGACAGTGACTGTGGCAAGTCGACCCCCAACCTCCTCCTTCTCGAACACATCAATCTGGACCTCTGGTCCGAAATGCTGCCGTAGGAAGTGGGCTGTCGCGGTACCACCGATCCCTGCACCTACAACGGCTGTTAAGGAGGAATCCAATGATTAATTGAGTTGTTATTATCTCATTCAGGATGCATTGAAAATTGGAAGCAGTGAAGAAGGCCGAGTATCCGAGGTATTATTAAATACAAATATTCCGATACTATTTTGCATTGTGATCAATGAATAGGCATTAAGGAAACTAAAAAACGTTTACTTATGAAATATGTAACAACTTTTTGAGACTATAGCTAGCTACTGACTACCCCTGGCTGGTAGATTTGGTACTGAGTGTACCTCCTTAGTTTCTCAATGTATGTCTACATGCCTGCAATGTATAAAGCAAACAAATCAAATCAAAATAAAGACCAATCATTTAATCATTAAACAAATCATCCCATAGGGATGGATCCCTGGTTGATCGTTACTCTCCTCGCAGGTGGATCATGCTCATCAACAGCAGACATGGCCCCCAGGACGCCGGGCCTGAGGACGGACAGTCGGTCGGACTTGCCTATTTTGGAAGGTTGAGCTCCGTCAAGCTGAGCCGACCCCGTGTCGCAGAACCAGGACGGCGACAGCAGGAGCAGCATGGAGAGGAGCATCACACGGCGGGGCATGGCTGGACGAGGAGGAGAACCAAACCAGGCCAGGACCACGTTCAGCGATAGTCTAGGCTCGACTTACTCCATGGTCCACTTGTATAATTGTTAATCGCTTAATCGTTCTTTACAACCTTATCAAAATGTGTGAGTATATTATGGTGTTTAAAAGATGGATGTCGAAGATGGATAGATGGACACGATGATGATGCGAAGTACCACATGTCCGGCAACATCCACACGTGACGTAATACCGATCTCTGGTCAGCCAATAGAAGATTAGAAGCATTCGACGCAGGTCGGGGATCGGGTGTTCCGGGGTGCGGTCGGGTTTATAGAGTGGAGAAAAGGCCGTCCTCTGGTGCCTCTCCTCATATTGGATACTTAATGTTAATGAGTGTTCTTCATGGCAGTAATTAGCCTCAGAACAGAAATTATCCAGGAAGTGAATTATAAGGAAGTGAATATAAATCAGCCATCAAATGTAATGTTGAATGTACTGTAAGCATTCTGCATGCCAGCATGACCATTTCTTTAAGTTGGAAAACAGGTCATGAATTTAGATCACTGGAGCTTGACCGAGATGTACTTCTATGGCAGGCAGGCACTTCGAATAGGTTTCATTTCTCTCTTCGAGGTACTGGAAACCATATTCAAATAAATCACGAGGTCCAGGGTACCTTCCGACAATTAAAATCGCAGCTTCTATCTGGAACATTCAATATTCTGTTTAGCAACATTATAACTATTATAATATATAGATGAAAGATAGAATTAACAGTGAAAAAAAAGAAGAAATTGGAAGAAAAAAAACAGCGGAATATGCCTTTATTTGATCCAACAGAAACTGCTGCAACATCAGCATTACCCACTGAGAAGAAACAAACATTCACACAGCCACTGACACAATGACCGGCCCAGTGGGGCAGCAGGGCTCCGAGCCCCAGACGCACACATACACTCCATCATTTACATCAGCTATCTTACACCTCTCTGAGGCCATGTGCTGCAGCCTCAGCCCCGCGCTGCTCCTCTAATACTCAGAGTGCAGGAGTTCGAGGTCACCAAAACCGTGGACCCTCACTTCCCTGCTGTAGTTTCGGCCAAGAGAGCTTTTTTTCTTCTTTATTATTTTAAACGAGGGCTACAAGGCGACATAACACAGAGACTTCAACAGTACATCTCTATGGAACATGTCTAAGCAATAAAAATCCCTGTCCAGCCATAACACTGCTCAGGAAGCCCAGTGGCCCTGCTGGGGCAGGGGGCGGGGGTGGTGGTGGTCACATGCTCTGGCCGGGACGGGGGGGACAGGGGGCAGCATGGCGGTCAGGCGGGTCACTTGGTGGAGCGCCTGGTGGGCTCGGATGCGGTCGGGGGGGGAGGAGGTCCACGCCGGTCCAGGTCTTCGATGTAGAACATGATGAGCTTCCTGCGCTCGTCTGGTACGCACTCCAGCACCAGGTAGCGCTTATCGTTCTGGAGGACCTTCTCCACGTCTTTCAGGTGCTGCTCCGACTCCTGGATCAGCTTCCTCGACCTGCGGGGGGGGGGGGGGCACCTCACTTTACATTTGTACGAGTCAAGCACGCCAGAGTCATCAAGGACAACGCGTGCAACGCCCCTCGAAGGAACTCATGACATCGTAGGACAAGTGCGCCACATGACGGTGAAACTGATGGGCCATCATTACATTTTTTCCACCTGCTAAGAGCATTGATGTCCATGACCTTTGACCGAATGTGTGGGAGCCAACGGGCAGAGTGGGAGAGAATGTGGTGCATCCTCACCTGTAGGTGATGAACTTTGTCTCCTTCAGGAGGGTCCTGAAGTCTGCTTTGGCCGTGATGTACTTGTCTTTGATGTAGTCCTCAAACTCTCGCTGTCGCTTCTACAAGTTAGCAAGAACACAAGACATGAAGAGGCTGGTAAAAACCAGCTGGACCAATAGACAGATCCTCATGTTGGTTTGGGGCTTGAGTTCTTGGTCAGACCCCAGGTTGGTACAACAGCTCATGCTCAGATTATCGGTAAGGGAGGGGGGGGGAGAACTACACTTACCTTTTTGTTACACACTAACTGAGCCAAGTAAACCCTGAACTAACCTTTTACATGATCTAACCACCACTGACCTAAACCAAACCACCACTGACCTAAACCGAACCACCACTGACCTCATATCTAAATGTGACCATTTCCAAACCAGCACCTAAACTTAACCATCTCGAACCTAATCAAAATTACTCCAGGCCTCCCTCCCCCCTTACTCCAGGCCTCCCTCCATAGCCACTCCACCAAACTCATGAGCTGCTAGCTTCAGCATGGGTCTGCCTAGTTAAGACTCTTCAGTCAGGTGGTTCTGTGTTCAGTAGGAGGGTTGAGTCAGGTGGTTCAAGGTTCTGTCAGGTGGTTCTGTGTTCAGTAGGAGGGTTGAGTCAGGTGGTTCAAGGTTCAGTCAGGTGGTTCTGTGTTCAGTAGGAGGGTTGAGTCAGGTGGTTCAATGTTCAGTCAGGTGGTTCTGTGTTCAGTAGGAGGGTTGAGTCAGGTGGTTCAATGTTCAGTCAGGTGGTTCTATGTTCAGTAGGAGGGTTGAGTCAGGTGGTTCTGTGTTCAGTAGGAGGGTTGAGTCAGGTGGTTCTGTGTTCAGTAGGAGGGTTGAGTCAGGTGGTTCAATGTTCAGTCAGGTGGTTCTGTGTTCAGTAGGAGGGTTGAGTCAGGGTGGTTCTGTGTTCAGTCAGTTTGGTTCTTGGTGTTCTTACCCGGTCACTGGAGGAGAACTTGATACAGCGAGGATCTTCTTTGATGATCTTCTTCACCTCCTTCCACGTTGTGGTCAGGGTTATCTAGAACAACATTGACCCGTTAGAAAGACCACACGCATGCCTACCACTCCTCTGAAGAGCGACGTTAAAAAGGTGCATACGGTGTGAACACATGCCGAGTCCCCTCAAGAGGGTTCCTGTGTTCTTCATGAGTCCCTCAGGAATGTACGGGCTGGGACTGAATCCCCTTTATACTCCAGGAAAACATTCCGTTTTGTCAACCAGGATACAAACGTATCCTATGATAAATAGGTTTCGGAGACCAAGTACAGGCTGAGAACTGGTTCCAAATGGTTTGGAATTGAGCTGATCAATTCCTTTTACCAATGCCGGCATGTTTGATAGAACGCCGCCCGCTCCACCTACGTGGGGCAGCCACTGTACTTTAGCGGACGGACATATCAAGCCTCTACAACAATAAGCAATAGCTTTGTTTTGGACTTATTCATTACCTTCAAAAATACCTGAACACAATACTCAATTAATGAAAGACAAGAATAGTCATTCCTTTCTCGCCTGTGAGGCACAAAAATAAAATGACAGACGAAGTATCACAGGTTTATTCATCCCAAGCCCCCACACACAATGTACCTGTGAGGATCCTTTCTCTGCAGCCGTCCTCACCATGCTGGTCTCATCCAACAGCTGGCGGAAGTGCTCTTTCTTCTTCTTGGCCAGCGCCTCCACGTGCTCGTTGAACAGCTTCTCCTTCTCCTCCCGCTCCAGCAGCGACGCTGACTCCCAGCGGTGGTCCTTGCGGAGGTTCCGCCGCGTGTCTGACCAGGCTGCGTCCGAGGAGCGCACCTGCACAGTCCGACCAGGCTCTCAGTCCCCCAAATACGCATTCACTTAAACACTATGTGACGGGTTCGTGCCAACCCCGGATCACTGCACACTACCCTACAAGATGTGTTCTGTGCTAGTTCTAAATCAGATCATAACCATTGAGGTCGGACTAGGGTCTTCATGGTTTTATGGCATGAATGTGAACATTGTCTTCAAACCTCCACCATGTCTAATGAGTCCAGTCAAGCGACTGAAAGAGTCGTCTAACCCTAAGTGGGGAAACAAGGCCATGTTTCAAAATTGCCCGAGGTTAATCAACACCAGAGTGAAAAGGAGGAGCTCCTCACCATGTCAGACATGAGGGCTTTGAAGTGCTGGATGGCCTCCTCTCTCTTGTGCTGCTCCCTCTCTCGGTCGATCTCCTTGGTCTGCTCCGAGCGAGCCTTCTGCACCTCCCGCTCCCGCTCCCGCAGACTGGCCTCAATACGCGCGTGACGCTCCATCTCCCGCTCCTTGTCGATGTCCACACTCTGCCAGGGAAGGACCCACCTCACCGTTAAAAGCTGCATTCAGTCATGCCTCACCACTAGGGGGCAGCTTGCTCAGGCAGCCTCCATCATAACTGATAGTGATCGATCGTATTGCGTATTTTACGTGTAGCGGTATCGGCCAATCTTTTTTTCAGTATCGGCCGATTATTAGTATTTATTTTTTGGCCGTGATTTACAGACAGTTCAATAAATGTTCATTGTTTAAAATTGAGACATTTTAACATTTGTTATTGTCATTTTTATGATGTAAATTGAGGGAGGCTTAGCCTGGAAATCCAGACCCACATCTAGAAAGCTGTAGGGTCTGGCAACGAGTAATGATAATGGCCCAACTCGAGCGGCGGCACCAAGCATGCATTTGAAAATATCACTGGATAACACACATTAGATGACACTACGACCAATCAGAAGAATACAAGGGGTGACGTATCCAGACCAGTGGAGCTAACCAATAGATAAAACTCTTGCCGTATCCGGTCGGTAAAACAGCAACGCTGTATATACTCGTGTATATTCTGAGCCAGGGAAGGCCCAGAATATACACGAGTATATGCTCGTTCCCACAGTGACTAGCTGATCAAATTCAAATTGTGCTCTCGCGAGAACTCTGGATTTCCAGGGTATTATCGGCTCCAAATATCGGCTCAAAAAAATTGGTATCGGTTAAGGGCTAAGGCTGTTGAAATTTTTTTGGTATCTGCCCTAAAAAATCCATATCGCTCGATCCCTAATAACTGCACTAGTCATTTGCGGCTGAATGAGGCGAAGCCTCATTCAGCCGCGGGCATTTTAAATGATAAAATATACATCATCTGTTGCTTTATGCACAAACAACAGACGGACCAATGGGCCTCACCTTGGCCTGCTTATCAATGTACTGCTTGAACAGTTCTTCTCTGAGGGCGGAGCTCTCCACGGCTTTGTAGCGGGGGTCTGTCTCCAGCCGGTCCTTCACCTTACTCCAGCGAGGACCTGCCTCTATGTGGTGCTCTGCCATCAGCTCGAAGAAGTCTATCTTCACCTGGAGACACAAACCACACCACCATGAGGTCATGATCCCTGGACCAGAATAATGATCCATATTAAACACCATGTTGGTTCAAGGTTGTAGAAATAGAATGCACTACGGGTGGTGTGCCAGCGTTACCTTCTCCCCCCTGGTTTTGGAGTCCTCCTTCTCCCTCTTCCTCAGAGACGTCATGAACTCTGTGAAGATGGTCTCTCGGTCCTTCATCTTCTCGATGCTCTTAAATCTGGGATCTCTGCCGTGTCTCACCCCGAACTCACTAAACGTTGTTCTGTAAAACGAACAAAAACAGAAGAAATGTGGACGTCGATTTGTTTCCACTTGGGAAGTGGAGGGTCCCTACATCTTCCCTTGATATGGATTTCAGATTGGCACGGTGTGATCATGGAGTTTGGAGAACCTTCAAGAGCATCGGTTCCACGATATTCTGTGGAGTTTACCTTGGAGTGAGCTTGGACTCCTCCATCAGCTTCCTGAATTCATCTTTGGCCTGCATCAGCTTATTCTTCTTCTCCTTCCTCTCCTCCTCAGCTCTTGTCTTTACATATATATCAAACACCTGCCAAGGACAAACCGCTACAGCTGAAGAAACCACCCTCCTCCAATTTGTTGCACGTCACAGCAATAATAAAAGCACCAAGAATGAAAGAAGAATAAGTACGCACCTGTTTCCGCTCCTTGGGGTTGAGCAGCAGATATCGAGGATCAAAGACTATTTTATGTAGTTCTTTGTCCCAGGTGGAGAAAGCAGATACCTGGAAGGAAAGAAAGACAGGCAACATTTTTGCTTAGAAATGGACCCAATACAATAACAGAGTATATGACGGAAAATACAAACCAGAGTCATTGCAAGAAGACAAAGTCTCAAATGCATGAATACTGTCTGACTATTGGGACATGTTACCCCTCTTTCCAAAAGCATGTCATTAAACCCATGAATACCAGTCTAACTATGGGGACATATTACCCCTCTCTCCAGCAGCATGTCTTTGAACTGGGTCATCCGCGCCTCTAGGGGCACTATGGCCCTCTCACGGGCCGCCCTCAGCTCCAGCTCCATCGCCGCTTCCTTTTCTGTCTCAACCTCCTTGACCTCCTCTTTCCTGTTTTGGTCAAAGGTCACACAGGTCAAAAGAGGGCAAAGGACGACTCAGAAATTGGGAGAATATCACCAAGATTAAGTTGGGAATTAGAAATAGTCTGATGAAGGCATGGAACATCACCATAGGGGACCACATACTTCCTTTTCTTGGCTTTGATTGGCTCCTCCTCCTGATTGTCCTCAGCAGGTGCGGAGGACTCTGGTTCTGCCTTAATAAGGGCTGTTTGGGACAAAAGAGGGAAAAGCTTGTTCAAAGTCGTTCAATCTAAAGAACGAAATAACATCAAAATAACGTCCACAACACCTGAGCAACATAGAAGGCATTTATTTTTCAATAAGGCATTAAACCCCAGTGCTGCGGAGGGGATCCCTAGTGATGTGTCTGATCAGAGAGGTGGATCCCTAGGGATATGTCTGATCAGATAGATGGATCCCTAGGGATGTGTCTGATCAGATAGATGGATCCCTAGGGATGTGTCCGATCAGATAGATGGATCCCTAGGGATGTGTCTGATCAGATAGATGGAGGATCCCTAGGGATGTGTCTGATCAGATAGATGGATCCCTTGGGATGTGTCTGATCAGATAGATGGAGGATCCCTAGGGATGTGTCTGATCAGATAGATGGATCCCTAGTGATGTGTCTGATCAGATAGATGGAGGATCCCTAGTGATGTGTCTGATCAGATAGATGGAGGATCCCTAGGGATGTGTCTGATCAGATAGATGGCGGATCCCTAGGGATGTGTCTGATCAGATAGATGGAGGATCTCTAGTAATGTGTGTCTGATCAGAGAGATGGAGGATCCCTAGTGATGTGTCTGATCAGAGAGATGGAGGATCCCTAGGGATGTGTCTGATCAGATGGATGGCGGATCCCTTGGGATGTGTTTGATCAGATAGATGGAGGATCCCTAGTGATGTGTGTCTGATCAGATAGACGGAGGCTATGGCATCGTCTGAAACCGCGTTAATGCTGCAGCATACTTCCTGGGAGTCATGCCCCGTCTGTGAGCCGACGCAGAACAAAGTGGTAGAAACCATGTTTAATCGGGTGTTCGAGATGCATCGCACACCACCCGCACGAGTTGCTCTTGTGACGCATTTTCCTGGCTCGTAGAACTCACTGCCTGAACTTGGTGCACTCTCAGAATCCCGAGATATTAAGATCAAAAAGGGGGCATGCCTACCACTTTGAAACTCGTGCGGGTCGTGTACGAGGCACCTCGAACACACCATATACAGTACTTTTATAACTGAATATTCAGTTACCGTGGTGCTCGTAAAGTGATTTTGATTTGGAGCCATTGCATTGGCAACGTCAAGTCCCTCAAGCATGTAGCTTGAGGGACGATGCGGTGGACCGCGTGTGCGTCGCCCGGTGAACCGAACGGGCCGTAGCCACAGGCTGCATATGACTCCGTACCAACAGCACCCTCCACTGGGCCATCTACACACGCACCTTGCGGAGCGCCTTCACACAGAAGAGGCTTTCTGTGGGGTGTTCCCGCTACCTGTCTTTCTGCTGTCTTCCAGTCCTCTTTTGTGTGGCGGTTCCTGAATGTTCTTGTCCACGTCCGCCCGGCCAACCAGCTCCTCGGGCCGGTCCCACATTGAGAGACGCGTGGTAGGGTTATAGAAGAACACCCGGTCGTCTCCCGTCCAGACCACGCACCTGGTGGGAGATACGGGCCAGACAGGTCAGCCGCGTGTGTGTGCATGCGTGATACCATGCATGGCTCTGTGTGCACAGTTTGGGACGGATTGAAACAAACTGCTACAAGGAGGGACTTTATCGAGAATCAATCAATTAAAAATGGACACTGCGGACCACGTCTGTCATTCCGTCGCCAAATTATCACCGGTCGGTAGAGAAAATGAAAAAGGTCAGCAGCAGTCGTTTCGTTGAGGATGAAAACGCATTAACTGTGCTCTCAAAGGGCGCTGCGCTGTAGTCATCGTGTTAGACCCTCCCCATATGATTGGGACACCCCTAGTAAGTAGGTATTTGAGGGAGTGCATGTACCAGGGAGTTCCAGGGATAGGGTTCGTTGCTACAGGTTTAGCTTTCTGGGCAGCCTTCTCTTCTTCCGTCATCTCCTCCTCTTTAAGCTCCTGCGATAGACAAGCAAACAAATTGTATCCTTCTTCAGAACACTTTTAAAGAGAAGATGCACACAAAATAAAGTGCATCCATCAGGCCACAATAAAGACGTTCATGCGGTGGCCAATCCAATGGTGTTTTCCTCAAGAACCCTGCGAGGGGAAAGAGGTACCGATCGCCCCTTCCTACCTCTTTCTCGTTGTCGGCGGCTGCCTTATTCTCCTCCTCCTCCATCTCCATGGCCTCTGCCTCCACTTGGGCCAGGCGCTCCTTGGCCTTCTCCAGTTCCTTCTCTGGGTACCGGGAGGAAATAGCAAATGGCCAACAATGATTACCATTTTCTTGACCTTAAAATGCAGTGATTGCCTGTTGCAAAAGGGACTCCATGTATGCATCTCATTTGTACTTCCTTCATGGGTTTGTACAAGGCTGTTTGGAGGGGGGGAGGGACGAATTGAGTCAAGGTGGCAGAAGTAAATTTACAGGATTTCAGAAACCCAGATCGATGCTGTATGGATTTGCGCTCACTTAACGGGCATCATCACTTAAGACCCGTCAGTGGGGCTGGCCCGCACCTTTCTCCAGCAAGGCCTGGGGCTTCTCCCAGGTGGACTCCAGGGTCCGGTTGTTGTAGTAGTAGGTCTTCCCGTCCACCGTTTTGTACTCTGACCACTCGGGCAGCTGCAGGCCCGCCAGCGAGCCGGGCCCTGCCGTCATCGCCAGCTGGGGGTGCATCATGGGGACCATGGAGGGGGGCATGCCAGGAATCATCCCTGAAAGCAGAAAGGAGGGAAGACAGGGGGCTTGAGGGAGCACTCGGTTAGTCGGCCGTCATCAATCCCACTGACAACATATGCTGATCCACTTTGAAGGAACTCAAATGCATAAAACACCTCGAGTTATTTAATATGTCTGGAAGAGGATCCCAATTTATACCCTGATGATCTACCTTGTGTGCTATCAGTTTAAAAAAAGCAACAGGTCCATGTGTGCAGAGGAATCTTGCAGTTTCAATACAAACAGTACACACACACACTAGACAAACACGCAACATTTACCCCATAGTCCTACACTGAATAGATGCTGCTTAGCCTGTTGCAAACCCCTGATCAGGCCCAGTGACCTGGGTTTACCCGGTCACAGTCCTACTCTGGGTGTACAGTAGGCCTTTCATCCACATACCCAACCAGTGACACAGTACTCTGTCCAGAAAGTCAACATTATTCCTTGTTGTGCGGTCACACATCAGTATTTAGTTATACCATTATTATTATTCATCATATCTTTTCGTGAGTGTAGTCAAATAGCATTACTACTACTTTCCCGCTCAGATGTACCAGCACTAAGAATGAAGTTTCAGTGTTTGATGTCCCTTGTCATTCATATGAGCACTTCTGTGCGTCTACATGGACTACAAATCGGTGAATAGCCATAAACGCAACATCATAGATAAGTATAAATAGTAAACTCCGTAACCATTTGGTCTCAGAAGTTCAGCCCCAAGGGAACCAGTCGCCCTACATCAGAATCCCAGCCTTCAGCACCACCCTGCTGGCGGCCATCCGGACCCCCCCGATCATCACAACCATTCACTACCATGCATCTAGTGCTGGGAGGAGGAGGAGGGTGTTTACCGTTGGCGCCGTGGCCTGCCTTTACATAGGGCGAGCCTACTATCTGCATCATTGCTACACCTGCAAGAACAACGCACACAAGCAGGCATCGGGTTGAACACAGAACACGGGCTCACATGGAGCACCCACTGGGCGCCCGGTTAGGGGAACTCAGTGGGTGGGGGCACAGGCTCCCACACAAAAAAGACACAGGATTATACACTCATTCACAACAAATGTACGTGACACAGAATTCTCCAAGTCAATTTGCCAGCTCAACATAGATTATACACCAATTTGTGGTTAAAAAATAAAAAGAAGCTAAAAACGTTTTCCAGTTTTACCTGGCATTAGGTTTAAGTGACCGGTGCTATAGAGCCATAGGCTAAATCCAGCCACAACATTACAGGAGGACTGAGAAATATAATGGAGCCTTATTAAAGACACTCCGGGCGAAGTGAGAGGCACACTCGGCGGTCCGTCGTGGGTCCGCCGGCGCTGACCTAACGGTGGGTAAGGCCCTCTCTTTATGACCCGCCATTGTTTGCGCTTACCAGCTGACCCCTCTTCTACCACCACGGATGGACCCGTTTGTCCTCGTTCAAGTGCTTTTATTACTGAATATCCAGTGTATTTTCCAACATTACCCTGGTCTGCAAGGTGAGACCTAACCCTAACCCTTGTTCGTTTTGCATCCTTGTCTTGTAATGCGTAACAATCACACCAATCAACTGCATAGAAAACGGGGTTATGGAGTTAAGGCGACATGCCTTAACACCGTGCCTAGATCCTACCACAATACTTCCTAGACAGTCTCTTGTTAGAACCAACATGAAATAAGCCCACCCCTCTTTGTGAAGAATTTGTTCTCCTGTGATCATTGTTTCCTGGTTTGTATGATTAATGTTTACCATAATTCCTGTATATCGTGTCTTATTCATTAATTGGAATGCACTTGCAGGAGAGTCTGAGGTCTGAAGGAAGACCGATGGGGCTTCAGGGTGCACCCTACTCAACACCTCCTTCACCCCATTTAAACCAGATTACAGCCTAGTTTACAGCTCGAATCTCAAAGTTTAAACGGGGGGTACATTGGAATACCCCGAGCAGTAGGTAGGTAGTACTTGTAAAATTCTGAGGGAAGAAAAAAAGACAGACAAGTATACTAAAATAATAATAACTTCTGAAAGCGGGCCACGAAGACTTGTGGTTCCTTACCTGGCAGCGGGATGTGCATGCCGGGCAAAGGCACTCTGAAGGGGGGCACCATCACTGGTGGGAAGGAAGGCATGTTGGAGCTGGACTGGGCAACACTGTGAGTGAGGGCTGTGGGAATCATGGTCATGGTCTGCACTGCCGTGACCGGCGATGGCACCGTGGTAACAGTCACCACGGTGACGGGAGACGCTCCCATACCCGAGGTCACTTTTGCAACATGGGCTAGGTCTGTAAGGAAGGACCCGATTGTATAAGAAAAAGAAAAAAAGAAGAAAACTAATTAGCTTCAAGGTCATGCTAAGAGCTGGCTGATATAACATTAACACTATTACTCAATGCTAAATGTAGTCTGATCATTTGGTTGCATTAGGGTTGATCAGTCTATTTCATGCAAGCCAAAACCTTATGATAAGACCAAAAACTGTTAACATGAATAATATGGCACGGGCGCGTGAGTGTGCCTATGCGTGTGTGCGTGTGCCTTGCAGGCGGCTGAGGCTGACCTGCCATGGACACAGAAGGGGACGAGTTGCTGGGATCTGGACTAGAGGCCAGCGTGCGAGAGGGTGTCGGGGAGGGCGCCTGGCCAGGGGAGGAGGCCGATACTACGACTGTGCTGGCTGTAGTGTTGACGTTGGCTGAGCTGGCGGGTACGGCTCCCCCTACGGTCACAGAAGGGCCAGCCGTCCCCAGCATAGGGTTGAGCTCTGACTGTTGGATGATCTTGACCCCTTCTGGTTTACTCCATGCAGACTCCCTGGTCCTTGCGTTGTAGTAATAGGCCTGGAGAAGAACCACACATGGGGAGTCAGGTACTACACTCGGGCATGAAACCAAAGGGAGGCAGAACCATCCAAGGTGGGTCTTCCTTTTCAATAATAGGACCATTCTGCATTTTTGACAGGGACCAGTAGAACTACTGACTACATGTCCTCCGGTTAAAATCAATGCACAGCTTTGGAACATTACCAACCCGGTTAATTCCTTACATGTAGTCTAACAAATGAGAATGTGGAAAAGATAAAAACTAGTGAGGCACATTTTCAAATGTGGTAATTGTCCCTATGTGAAGGTACATTTTGTGAAAGCATCTTCGGACCATCTCGATACTGTCAAGAGATCCAGTGTTTACCAGCACCATACTGGCCTCATCCCATCCCAAGCCTACCTTCCCCTCTGGCGTCTTGTTCTCCACCCAGATCTCCTCGGTCGGGGTCATGCCCGGCGCTACGGCGGCTGAGACGGGGGGCATCCCGGGGGGGAACAGCATCCCTGGAGGCGGAGGCATGCTGCCGATGGGTGGAGGCAGGAACGGAGGTCGCTGGGGCAGAAGGGGAAGAGGCCGGTGAGGAGCATTTTCGGGCTAAACCAACACTAGCGAAATTCAGAGGCCATTATGAAACTATTTTACTCACATCATACCTCCATTCAGCGTTCACTCTTACTCAGAGAGCCACTGTTATGGTGTCATTAATGCTACAAGGACTACATCCTCCAGAATCAATTTCCTTCGACACTCAGATCCATGGTCCTCTGCCAGATGCACTACTGGTCGATATAGATTTTAAAGCACACTCTTGAATGAGGTCATAGCTCTAGCACAGGAGGGAGTTCCACCAGCTCCAACTCATCCAAACATTATTACAGTTCAACGGTAGAATGCATCACTTTTTATATCAATTTCTAAACTGCCACTTGTATTTGGAAACAAAACATTGTATGAACAAATAAATCAATGGTAAAATAGCTTGCTTGCTTATCCATCCAGTACATTTTTTTATCTATGAAACTGGGCCAGTTATTCCCAGTTAGTGGTTTAGAGCCGCCTTTTGAGAAGGACTGCGCTATAACGCAATTTAGGGCAGTAGATAATGTACATTTCATGCGGTCACACATCAAAGTATCAGTATGCTACAGTTTGTCATGGCATTACGCTCCCTCCATCTGAACATAGCTTTAGGAATGTTATACTTCTACGGCTCACCTGTAGGTGAGGAGGTCCTATCGGCGGTGGCATGCCTCCAGGTGGCGGGATCGGTGGCATGTTTGGGTCAAAGGGCGGCCGTCCAAACGGAGGCCGTGGCGGCGGTCCTCGCATCATTCCGAAAGGAGGGGGCGGCGGTCTGAGGAGCGGAGGGGGGCCGCGCAGCACCGGGGATTGGACGGGCGCAGGGCCGCGAAACCGCACGGGCTGCTGCGCCATTCTGCAGACCAAAACATCACCACACTACGGTTAGATGGCACCAGTTTAAACCCCACCAACGTTGCTGCTTTGATAACGTCTGAACGGTTCGATCCAGTTCGCTGTATAAGCCCCCTATACAATAAGATGGTACATATTTACTAGCTTAACTTTGTAAGAACTAAAACACTAGACTGCTTCCACTCAAAGCCACTTCGATACAGCCCTGCATGCTGGCTGACTGGTCGATCGCCCAATATAATCTTGCCAGCATATATAGATCACACAAGTCGCTAAGAGCAATTTAAGCAGTATTCCGATATATTCGCAGTAGCCCACATCATTGTGATGAAGTAGATCTCCTCATAGATGGTGTGACCCTCTGTGTTCAGCATGTGCCTCTGATAAGGTGATGAATGACCAGCGACTTGGACATCCTGCTGCTAGCTAAACCGCTATTTGGCTAACGTGCTCCCCTCCAAAGCAACAGCGAGGCTTGCTAGAGCGCATTGCAACCCCGCAATATCAAGCATCGAACAGCTCTTTCACATTTGGACTCGATTTTTTACATTGCATTGCTATGTATAACGTTATTGCCACAATGCTTACCTGTTATCGTTGAAGCCGATAGTTTCGCTGTCTGTCTGGTCCGCCATTACAGGAAAATGTAACAACTCTTCCTGGAAACGCCCCTAACGTATATCCGCAAGTATTATTCGCCACGTATCGTGTCAATCACATGACAGAAGCAAACGCTTGCGGTTCTGATTGGATGATGAACCTGTCACTCATATATTTCTGTTCAATCCCGAGTCTGATCCACAGACCCTAAACCATGATGTCTTTGTTTGCACGATTGTGTATTTATTAAACCTCGTGTCTCTGTGTGTCTGTCTTTCTCTGTATTTTTTTTGGATTTTTTGTTTGTCTTCTTACATTTTGCATATGATTTGTGTCCCATAGTTCGACTGATAGTGTTTCTATATCAACATAATTAGGCTACTCAATACTCAAACAAAACACCATGCTCACACAATGATGCTGCACACAGATGCATGTTCAGTTCTAGACTAAAGTTAAATACAAGTCTGTCATACCAAGTCCACTTTAATGCAAGTGTACATTCACTACACGGCTAGGGGCCTCAAAACATGAATTTAATTACAGTGCACTTACAACCATTTAAGAACACTTTTATTTAGTGTACTTGTGAACATCTTTTTGCCTTTCTCTATCACGGCATATATTTGTTTGAGAGCATTAGAAGGCCATGCATATTTCATTAATTGTTGGAACTGTGTGTCACCTGCCCGGGCTTGAGGGCAAGCAGTCACATTTGCATTCATATTTGCAAACACCAAGGTAACGTCCTGAAACGGTATACTGTATTCTGTGTTGAAATTTGTTCTCATATTTATTGGCTGACGGTACATTTCTCTGTTGACACGCAAGACATTTTGCAGGCGGTTTCTTGTATCCAGTTGTTCAATGTTCTCACCAGTTGGAAATAACTTCGGATATGATGGACAAATTCATTTAGAAGATTTGTTTCAAATCACAATAAGAATTCATATACACATAATAATTAAAAATATTGGCCGTTAAATTTTCAACGTTTGATGCACCTTTAAAATTCCTTAAACAGTTTAGAGAACGACAATTGAGAACGATTGTGAGATTAAAAACTGATCTTGCTGAACCGTGTGCTGGAGGTTCCCCTAGAGCACTTCGACCACCTCGTCCTCCTGGTCACATCCCTCCCCCTCTCCCTGCTGCTGTGGCAGGCTGAGCTGGTGGCTCTGGATGAGACCCATGGCCGAGCTGCCGGAGCTGTGGAGGAACGCGCCCAGGACCTCTGTCTCCGGCGGGCCACTCGGGTTCTGAAACCACGGGCCAAAGGTCTGGGTGGCGTATGGGTGAGCCCCCGGAGGTCCTGGGGGGCTAGCTCCGCCGGCCCAGGCAGCCTGCTGCTGGCGCTGCAGGTACTCCAGGTGGAGGGCCGTCAGAGCCACGTCGTACCTCAAGGGGGGGGTGTCGTAGTAGCTGTTAGGAAACGGAGCGGCATTAGGGTCGTTTATTAACTACCAAAAAACAATGACATTCATGACTGAATGCTTCCTAAAATAAACAATGCTCATTGTCTAGCCCGCCAACACCCAATGAACAACCCTGGTCAATGGGACACACACCGAACGCAACGTCTAAACACGAGAATAAAGTGAAGAACCAGACCTTAACTGCAGTTTGATTTGTGGTATAATGGACCAGAAGGAAAATGAAGCTATACCCAACCAGACTTGCGTGGCTGAGGCGTTGATGGGTGTCCTCACCTCTGAGGGTAATACTGCGGTCCATTGAAGAATCCTTGGGGGTAGCAGGGTCCAAAGTGAGGGTTGGGGTAGATGACGCGTGGTCGGGGTATCAAAGCAGAAGATGCTGAGTAGGGGTTGGAAGGAGCTGGGTTGGACCAAGACATGGGCATGAACTGAGGAAAGGAGCAGACCATGCTGGACGGAGATGGCCCAGGAAGGAATCTTGCGTCTGAATGTTGGCCCTGAGAAAGGCCCTGGGGGCAGCTGTTGAGCGCATGGGAGGGCCTGGGAAAGGGAGAGGGGCCTGGATTTGAGGCTGGTGTGTGCAAGGTCCGAGGGTCTGCCCCTCTGGATGGCCAGGCGCCAGGCAGAGTGGGGAACACCGGGACGGATGTGGTGGATGACGGGAGACTGTGAGGGGTAGGTGGTAGACTGGTAGGTGCAGGACAACTGGAGCCTGAAGGATAGAACACAGCAAAGCATGCATGACATCTCCCTCCTGCAGATGATGTTATACCCTGGGGTAGATATACACCAGGGTATATAATAATACAAACACACACACATACATATCAATATATTGATCTAAATATATATGCACACACAGGCAAGAACAACCCAGTACAAACATAAACACACACAACCGATACACATCATGATGCATAAAGTGACACGCAACACGCAAAGAAGAAATACGCATCTGTATGAAGCTCTATTGATATCGGTAATTGTGCGTGCGTGTATTAGTTTTAAAATGCATCATTTCCTAGTCCCAAGTCACCAGAAGTCAGCCCTAAAGGACGAGACAGGACCCAGCAAAAATCTTAGGAAATATGATCCTGAATGCGTTTCTGTTTTTCTGTGGAGAACAAGTTCCCCCAGATCCCCACAAAGGCTATGAAAGTCCTAATCCCCTTCACCTCAACCTACTTATGTGAGTGTGGGTTTTCCGCACTGACCCTGATTAAAAACAAACACAAACCAAGGCTGCAGGTGGAGGACTTGCATTTATTTCTCTTTGCAGTGCAGCCCCGCATCAAACACCTCTGCGCATCAAAAGCGAGGCCTCAGTTCTCACTGATATGGACGATTAAATTGAAAGTCAAAGTTGTGTTGCCTTGAATGCATAAATTGGTTGGGCCATAGGGTTGATGCCGCTCGTAGCGCAAATGATGTGAATATGGCGCATTTTGTTTGTTGTTTAAATCTGCGGATTTATGTGGCTAAAATCGTTAACAAATTTGATGAAAATATGTGAATCTGTTTGATCTCATAACATGCCGTTGTCGTTCATTGATCAGAGAGCTGTCCATTGTGCTGTTTTTTTTCAGAGACGATGTGCATCTCCTTCAAACGTGCACTTAAGTCCCAGACAGCGCCGATTTCAGCCGTCCGGTCCGACGACACCGGACGGCTGAAATCTTATGCTTTGTTTTGTTGACTTGTGGATAGGCCTACTGATGATTGATTTAAAAATTAGCCTCAATTAGGCCTGCATGAAGTTGGAAATTATTTGCTGTTAGATAAATAATCGTTTATGAATGCGCTTTAAAAAAAGTTGTGGAATTAAATGTCTTCAAATACAATATTAAAAAATATTTACATTTGATTAGTTATTGAAAGTCATCTCTGCCTGGAACACACAAAAGATGTCAATAACTGAAGAGGCATCTGTTAGGTCAGGCGGACGGGATTTTATTTTGGGGGCGGGGAATCGGCTGTCCTTACCTACTCTAAGGGGAGGCTCACATTCATCCAATTTGAAAACCCCTGCTGTATAGCAAGCATGTATGGTGTATCCACACAGAATAAATACCTGTCGTCCTTCCACAAGTCATTGGTCAGGTTGCACAATGTAGCCCATTAAGAGCCTAATATTTCTCCCCAGAGGTGTAGATTAAACATGAAGCTGTGAAAGCCTCTACTTGTCCACTAGAGATGAGCCACATGGGGATGTTCATTCGGGGGGTCCCACCTGCTCCCCGCTCGCTGTGGAGGAGAGGGTTGGAGGGCTGTATTGAGCGGTGACGGGTGGAAGCCTGACCATGTGGCTCTTCTTCCATAGCCTGGACGGCATCAGAGGGGCTGGGCCGGTGGCCCCCAGGACCCCCCTTCTTCTTCTGGGGCTGATAGATCCAGCCTGAAGTAGAAACAGATCAACAGGCTTTTCTACCAGGATCACCCAAACTATTTCAATACAACTATTCCATTCCTACCAGTAACCAGTTTCATATTTGTAAGGTAAAAGTAAACTTCTTCAACTGTTTTCGAATAAAAGGGAAAAAGTGCTTTGGTGAAAATAGTTTGGTGGTTTTGTTGTGATAGTTTGGTGACTGTATGTTATTATTTGCCACAGCTCTGGGTCTTACCAGCGGAGATTCAAACTCACACCAATTTCTGCCAGAAGTTACATATGAAGTGGTCCTACCAGGGAACTGCTGCTGATGGACATTTTTCAGTCTCTGAGCCTCCTGAAAGTAGGGGTTTTTCTGCTCCTCACTCATCCGGCTCCACTCGTTGCCCAGCTGGATGCTGATGTCTGCGTTGGTGGCCTGAGGGCTGACCCTGGACAGGGCCGGTCGGTTGATACGAGCCCACACCATGAAGGCGTTCATTGGCCTTTTGATATTGCCCTTTTTGAATCCTTTGCTGTATGGTGACTCGGTCAAAACCAGGGCTTTTACATTTTCTTTGTGGAATGAAACAAAATAACATGTAAGGCTAAACATTGGTTGTGATCTGATTTTTTACCCTTCAAAAAAGTTGTGTGCCAGAAGGTCTCACCTTCATCTGAGGGAGGGAGAGTGACATCCAGGCCTGCGGTGGGTTTAGGGCTGTGTTGCGGGGTACCGGTCTGGGACATCTGAAAGGCCTGGAAGACACTGATCGGGGGACGTGGACCAGCAGAGGTCGCGTTGAAAGATCGAATATATCCACCGTCGGTTGGGTAGAAAGCGTGAGTAACGTTACCGCCTGGCCTCGCATCTCGTTGCTTACTGGCCTCTGTTAGTCCTCCAGGCCCGGGTGCCGAATCAGGCTTTTCACACGATGAGGGTGTGGAGGGCCGCGGGTCTCCAGGATCATGTTGGCGGGCTATGGTGTGAAGAACGATGTTGTCGATCTGGATCGGATCTTCGGCCTCCCACTGGGTTCCGATTATGGTTTCATGCCCTCGCACGTCCTTAACCTTTCTAATTTTCTGCTGTTTTGTTCTCAAAAGGTCGAGATTTTCTGCCTGATCAATATTTTCAAAACGCGTCTGCACACCTCGCTTGTTCTGTGTCTTCATGGTAATGAATACGGTTAAAGATTATTGATACAGTTCAAGATCATCAATACGGTTAAAAATCATGAACACGTTTAAGGATAATTAATACGGTTAAATATTAATACGGTTTAAATCATTAGTAGGCTACGGTTAAAGATCATTCATAAGAGGTCCAACTGTCACGGAGTTTAAACTGGCTTCCCGCGCGCCGCAGAGAACGTGTTTATTTAGTAAATTCCTGCGGACCTGCTGACCTGATCAAGTTTAAAGGATAAAACAGCAGAAAAAATGATGACCTGCGGTCCTTAACTATGGAGTTAGAATCATGCCAAAACCCCGCACACACGCAAAACGTGTTTTGCTCACGCATAACGATTCACACGCACACAAAACGTGTTTTACTCAAGCACAATGATTCACACACACGCTCAGTGTGGTTTGCAAATACAAAACATCATTCACAAACTAATGCATTTTGCATTAGTTTGTGAAAAATCCTTCAAGTACACAACAATTCTACAAGTACGGAACACTGAAAGCTGCGCGTGGATCGGAAGGCATTTGCGCACAGATCAGCAAGGCGGTGATCCGTGCGCATGAGTGCCAAAAGTCACGTGACAAACAAATGTCCTGTGATTCAAACTACACAACAACAGGTGGCGTCGTTCCTGCCAAACCGCACGGTTTCCGTGCGGTTTAACACTTTTACCGCGCCATTCTAGTGCCAGTTAGTGGCCTTCTTGGCTTTCCATAGAATCCACACACGGTTGGCCGTCATCAAATAAAGATTTTGGGGAGAAAAAAGATAGTTCTGGCGGCCTTAAACTGACACAACAGCGCCACCTGCTGTTGTGTAGTGTGAATCACAGGACATTTGTTTGTCACGTGACTATTGGCACTAATTTTCCGCCTTGCTGATCCGTGCGCAAATGCCTTCCAATCCACGCGCAGCTTTCAGTGTTCCGTACTTGTAGAATTGTTTTGTGTACTTGAAGGATTTTTTTTGTACTTTGTGTAAAACATACTGTATTTGTTTCTGAAGCAAAATGCATTAGTTTGTGAATGATGTTTTGTATTTGCAAACCACACTGAGCGTGTGTGTGAATCATTGTGCGTGAGTAAAACACGTTTTGTGTGCGTGTGAATCGTTATGCGTGAGCAAAACACGTTTTCCGTGTGTGCGGGGTTTTGGCATGATTCTAACTCCATACTTAACTTCGACTTTAAGGTATTAAGTAGAAACACTCCGAAGACCTGAGGACGGTGGTTAAGCTTGCTATAGTTTAGGGATGGAGTAGATTTACTTAAGTTACAAGTTTGCTTTTGTTTCGGTTGTCTTCACAATAATCACCAAAAAACCAAACAATGGATGTATAGGATGTTTTAAATAATATAATTTAATGAGCTGCCGAGAAGTAGGCTACAGAGATACATGTTGGTTTCAATCAAATGAATGGACTGCAAAGGAAAAGGGTGGGTTATTCTATCATTCACAGTTTAATACAAAGTATTTTAGTAGCTTTCAAGTATACAAACATAACCTGCGAGACAATGAAGACAAACAGCTGTGGAACAAATAACGATCCCTCTGAGTAACGTTAGGCCTTTAGTAAAATAAAGATTTGGTCATTGGAGTGCAGAACCATCAGGCTCTTCTTTGCATCTCTCCACACACACACACACACACACACACACACACACACACACACACACACACACACACACACACACACACACACACACACACACACACACACACACACTTCTGCTAGCAACAAAAAGTGACCCAAGTTTTGACATGGTTGCCATTATTTATGAGGGGAAAAGTTTACATTTAAACTATAGGCTAAGATTGAACAAACTCAAACTACTTTTAGCAAACATTTTGTGTATAGTAAAAACATACTATAGCTTAATTCAAAATTATATGGAATAGCGTTCTTAAGGACCTGAGGATCAGTGGCATGATCCAAATACTGATGACACTCCCTTCAGCCCTTACACCGTGTACAAGTGTCCAAGGTTTGAGGAGGGGACGCTCTTTATAAAAGATATAGGGGTCAGAACTAATCCTTATCCCCAGGTAAGCAGTAGGATATTTCACTTTCTTGGATACACTTTAGTTTTCATGGTCAAAAGAAAAAGGCCATGGTAGGCTATAGCACATCCAAATGCTACACGTGGAAAATAATTTCTAAACAAAAATAAAATGAGGTGATGTGACAGTGCAGATCTGTTTTCGTTAAATATCCATTATATAATAAATGGGCAATTAAATTGGTCTCAAGAAAACAACACCATAACACTTCATACGTGATACACCTATTTGTCCCTCTAGTGGTCAACCGGCGCACTTACACTTCATAGTTGACGAGCAGAGCCGTTTTAACAGCAAAAAATGCACCCCCTTCCCCCCCTTCATTAGTCCAAAACATGCCGACCAACAACTGGAATCCTGAGAAACAAGAGCCAGATGGGAAACCCTTAACGCTGTTCTTCAGGAAGTCCTCCTGTTATCTCCTAGTCTTTATCTCGTCTTCACCCCTCTCTTTCACATACACACCTCAGAGTCAGACATGCATTCATGAGAGAACTTCTTCATTTTCCGAAGTCAAAGTTGCCAAAGTTACCGAAGGCATCTTGTTTGGGTGGCACCATGACCGGGGCGATGGCGTGAGCCAGGCCCAAGGCGGGCATCCCCGCGGCAGGCATGCCCAGGCCAGACATGCTGCCCATCATCACCGGAGCCGTCAGGCCCATGTTCATGCTCATGTTCATCCCCATGATGCCTTGGCTCACTGGGATTCCACTCATGCCCATTCCCATGGTCCCCGTTGCCATGGATGCAGGCATGCCCATGGCGTTGCTGGCCAGCATAGGATTGGCTGTTCTGAGTGGGGTGGCCGGGGGCAGGGAGCTGAGGTTTAGCCCCCCAAAGTTCTGGGGCAGCAGATTGACTGGAGGCAGGCCTGCAGAAATACAAGTTCAGTCATTCATATTTTGCCGTCCAACACACACGCAATTATTTGAGCGTAAATTGTTAGAAATGCCAGTTGCAAAAGGTCTCGTCTACCTTGTTGCTGGATGATATTGTTGAGAGTGGGGGGCGTCTTGGAGTTGAGGCCAGACGACAGGAAGTCGAGGCTGATGTTGACGGAGGGATCAGACCAGGTGGACCCCAACGGCGTCTGACCTCCGGCCCCCAACTTCTGCTGCGGCCCAATTGGCCCCTGGGACACCAGACCCCCCATGCTCTGAAACACAGAAGAAATACCGTGACCGCTCTAATGTTTATCTCTATAAGATATCCAAGATCCTTTAATGGACAATCATACGTTACCATTACAGAAATACAATTTTGACAGAGACACACCCACCTGCTGGGAGCGGGAGAGTGGCATCGTTGGCATGGAAACAGTTGTCCCCCCAAGAGAGAAAGTCAAGCTCTGAGACGTGCACATCGTTGCATGCTGATTGGTCAGTGAATTGTTTGTCCCGCCCATGAGGTCAAAAAGCTCAGCAGAGGGTGGAACAGCATCGTGTCCAGGGGCTGTGGATGATTGGACGCTGCCAAACAGGTCAGTGGAAGGCTGAGACGAAGCTGTGGCAGATGATGGTGGGGTAGAAAATGCATTCCAATCCCCAAACTCTCCATTCCCATTTGGTGTTGCAGCACCTGCAGGACAGGGGATGGTTAGCTTTGTTGCTCACTACATTAGTCAAGTTCATCCAAAAGACAGCTTTAAAAGGGGGAAGAGGGAGGTACCCATGTTGGATGGGAGGCTAGCAGAAGCTGCGGGGGAAGAGAAGTCAGCAAACCCAGCAATGAGCTCTGAACTGCTGCCTGAAAACACAGACACCAAACACCAAACACACCAGCAGGGGTCTATTTCAGCAGAGAATTCCTTTTTCAAACCCTGAATCCCATGTGGATGTGAGGTGAAGCAGCCTACCCGGGGAAGCGCCAGGATGAGGTGGGTGGTCAACCATGAGCAGGTCCGCCAGACCACTGCTGGGAGATAGCCTGACAGACGTCTAGATCCACAAGGAAGAGGAAATAAGTCAACATCTCACCAAACGAAAAGCGTGTTTGACCCAGGGTCCGGTGTGTGTTTGACCCAGGGTCCGGTGTGTGTTTGACCCAGGGTCCGGTGTGTGTTTGACCCAGGGTCCGGTGTGTGTTTGACCCAGGGTTCGGAGTGTGTTTGACCCAGGGTCCGGTGCGTGTTGTGTGTGTTTGACCCAGGGTCCGGTGTGTGTTTGACCCAGGGTCCGGTGTGTGTTTGACCCAGGGTCCGGTGTGTGTTTGACCCAGGGTCCGGTGTGTGTTTGACCCAGGGTCCGGTGTGTGTTTGACCCAGGGTTCGGAGTGTGTTTGACCCAGGGTCCGGTGCGTGTTGTGTGTGTTTGACCCAGGGTCCGGTGCGTGTTGTGTGTGTTTGACCCAGGGTCCGGTGTGTGTTTGACCCAGGGTCCGGTGTGTGTTTGACCCAGGGTCCGGTGTGTGTTTGACCCAGGGTTCGGAGTGTGTTTGAACCAGGGTCCGGTGCGTGTTGTGTGTGTTTGACCCAGGGTCCGGTGCGTGTTGTGTGTGTTTGACCCAGGGTCCGGTGTGTGTTTGACCCAGGGTCCGGTGTGTGTTTGACCCAGGGTCCGGTGTGTGTTTGACCCAGGGTTCGGAGTGTGTTTGAACCAGGGTCCGGTGCGTGTTGTGTGTGTTTGACCCAGGGTCCGGTGCGTGTTGTGTGTGTTTGACCCAGGGTCCGGTGCGTGTTGTGTGTGTTTGACCCAGGGTCCGGTGTGTGTTTGACGGAGGGTCCGGTGTGTCCTACCCTGTCCTCGGGGCTGCCGTCCCCGGTGTAGTGGGCAGCTGCTCCCAGGTCCAGGGTCTTGCTGCCCGGGGCCCCGCTGCGTTTCCTGGTGGTGGTGGTGGTGGTCTCGGTGGCCTGGGTAATCTGGATGCTCTTGGTGGTCACCGTCTCCTCCTCGTCTTTGAACTCCAGCTTTTCCTGCCGGCCGTTCCTGGATGCCCGGTCTTCGTCGCCATCACTATGGCAACCGGGGATAACATAAAGCTGTGTTCTCATTCAAGATTCAAGATGGTTTATTTGTCATATGCACAACAATTACAGCAGCAGTCGCTGGCAAAGAAATTCTTGGGTCTCAGGCACCTCAACAATGCAATATGAAAAGAAGAAGTATAATAGCAACACAAACTATACATGAAATAATTTCAACACAAAATACATATTTATATTCAGGAGTTCGTCTGAAGATGGGCTTTGTGGTCTATTGGGAAGTGTGTGCGTGCGTACGTGTGTGCACAAGTATCTGTATTTGGAAATAGAATATTTGCATGTGGCGTGTTACTCCTGTATGTGTGAGTTTCCTATGTCTGTGTGTGCTGTTCCTGTGTGTTGTACCTCTGTCTGTGTGTTGTTCCTGTCTGTCTGTCGGTCTGTGTGTTGTTCCTGTGACTGCCTCTGTGTTGTTCCTGTGTCTGTCTGTGTGTGTTGTTCCTGTGTCTGTCTGTCTGTGTGTGTGTTCCTGTGTCTGTCTGTCTGTGTGTGTTGTTCCTGTGTCTGTCTGTGTGTTGTTCCTGTGTCTGTCTGTGTGTTGTTCCTGTGTCTGTCTGTGTGTGTGTTCCTGTGTCTGTCTGTGTGTTGTTCCTGTGTCTGTCTGTCTGTCTGTGTGTGTTGTTCCTGTGTCTGTCTGTGTGTGTGTTCCTGTGTCTGTCTGTCTGTCTGTGTGTGTTGTTCCTGTGTCTGTCTGTGTGTGTGTTCCTGTGTCTGTCTGTGTGTGTTCCTGTAGCTACCTGGTTCTGTCGGGGGAGTCGTCCCGCTCCTTCTTCCTGAACTTGTTGAGTGTGTCGTCGATGGTGCTGCCGATCTTGTCGCTGATCTCCCCGAGCTTCTCGCTGAAGGGGAACGCCCCTTTGCTCTTGTCCCAGTCCTCATCCCATTTGCTCCGGTCTAACTCCCCACTTCCAGCTGGAGGCAGAGCAAGGACAGATAACTGACAGCTGAACCGACCAACGCATACCAATCAGACCGATGGGAATGGCCAGGATGTTAGATACCAAGATATGGTAGTGAAAGACAAATGGAAGATTTAGAGTAGGAAGGAGATGTTTGGGACTATGTCCCCGGTGTGTTTCTCTCAGAAATGCACAGGCATGGCGATGGGAAGCACTGGGACGCAGCATTTCTGCCTCCCTGTGCTTTTTTTTTTTACTGTTTCTATGACAACGTGCCATGTTAGCTCCTAATTGCTCGTTCCTAATTGCCGCAATCAATTCTTGTTAAACATTCACGAGCAAGGTATACAGACATAAACATTATTTTCAATTTGTGAAAGAGTCTTTACAGCAACCAACTCCGTTCTGAAATTAAACAGCAGTTGGACAGTTGACCTAATCTGTGATTGGGTGACTAGGAGAAAGCACCAGCAGCCTTTTGTCTGTGAAGTTCTGAGTCTTTCAACCTGCAGCACCTGAACAGGCTGAAACCCTCTGGAAGAGATGCTGGGCTGCTCCTCCTCATCAGAAACTATGAGAGCTAGGGGCAGGCCCTCAGAATGAGATGCTGTGGGGGACATGGCCGTCCTCATTATGGCGGAAATTGCTACGAGTAGACCAGCAACATCATCTGTGACTCTTCATCATCTTTGACAAAATGGTGATGAAGGTTTTTTACTGCTTTTACTGGTTTTGTGAAGGTCTGGTTAACAAATCAAGATGAGCAATACATGCCAGAGACATGGTGGGACGTTTTGCCTGTGCACTCATAAACAGTCACTTGAAGCATAGGAAACCTTCTGGGAATCCTATATTATACATTTGGGGTACGTTAAGTCAATAAATAGTGTTGAAACAAATACACTCATTTGTTTTGCATCAGTAACCCCAGCTCTAAATGACCATCACAGCGTTTAGACATCGGGTACTGGACTCACAGTTCTTGAAGTTGCCTCCTAGTGCACCCCCCACTGGCCCCCCGCAGACGGCCCCCCCTGTACCGCCCCTGCTGTCCGAGGAGACCCCGATGTATTTGTCTTTGTTCTTCTTGGCCTTCTTCCTCTCCTCCCGCAGCCGGTCGTCGTCCTGAACGAACTCCACCATCTCCTTCACCTTCTGCCGCACGTTGATGCCCTGGTCCTTCCCGCCCTCGTCTGGGAGAACACACAGCGAGGAACGCTCATTAGGGAACGCTGCGCGCCTCGGGCCACTGTGAGGCAGCTCTAAAAGATACCCCGGTCATAATGTAGGCCTGCAGAGTGAACTTGAGGGTCAGTTGTTACAGTACCTAAAAGGTGACGGGGGGGCATTTTCAGCTAAATGTTCAAGGACACTACAAAACTCCTGAACCATGCAGACAAATATGTGAGCCATATATGAGCCCTTTGTTGCCATATGTTTGCATCACACTGGAGGAAAAAACGAGATTCCAGGGCCTCTTCGGATATATAACAGTATTGGAATACTGTAAAGCACTACCATCATTGTATGTAATAACCACAACACTTTAGGTCATAATCCAACACATTTTATTAAAATTAAAATGATGAAGGCCATTCTCATTTTAACTAAATGTGAAAAAAAATCTGCCACCTCCGATACACTTTGTTCCTTCAACAAAATAATAACCAGAGTGGCTACAAGTTAGAAGGGATCCTGTCTAATACATCTTGACCTATGACACCCTTAGAGACTACAAGTTGGAAGGTACTGTCAAATATATCTGGACCTATGAACCTAGTGGCTACGAGTTAAAAGGGCTCTTGTCTAATACATCTGTCCTGTGACCCCCTTAGAGGCTAGGAGTTTTTGAATGGAGGGTTATAGGAATAAAGTTATATGAAACTAAACAGCTGTGTTGTTACCGATAAAGTTGTAGTTCTCTAGCGATCGCAGGTCGTAAATGTGTTCCCGGGCGCTGGTGACCACTCGTTCTGACCCATTTCTAATCAAATAGGCCAGCAAGAGTAAAGCCTGGGAGGGGAGAGAGAAAATATATCCACGTTAGATGGAGCTAAAAACGGATTGATTGGTGAAAAGAGGGCTTCTGGTTCAGTGCAGTTCCTTTTAGTCAGTGCACTATTGCAACGGGACGTCCTCTGCTGCTCTTCCTGGTCAGCTAGACACATTTATAAAAACACACAGGGTGCTACCTTACCATCAAGCAAGCTGATGGCAAGCTTGCCTCAAGTATCTTCTGACCACACACAGCCAAGACCTTAACATGTATTGTGTTAACGTTATGGTTTAGTTTGCTGCTCAAAGTCTAACAGGAAGTGACATATTTAACCCATTCTGCCATAATAATTTTTCAAGACAACCATTCTCTAGACTTCAGATGAACCCTGTTCAAGACAACCATGCAGCAGTGAAGCACCGCACAGCTCCATGAACGGCTGCACAAAGTGGGCCTTCAGAAAGGAACAAGAGGAACTTTAATAACTACCAATCTCCTTCACAATAAGGATAGTCTTCCATTGTACTGCCTCGACATGGTTACTGTACCTTGTAGACGCGTCTCCAGTTCTTCTTGTTGTCCTTGAGCATTCTGGTCCATAGCATGTTCATCACCTCTGGGAACTGCTCATACATGAAGGTCGACCTGCACACACACACACACACACACACACACACACACACACACACACACACACACACACACACACACACACACACACACACACACACACACACACACACACACACACACACAGTGCATTAGTGTCCATCTTCTGGAATATGTGTGCACAAAAGTTTTTTATTTGGGGTTTTATAATCGATGCACTTGAACACCAGTGCGTACAATAGTACAGAGTGAGTGAGTGTTTGTCTTACTTGGCTATCTCTCCCATCAGCTGGCCCGAGGGGCCCCAGGGGTCATCGTTGGTGGCCTCTCTCACCTTGGACTCGATCTCTGAGTAGTTCATCACCACATTGGTGCTGGGGAAACAGAACACAGCGCCTCAGCCGGGGGAAGCTCTGGACACGTCGCTTTGGATCAAGACGTCCAGGGCGACACACAGCCGACCCCGCCCAACGTCCTTCCAACCCTCTGCCCCCCGTCCCCCTGACCCCCTGACACCAGGGTCTGGGAATTCCACGTCACATGGGTGTACACCGAAGGTGCTAAACAATATGGTTGCGGCGTCCGTGAAGTCACCCAGCATTAACACGTGACATTATGAAGGAATACATTTGCTTTCTACAGTCGGGTCGCCTCTCTTAGACCTCCAAACTTGGCTACTCTGAAGGGGGTCTTAAAGCGACATGGTACAAAACTGATATAAAACAGTGAGAATGATAAGGGGTATTTGAACATACAGGCTGGTAAGTTTGTAACCCTATTCTTGCAGTAACCCCAAATTAAATTATTAACCCTAAGAAGAAGCATGATATGGGATCTTTAATACCTTTTCAATTAAATGTATCCGTCAACCAGGAACCAGAAAATGGATCGCTACTGAAATCCTAACCGACCCAAGAAAACCTCATCTAGCTTTATATGACGAGAAGTCATATAGTTTCCCACACGGTCGGGCTGCAAATGTCAAAGTATTACACACACAAATAATAGAAACAGTAAAACACATCTGCAGCTACTAAAGGCCCATCCACTGAATATATTTCTGCCAAGAAAACAGAGCAAGATGAAAGGCAGGCAGAGGGATTCTCTATCCAAAAAAGAACATCTCTGCCCTATGAATAATGAAAGAAAGCTCTCTTCTGTAACCTGGTCGGCACACCTAGACACAAAACACAAGGAACACAAACTCACAGGCGACAATGGGTGTGTGTGGTTGTTTTCATGACACACACACATGAAATGTGTGTCTGTGTGTGCTTGTGCGTAGAGGAGACAGCCGGACACAACCGTTCTGTTATAGCTTTGTTCTACGGCCCCATTGAGCTCCTGAAGCAGGTCTTTGAAGTTTGTTTGTGTTCTGTGTGTTCAATGTGCCCAATTACATTTTCTCTGCGAGATACCTAGATATTATCTATCTAACTACATATTATCCATCTATCTATGTAAATAGTATCCATCTATCTCTACCTAGAGATATATGGTGTCTACCAACACCATGAAGAGGGAGTGAAATAACATGTCACTTCCAGATCAATTATATCATTCCAAAAAAAGCTGTGTTGTGTTTTTTGGAATAACTCCAGATAAAAGTTAAGTGCAGTTTAGAGCGTCCTAAATGACAACTTTGAAGATTAAAAAGGAATGCATAATACTTCAAACATATACATGGCTTTATGATATATTACGATTTGGCTGGAATGAATTACAAACATTATAGAGAAAGAGAAAACGACCCTGTCCTGGTAAACCTGGTCACCTGTAAAATAATGTACATTTCCCTGAATCGATGCAAATCTTATTAAGAAGAAGAGATAGCAGGAGCAGCAATCCCTAGACTGGACATCAGCCTGACCCGTTTGAATGGGACGAATTATTTGTGCTGACAAAGTTACCCCTACATGTCACACTACTTAAACATGTGTAACAATAATGGAGATGAGATAATTCACATTCTTGTTTGTTAACCACCAACAGTGTTGCATGTTTTATTTTATTGTTCTAAATGATGGCCAGCCATGTGGCGCAATAAAAGGCTCTAGTCCTATGGCAGGAAAGGACACGCTAGGCCTCGCTGGGGGCGGTGAAGTCTAAATGATGCATCTATCATCTACATGTGTCCATTCTTGTGCCCTTCAACAGAGCGAGGAAGTTATTCTCTCTCGATAGTGGTTATTCATGGAGCCCTTGAAGGCTCCCGAGGCGCCAAGGCTCCTCAGTAGAGGAAGAGAACTGAGGCTCGAGGATGAACCCATACAGCTAGCTAATTCTCTTAGCCGTGCTAAGAGAATTAGCTCGCTGTATGGGTTCATCCTCGATCGGGGACAGACTTGGCTCCACATTTATAAGAGAGCCACTTGATCACCTATCAAATCTAAGTAGGTCTAATAAAAGCATGATATGTGCATTTCTAAAACTAAAACGACTGGCCGCAAGGTGTAATTGGCGCCTAGCCATCCAGCTGATAGCGTTCAAGCTAACAGCTGAGTGGCGTTTGACGTCACAGCATCCTCTGTCAGCGCAAGGGGCTGCACGAGCCCAGCTGCTAAACCAATTAGCTTACTTTTAAATCATACTCACGCTTTATCCACTAGTTCTCTGACCTTCCACATATTTAGGATATCCCCATGCGACCGCGGACCCCCCGCCGTGAGAATGAGTCGCCCCGCCTCAGAAGCCGCTGATGCCGCAGACCTCCGTCCTCGAGCCGCCGCCGCGCTACAGCATCAGCTGCTGTTGCTACAGAAACCTCCCTGCGTGTGTGCGTAACGGGCACGTAGCAGGGACCTCCCCTGTCTCTCCTACGTGCGTACGTAACGGCGACGTAGCTGGCCCCCTGTCTCGTACGTAGAGCCGGTGTTGTGTCGAGATCTGTTTCCCCGTCGAGATGTGTTTCCCCTAGTCCCCGCCCCCGTCCGAAATTACCCGAAAAGGCCCTCTGTTCCATAGGAAAGGAGGCTCACACATCTTTCAAATTCATACTGCTGACTTATTTCCCCACAAGAGATAAGTGCTGTGATTTTCAGGCTGATATCATTCAATTTGACCATTTAGAACAGGGGGAACGCATCCTGACAGCTTGGAATATTACTGTCAGATACTGTTCCCCCTCTGTTCCATAGGAAAGGAGGCTCACACATCTTTCAAATTCATACTGCTGACTTATTTCCCCACAACAGATAAGTGCTGTGATTTTCAGGCTGATATCATTCAATTTGACCATTTAGAACAGGGGGAACGCATCCTGACAGTCATTATCTGGGACTAGGGGAAACACATCTCGACGGGGAAACAGATCTCGACACAACACCGGCAACGCTGGAGCATCTTAACATCCAGGGGGGCAATATCTGTCCCAGTCCACAATGCAATCCAAAAAATTGTGAACACAAGGAATAGTACAGTAACAACGGTTACTGTACTATTCATCCAGCCAGTGGAGCAGTAGGCCTAATATCATTGTAAATTTGCTTACTTTGTATAAGTGATTATCAACTGATAGTGATGGACATAAATCATTGCATGTCACGATGATCATCATACAATCATGTAGGTTTGCAGTTGTCAGTGTAATACCATGAGGCCTACGTTCCATATGCTGATCACAATCCAGAATATAAACTGCATGCAACTAAAAATAAATAAAATACAATGTAAAACATTGAAAATAATGTCAAAAGCACGTCAAAAGCTATATTTGTCATATTGCCATAAGTATTAAGCACACCTAATCGGTTATAGTTGCTGGTGTAGTGAATTGGAGATTAAATGTACGCTGATGGTCCAGTGATCTCACGCTAGATGGCGCCATTGTAGTGTCCCAAAGCAATTAGCCGAATGGCAATTTAGATGTGAAAGTGCAGTCTTGGAAGTCCTACGAAACCACTGTCGCCGACTAAGTTTCTGTGGATATTGTTGGCCTTTACAAACACATACACATACCCACACTCACTCTCTCTCTCTCTCTCTCTCTCTCTCTCTCTCTCTCTCTCTCTCTCCTCTCTCTCTCTCTCTCGCTCTCCTCTCTCTCTCTCTCTCCTCTCTCTCTCTCTCTCTCTCTCTCTCTCTCTCTCTCTCTCTCTCTCTCTCTCTCGCACGCACGCACGCACACACACACACACACACACACACACACACACACACACACACACACACACACACACACACACACACACACACACAAAAACACACAAAACCTCACATACGCGCACAAACACACGCAGACACACACACTCAGATACAAACATACATTCAAACTCAGACACACACAGACTCATACACAAACAGACATGACACACAGACACACAAACAAACACACACAAACACACACACACACACACACACACACACACACACACACACACACACACACACACACACACACACACACACACACACACACACACAAACAGACAGCGTAGTCCATTCAAACTTAAGTGCGGATGAGGGCTTCATAAATTATGACATAATTAAGTGTTTAAGATGCTGTTTCCTATTGTTATAGCCTATATTTAGATGGTGGATGTGTGGAAGTCTGCTCTGGTAGACTGGTGAGCTTTCATCAGCTCTTGGTTTTGAAATGCTTTTTTTAATTTGTGGCTTGCATAAATGGCCTATTGCTTATTGAAATTTCCCTGGCAGCCTGAAACCCAATTCACTGGGTGCCAAATTATTATTTCAGTCTCTGAAACACTGTTCTTTATTCAAGAAGCTAAAGCAGAAAATATAGCAAGTCCTGTTTTCCATAATCGAGGTCAAAAGCGTTTTTCAATGACCTTTGGGAATTTGTAGCCCAAACGTCAACAACTCTTCCTGCCAATCATTTTCACTGACTGTTGAAATAGGTACTTTATTATAATGGATCAATATTATAGAATTCTATGAAGAAAGTCGGCCTGTTTTTATTTTTTGTACACATTTTATTTTTTTAATAGGTAGAGAAACAGATGGAGTTTGGCGAGGGACAAAACATTAAATGTGGTAAAAATTATCCTCCAAAATTGTTATTTGGAGCTGATTATTGTTATTTTCAGAGTGTGTGACTCTAACAGGACAGATTATGTTTATTGTCAGAGTGTGTGACTCTAACAGGACAGATTATGGTTATTGTCATAGTGTTTGACTGTAACAGGGAGCGGCTGAATTATGGCTCAGCCTCATTAAGTCCTACTGTTCTAAATAGGGTAATATATACTAACTTATCTCTGCTACAACTCGGCCTCTCGTTTCGTCTACTTAACCTACATAAGAAGCATATTTAAAAATATCCTTTGCGTTAACATTTTATAAAAAATAAAAAAGTTGTTCTATAAATCATAAGCGGCGCCACCAGAAGGCTTATGTCGGTCTGGGTCATTTAGCATTTGTCAATGAACTGATAAAAAACGAATAGGCCTAGATGTAAAAAATATGGCGCTGGTCTGTTCGTTATAAACCTTATGTTAGTTAGTTGAACGTCAGCATTCACCCCGGAGCCGACTGACACCTTGAGGAGATGGAGAGCTGAGTCCAAAGTAACCCGATGAAAAGATAAACTTCCCATCTTGTTAAGAGCCAAGCCTGAAGCGGGTTTCTGTCTCATGGACCCTGGATGAGCCCTGATTAGCCGGGACCTAACGGGGCTCGGATGAGAGGTGAAGGGATGGGAGGGAGGGAGGGAGGGAGGGAGAGAGAACACTGCTGGCCGCATGGGCGGACCTCAGTCTACTCGCGCCTTTGTTTGGGGGGCGTCTCTCCTCCTCCCCTCACGCCCCCTCCTCTCCACACGCCGCCCGCTCTCACCCCGGGGCGAGGGAGATATGGAGAGAGAGAGAGAGAGAGAGAGAGAGAGAGAGAGAGAGAGAGAGAGAGAGAGAGAGAGAGAGAGAGAGAGAGAGAGAGAGAGAGAGAGAGAGAGAGAGAGAGAGAGAGAGAGAGAGAGAGAGAGAGAGAGAGAGAGAGAGAGAGAGAGAGAGAGAGAGATTAGTGTTTGGTTCTCGGAAAGTCCTTTGGGAAGAGTCACGAAGCGTTATCCTCAAAGAGCAGCAGCAGAGAGAGCAGCTACGGCGCAACCTCAGTGAGAAACCACCAGAGCTCCGTGCGCTCCGGAGCGCCAACACACCGTCCGGCTGCAGCACCCTTCCGACAGCAGCACCCATCCGACAGCACCCATCCGAAAGCAGCCCCCATCCAAAGCATCACCCATCCTATAGCAGCACTCATCCCAAAGCAGCACCCATCCGACCGCAGCAACCCGTCTGACGGAGGACCGACCCGGAGAGGGGAAGAGAGGACGTGTAAGAGGGTTCAAAAGAAGTCTGATCATGATGACATCTGATCCTAGGCGGTAGTCGACTCCTCTCTGCTCTCTTGTCTCTGTCCTCCCTGACAGCTCAACGGACTGAAACTCGAGCGACCTGGTTGAGACTTCAGCACCTTGACTCAAACCGGTTCGCTCCGCGCGTCTCGCTGGCGGTTGAAATCCTGGTTTCCGACTTTTCGAGGATAATAATATCGATGTCTTTCATCTGGGCCGAGGGGGATTACCACCGCGGATAAAGTTTCACTCGGCTTTGTGCTTTTTTTTTTCTGCGCGCAAAAGGAAGGAAGAATCTAATAGGGAATAAGAGCAGGACCACCAAGTAGAAAGCCACTGGGGGAACCAGAGACAGCGACTTTCATCTGAGGATAAACGGAGCGGGAAGAGCTGAGGGTTGATGTTCGGGATCCAGGAGGGCATCCAGAGGAGCGGCAGCAGCCTGAAGGAGGAGCCGCTGACCGGCATGAACGCGGTGCGGAGCTGGATGCAGGGCGGCGGGGTGCTGGACGCCAATACGGCCGCCCAGAGGTGAGCTTAGGCCGCCAGGAGGCCCGCGGTCCCACTGCTCAGACCAAAGAGCCCCTTCCCCGGAGGGTCCCAGAGAGGGCCAGGGATTTAACCGGGCTCCACTTTGGGAGAAACTATTATTTTGGTGATTCTGTTACGGGACTTCATTCTGTAAAGTCAGAGTTAACTTTGTTCAAAATTCAAATTAAATCTGTGAGAAAAATAAATAAGAATATAGGCCTATTTGGTTTTAAGTGGGAATAAAGCTTTAATGGCGATATCGACAACTATTTTAGGCTAATTGGACATTATATAATTTACATATTGGAGAAACCCTAAGTAAATAAAGTAGGCTACTACATTTTCTTAGATAACCATCACATTAACAGACCATCGAGTCTCAGTGGTGGGTTTTCTAAATGCGTTCACCGGTCCTGAAGCATGTCGGACAGATGTCATATCTAATAATAATATGTAATATATGATCATAATAATATATAACCGCCTTCTCTCCCATGTGCGTCTCCCGCAGTGGAGTGGCTCTGGCCCGGGCGCACTTTGAGAAGCAGCCGCCCTCCAACCTGCGGAAGTCTAACTTCTTCCACTTTGTGCTTGCCCTGTATGACCGGCAGGGCCAGCCCGTGGAGATCGAGAGGACCTCCTTCTTGGGGTTCGTTGAGAAGGAGAAGGTCGGACAATTACTGCTTTATTATGCCACACAAATCGCACTGTTTCTGTGTAACTGTTTAAAGTGTTATAAGAGTGTCAGCCGCTTTAGGATAGAAAATTACAGAAAGCCTGGCCTGTCGATGTTGATTTAATCTAATTACAATTTATATAGAACTCAAATAAAATAATTGCTAGGCTTTTGAAACCAGACAATTTGTATGCTAGTGTAGTGTTGAATATTGATTATTTTTGAAATAATTAATATTAATACTGTATTATTAATAATGTACTGAATACTTATTATTGATATTACGGTATTATAATAATTATTGTACTTACTATTATTATAAGGCTATTTGGATAACTATAATTTAAACTATTATTAGGGTTATTATTATTATTATTAGGGACCTACTTCTGTTATTATAATTATTTGTATTATTTGTATTACTATTAATAGTAATAATAATATCAGGATTATTATTACTATCACTATTATTGTTATTATATTTATGATAAAAATATTTATTATTATTATTATTGTTATTATTATTATCAGGCTCTATAATTCCCAGCCTGGTTTGAACAGTGGGTCGGGTTCCCGCGGCCTCCTCATTATTCAGACGGGATTCAGATGAACGAGGTTTAGAAGACACGAGGTTTAACGACTTCCTCTCACCGTTGCTTTCCAAACATACTAATCAGGCCGAGGAAAACGCCACACAGACCTCGTGGTCAGACACTGAGAATGAACCTCCTTTTCTCCTTCACTCTCTGATATAAATGACCACGTGGTCCAGCCCATGCCAATAATGCAAATGTTCAGAATGTCAATAGTTTAGGAGCACGAGGCGCACGGAGTTGAAACAACCCTCTGTGTTTCACCACCCAACTAACGGTGTGTGTGTTTGAATCTAGGAGAGCAGCGGGGAGAAGACCAACAACGGGATCCACTACCGCCTGCAGCTGCTCTACAGTAACGGTGAGTGAGGACCTCCACGCACGCTGGGTTACATCCCGTTACGTTACATCTCGTTACACCCCGTTACATTACATCCCTTTTGATGTGAAGTAACTGTCGTGTTTTGTTGTTTCTGTGACTATCGGTATCAAAGTGATGATCTAACTCAAACTCTTTTCTCTTTGAATCTGTTATATATAATTGATCAAATAAGCCTGTTGCTAAAATTGTGCAAACCGAGGAAAGCTTAGTTTACACCATGCTATAAACCATGGCGAATCTATTCAAAAATAGACTTCATGCACACTTTGTTTTAGAACATTATTGACATGTTTAATTCGGCAAATAAATGATTAGTAGAAATAATGTATTTTTCACAAAGCAAACTTGTTGCTGGAACTCAAAGGAGGGCACTCAGAAGGTGAGCTCCATCGTGGTTCATCTTGGTCTGGAGGAGAGCTGAACACCAGCTACTCTGTATCTGATGACTAGTGTGGTTTCATGGGCTTTTTCTATTTTCACCGAACAAAGCCAACACTTAAAAGGGAGCTTGTGAGAGAATTTGCATTGTAACAAACACAAAAAATATACATCATCATTCCTTCACCTCTTCAGCTAACTGATCAGCCCTCTTCTGTCCGTCTGTCCCCCCCCCCACAACCTCTCTGCCTCACTTCACCCCTCAGGCATCAGAACAGAACAGGACTTTTATGTTCGACTCATAGACTCCATGACTAAACAGGTAAGGTATGACACACGCGCACACACGCGCACACACACACACACACACACACACACACACACACACACACACACACACACACACACACACACACACACACACACACACACACACACACACACACACACACACACACACACACAGACATCAGTTTGCATGAGCTTACGGCTAATGTTACCGAACTTACAATGTGTTGCTGTGACTTGAGAGATTCAAGTTTGAGTTGTTCTGTGTGAGTGTGTGTGCACACATGTTCCTGTGTGTTAGTGTTTGTGGGCAGACTTCAGCAGAGTGTGTGAGCGGAATGACAGAGTGGATGGAGAGGAGTTCTCTGGTCTCTGATTGGAGGAGAGGAGAGTGAGGGTGTGGTGGAGAGGAGTTCTCTGGTCTCTGATTGGAGGAGAGAGGAGTGAGGGTGTGGTGGAGAGGAGTTCTCTGGTCTCTGATTGGAGGAGAGAGGAGTGAGGGTGTGGTGGAGAGGAGTTCTCTGGTCTCTGATTGGAGGAGAGAGGAGTGAGGGTGTGGTGGAGAGGAGTTCTCTGGTCTTTGATTGGACGACAGATAAATGAGGGTGTGGTGGAGACAGAGGAGGTATCTGGTCTCTAATTTGATTGGAGGAGAGAGGCGTGAGGGTTGTGTAATGCAGAGGAGTTCTCAGGTCTCTGATTGGTTGACAGAGGAGTGAGGGTGTGGTAGAGCGGAGTTCTCTGGTCTCTGATTGGTTAACGGAGGGGTGAGAGTGTGCTGGAGGGTGTGTGTGTGTGTGTGTGTGTGTGTGTGTGTGTGTGTGTGTGTGTGTGTGTGTGTGTGTGTGTGTGTGTGTGTGTGTGTGTGTGTGTGTGTGTGTGTGTGTGTGTGTGAATGGGTGTGACATTGTTATCATTGGTGCCAGACACTCTGCCCTGAGTAGCTGCTAATGTCCTGCCGACTCACACTGTTCCTGCCAGTGAAGGCGTGTGTGTGTGTGTGTGTGTGTGTCGTACACGTGGTGAGTGTGAGACTCATTTGCATATCTGAACGGCTGCGTTTCCTGTCTATTATTTATAACTGTTAACACAATAGTAAGATATAGTCACTGGTACAGTTGATTAAAATCGTGTTGTTTTGCCTATTTACAGCATATATTGCAAAGTAATTATGTGTGTGCATAAAACAGAAAAAGTGTGTTTGTGTTTGTGTTCGTTTGCGAGTTTGCATGGTTGTGTGTGCATGCATGATTGTAAGTGTGTGTGTTTGTGGGTGTGTGTCTGTTCCCGGGGGTAGTTGAATAGTACACAGAACAGGTGGTCCAAGTAAGCAGCCTTGTGATTGGGGGAGCCGTCCTGTAATGTCGTGGCTACTCTCTAACACCTCGTGCGGCCGGGAGTTGAACTCCATGTCAGGGGAGTCATCGAGAGAAGGAGTAGAATATGAGAACAGTATCATTTACATCTGTATTATGGCATTCATACTTCTGCGCCACACACACACTATACAGACACACACACACACACACACACACACACACACACACACAGACAGACAGACAGACAGACAGACAGACAGACAGACAGACAGACAGACAGACAGACAGACAGACAGACAGACAGACACATACACACACACACACACACACGCACACACACACACACACGCACAGGTAGCAAAAGGTATTTAGGAT
>NC_079418.1:16451130-16453630 GCF_026213295.1 Gadus chalcogrammus
AGGCCTGGAAAGGCAGGGTGGAGGGCAGTGCGCTGAGAGAGAGCCATAGTGAGGAGCCACAGAGATGTAGTGTTACCTGGCTTCTGATCCTTAAACCCTGAAGGGATAATTGCACTGGTACATTTCTCTGGCCCGGACAGACTGGCCCTCGGATCCAGACAAACGGACTAGAGACTACTAGACACTCTACCTTTTCCCCTTTGTAGTGGAAATAAAAACACTCGAACCGAGTCATTGTGGATCTGTTTACTGTCCTACAGAGGAATCCCACTGTGTGTGTGTGTGTGTGTGTGTGTGTGTGTGTGTGTGTGTGTGTGTGTGTGTGTGTGTGTGTGTGTGTGTGTGTGTGTGTGTGTGTGTGTGTGTGTGTGTGTGTGTGTGTGATTTGTCCTGCTATCTGTGTAATGAGTGCCAAAGTACAAGGGTTGATACTCTCATTTATGCCACTCCATGAATACTCATCTCACACACACACACACACACACACACACACACACACACACACACACACACACACACACACACACACACACACACACACACACACACACACACACACACACACACACAAACACGATCCTGTACGCATATTGAAACACTCTCACACACATTCGAATCACTTAAACCCACTCACTTAAACGGAGGGCTTTGAAATTGAGGTGGGACTTGGAATGAATACACCAAACAATTATCTCTCTCTCCCGTGTCTCGCAATCCATTCCTCATGAATATATCCACTCAATCCCCCACTTACCCCCCGCCCCCCCCCCTCCTCCTGTAGCCCCCTCAGCACCTCCTCTCTCCCCCCTAACCCCCCTCCTCCTGTAGCCCCCTCAGCATCTCCTCCTCTCTCTCCTCCTCCTCCACTCCTCACATTAACCCTCAGCCCCTCCTCTCTCCTCCTTCCTCCACTCTTCACCCAGTCCTCCTCTCCATCTGAGTGGGCTGGGCCCCCACTAGGGGCCCTGGGGGGGGGGGGGGGGGGGGGGGTTGGCGGAAGGGGCCACGGTCCTATTGATGGGGCTCCTACATGGGGGGTCCATGTTTACCTTATGAGTCGAGTCAAGAGATCTGCCACGGGACTTTCACAGATTACGGTTGCATTGAGGCCGCACACACAATCAGGAACACACACACAGGCACACACGCACACACACACACAGGCGCACACACACAAAGGCACACACGCACACACGCGCGCAGACACGCGCAGACACGCGCACACGCATGCACGCACGCACAGACAGACACACGCATGCACGCAAACAAACATGCACACACACCACCAACCGTTACCTTTAGATTTGCGTGATCAGAAATGTATAATATCAAGTGTGTTCATCTTGCTAAAAGAGACTAGAAGGCTTGGCAGCAGAGTGGAGGAGGGAGATCTTCACTCACTGAGCGATGAAACCAAACTCTGTCATGCCCCTACTCTTTTCCCCATGAAACAATATACTTTTGGGAGTGCAATGATATGCTCTTCTCTGGGGATTATTTCCCATCATACAACACTTTCCACCTGATCTCTACCATCAATTATGAGGGAATAATTACCAGAAAAGATGCAAAGTACAATATCAAATAACTGCTATAGACCTGGCATACTGGAGTGTCTTGCCGAAGCGTCTTGATGTTTGTAACGCATTCAGATGTTAAAGGTAAACGGTGCTGTCTAATGATGAAGAGGAGACATGCATCTATGCCGTTAGTAAGTCATGAGCAGGGTACTGGGACTTCCTGCTGGGTTAAATAAAGAGTACCTGTTACCCTGGCAGACACATGTTAGAGCCAGTATTGGACTGTAGCCACCGGTCAGCTGTTAATGAGTGAAACGATCTGTGAGGATCTGTTCTGAGTGGCCTGCCTCTGTCTGAGAATACACTTCAGACCGCTCCTGGATCACATCATCTCGGCGCTCCATCTGATTGGTTGGGGAGATTAAACTTGCCTGTGAATCAAAGATGCGGGTAAGGCCATACTCTTCAATGGCAGACACCGTGGGGGGGAGGAAGCAGAGACAGAGGGGATGGCTTTTGGTGGATTCGTCTCCAAACACACAACATCTTTAATGATTACAAAATGATGATGACGATGAGGCGACGTTTGTCAAGAGGACGGTGATGATGATGATGATGATGATGATGATGATGATGATGATGATGATGATGATGATGATGATGATGATGATGATGATACATATCATTTGCGATCACAGTACCACTCAAGTTGTAAGCCTACCCTGTCTCCATGCCATCTATCTCTTGGTCTGATGCCTTCATCCCCTGCGCGGGGGGGAGAGACATCTGACCCTGGAACATCACCACCCTTCGCCTGGTGACATCATCACCCGCTGCCGGGAAGCTGGTGGTGATGTCTGACCGCCGGGGCGGAGATGAGTGACAGGTGAGCCATGACGGCCCGGTAGTTTCTCTTCCTGGCCTCTGTACACAATGCGTATCAATCCTCTGGGGTGTGTGTATGTGTGTTTGTGTATCTG
>NC_079418.1:16463630-16533630 GCF_026213295.1 Gadus chalcogrammus
TGTGTGTGAGAGTGTGAGTGTGTGTTATTGTGTGTGTGTGTTTTTGTGTGTTTGTGTGTGTGTGTGTGTGTGTGTGTGTCTGTGTGTGTGTGTGTGTGTGTGTGTGTAAGCGGTGTTACTTGTGGTTTTGCCAAATATTAGCAACTGTTAATAATTATCATCTGCCACATTCATTATGGTGTACTGTTGACGTTAATATTTTCTTTGAAGGAAAATCAATGCATCTTTCAAATGTGCTCATATACAACTGTCTGTTTATGAAAAGGAGCAGTTGGTGTGTGTATGGGTATGTGTCGTGTGTGTGTGTTCGTGTGCGTATGCGTGTGTGTGTGCGTCTGTGTTTGTGTGTGTATGCATGTGTGTTTGTGTGCATCCTGTGTCTAAATAATTATCAGACCGCAGGTGCTTTCCAACACCAGATGATGACAGCGCAGACGGTCTCATGGGAAATGTAGTGTTGAGAGATTAAACAAGACCAAACGATGGCCAATCAACTTCTGTCCTTTTCTGTTCACGACATACCAGGAGCTCATCCAGCGATGTTACTACGGAGATAGGACCATTACATCACTCATAGGACCAATAGATCGCTCCTCAATCCACTGTATACTTGGATGCTGCTTTGTTTGTTTCCTGTTTTGAATCAAGGGCAAACCCATCTACAATACTAGATATTTGGGTTTCAAGGCGGCTGTGAAGAGATCAGACCTGGACTTGATCTCAGCGTCACGTTTGTTCTTAATGACATTTTTTTAATGTTTACAAACAGCTTCTCTCTTCACTGCCAATCAGGAGCATCTGGGAATGAGTGCAACATGGCTTGTTTTCATCGTAGATAATTAATGAATTTAATTACTAAAATGTTAAAAAGGCCACGACTGGGAATCTTTGAAGACAGCATGAAGTGATTGTGAGTCTCGTTCTCATAATTGCTTTGTTCCCTATTAAGAATGCCATCAGTCGTCGCAAAGGAGAATAAACAACAGCAGCAGACCTCGTCTCTCCTCTTAGGAGTGCGATAGAGAGAGCGATCGGGCCTAAAGCGGAGATCTTAAGCCATGTGATGAATGCGCTTTTTGATGCTATTTTAAACATGGCGGTAAAAGCTCTTCCATGACAACTGCTGCACGGTCCCATGGGGGTGGGGGGAGGCTGGTTTCCCATGGCGACGATTAGCTCCTTAGAGGAGGAGCAGGTGAGTGCTCACCTGCCACGGTGATGACAGGTCGGCTAGCTCCATCACACCCGTCGGGACTCAGACTCCTCACGGTGGATCATCCCACCGGCCCGGGGGAGCGTTTAGGCTCCGTGCTCCCTGTGCGTGGAGCCAGTGAGTTCAGTGGGGAGGGCCTCGGTGATCACAGACTGAGCCCCTCTCAGACTGAGTCCACGTCCTCCGGATGCCCGCCTCGCGGCAGCCAGGACCCCGGCCCCTCGGGGAGAGGAGAGGCCGACTCCGATGGGTTCAGCTGCCCCTCCGCTTTCCCACTGTTGGCATCGTTGTGCTGTGTGTGTGTGTGTGTGTGTGTGTGTGTGTGTGTGTGTGTGTGTGTGTGTGTGTGTGTGTGTGTGTGTGTGTGTGTGTGTGTATGTGTGTGTGATGGTGTGTATGTATGTGTGAGAATCTGTGTGTCTGAGTGGGATTTTGTGTGATTGTGTGTGTGCGTCTGTTTAGTGTAGAAGAGAAGAGGAAGGAACTGTCACCTGACCACCATCGGTGCAAAGCAAGAAAATAATGAAAAGGACATAAAAGGTACTGGGAGCTGAGAGCCCTGAGGGAGTGGGAGGAGCCAGAGGGCAGAGGAGGAGCCACGCAGGAGGTCATGTCCACTGGTCACATGCCTGCACCCCCCCCCCCGGCACCGGCTGGCTCTAGTTTGTCAGTAGCAGAGGCACATGTGGCTCACACACACACACGCACACGCGCACACACATACGCACACACACACACACACACACACACACACACGCACACGCGCACGCACACACACACACACACACACACACACACACACACACACACACACACACACACACACACACACGCACGCACGCACGCACGCACACACACGCACACACACGCGCACGCACACATACACACATACACACTCACACACACACGAGCACACACACAGACCGGGACACACACACACACACACACACACACACACACACACACACACACACACACACACACACACAAACACACACAAACACACACACACACACAGCATACATAAACACACACAAAAAAATACCCCCCCCCCCCCAGCCAAACACACACACCGCTGGTTCTCAGTAACCCAAACAAAGTCTTCTTCCCTGTGGACTTCACACCAGGAAGCCTTCCATCCAACCGTTCCCTCAGTGAAGATACATTGAGAAGCTTTAACTTCACAATAGGACTTGAACCATCTCAATGTTAATCAAATAAATTGCTTCAAAGAATATGATAAAAGCTTCTTAATTAGTGGTTAATTGAACGGAATGGGGTGATCACCAGAGGCGTGGATGTTACATGAATACACGTGATATGAGAAGCTATACCACAATTCTAATTGTAATGATTTTGACACCTTCGCACACAACCAAAGAGCGGTGAGCTAGGCAAACACACACAAACAGACCACACGCACACAACCGCACACACACCCACACACACAACCACACACGCTGGGAGCTGTTAAAATGGTTGAACACTTTCCGACCAGAAAGCTCCTGGGCCTCATTTTCCTCAAGAGGTGAACTGAGCGCTGCTTTCACATGTCAAGGTGTGTGAGTATGTCTCCAGATGCATGTGTGAATGTGTGCATAACATGTGATTGTGTGTGTGTGTGTGTGTGTGTGTGTGTGTGTGTGTGTGTGTGTGTGTTTGTGTGTGTGTGGGGGGTGGGGGGGCTGTGGGTGAACAAGCTTTGGGTGTAGGTGTTGGGGTTGATAAAAGAGGTGAAGATAGACTCCCCAACCAACCCGGCACACTAGAGCCCATCATTAAGTTGCTGCCTCTCCTCCACGCGCTACACAGGGAGAAGATAACACCAGCCTCCCTTCTATACCTGCCTCCCCTCCACCCCCTCCCCTCCACCCTGACCGAGTCCACGCGAGGTTCCCTCGGCAGGCAGCATCAGGGGTATATATATATATAGGCCCTGTGCCTGGGGCTCCACAGCCAGCAGGACGGAGGAGCTGCACTCTGCTTGTTACCGCCGCTCCGCCCGCAGCCAGCCTCCATCCTACCGCGGCGCCGCGCGGCGCAGCACGCCGTGAACCCGTGTCACCGCCGCAGCGGCTTCCTGCTCGGCTCGCCTCCGTTACGGGGCGGCTGCTGCCGCTGTCTTTTTAAAGACATCATAAAGTGAGGACGTCTCACCTTCCGCTGTTCACATGATTCACGCTTTCAAGAGTAGAACAGGAGAGATGGAGCTTATTGATTATCAAACTTTCTACAGAACCACTTTTCCTTCCCTGGTTCCAGGAGGAAGACGACTTGCTCGCGCCTTCCTCACTGAGCGTCCATCTTGGTTCTTGGTGTTGAAAATGAACGTGTGTTCTGCTCGATTCCACTGGCTGATTCCCAAACCATTGATCCCCCGGCTATGGTTAAGGGAGCCCACCCCTCATCCAGTGAACTGCCGCAGAGAAAAGGTCCGTCACAACCACAGAATCCACACAGTGACAAATAAGGGGCCTGTCGGTTGCTAGTCCAGGCCTACATTCAGCGATTGGGAGGCCCCCGCAGCAGAAGGCCCAGTCGCAGACTGGGGAAGGGGCTCCAGATCCACTTCAGCCTGTGTCCCCTTGGCCGTGAACTACCTACCAAGACCTACTCAGGTGATCCCCACGAGGACACCCGGTGGACGGGTCAGGAGGTGATCCACCGCGGCGCGACCCGGGACTGGATCCTGGAGAGCGGTCGATGGATCAGCAGGGTGCTGGTAGAGCGTGCCGATACTTCCCTCTAACGGCACGGCCTCCATGTCGTCATCACCCATGGGTGCCACAGTGGCCGGCGCTGGCTTTCACTCAGGAGTCTGGTGGACTGGGGCTGGGTTCTCTGCTCCAAGGCTTCCAGATGTGAGAGAGAGGTTAGGGCAGAGGTTAAGTCAAGGTTAGGGTTAAGGTGGTTAGGGTAGAGGTTAAGTCAAGGTTAGGGTTAAGGTGGTTAGGGTAGAGGTTAGGTCAAGGTTAGGGTTAAGGTGGTTAGGGTAGAGGTTAAGTCAAGGTTAGGGTTAAGGTGGTTAGGGTAGAGGTTAGGTCAAGGTAAGGGTTAAGGTGGTTAGGGTAGAGATTAAGTCAAGGTTAGGGTTAAGGTGGTTGGGGTAGAGGTTAAGTCATGGTTACAGTTAAGGGTGTTAGGGTATAGGTTAAGTCAGGGCTGGGGGGGTTAAGGGTAGAGGTCAAGTCAAGGTAAGTGTTAAGGGGGTTAGGGTAGAGGTTAAGTCAAGGAAGGTAAGGGTTAAGGGGGGGTTAGGGTAGAGGTTAAGTCGGGGTTAGGTTTAATGGGGTTAGGGTAGAGGTTAAGTCAGGGTTAGGGTTAAGGGGGTTAGGGAAGTGGTTAAGTCAAGGTAATGGCTCGGGGGGGTAGGGTGGAGGTCAAGTCACGGTTATGGTTAAGGGGGTTAGGGTAGAGGTTAAGTTAGGGTTAGGGTTAAGGAGGTTAGGGTCGAGGTTAAATCAGGGTTACGGTTGGGGGGGTAGGGTAGAGTTTAAGTCAGGATTAGGGATGTTGTGTTCCTCAACTCTACTTAAAGAGCGATTCTGACAACAAGCCCAATCATCATTACAGAGTTTAATTTGCTGAAACGTTTTCATCCTCATCATCATCTTCTTCACTCTGTTCAAACTCATTGGAGGTTTAAACTGTCTGCAAATGTCGATGTGTGTGTGTGTCAGTGTGTGTGTGTGTGTGTGTGTGTGTGTGTGTGTGTGTGTGTGTGTGTGTGTGTGTGTGTGTGTGTGTGTGTGTGTGTGTGTGTGTGTGTGTGTGTGTATGTGTGCGTGTGTATGGGTTGGTGCGTGTGTGTGTGTGCATTTGTGTGTGCGTGTGGAGGGGGGGGGGATAGGGTAATGTTAGCCTGGTCAGTAAACACACAGGTTGGGGTTAACACAACACTGTAAATGGCTTCAGCATGTGGAGTTAATATGCATGATTAAACTGACTGGACTGGGCCGCTCGTGTGTCTGTGTAAGTGTGTGTGTGTGTGTGTGTGTGTGTGTGTGTGTGTGTGTGTGTGTGTGTGTGTGTGTGTGTGTGTGTGTGTGTGTGTGAGTGAGCGTGTGTGTGTGTGTGTGTGTGCGTGCGTGTGTGTGTATCTGAGTGAGACCTAGAATGCTATTCAGAGAGAAAGAGAGAGAGTAGAAGACAGACAGAGAGAGGGAGTGAGTTTCCCCTGTGTTGTAAGAGCATAAAGTCAATTATAAATACTCCTCAGACCTAGTCGGGTGGCCTGGTGAGTGCGTGTGTGTGTGTGTGTGTCTGGATGTTTGCGTGGTTTTTGCGTGCCTGCCTGCCAGCGTGCATGTGTGTGTGTGTGTGATTACCAGTTGCTATAAGGTAGGGTTGCCAGGGAAGGCTTGATACCAGTCATTATTACCCCAATTGGTTCCAGGTTTACAAAGCACAGTTTTAAAAACTACAACAACATAAACAACAATAATAACAATAACAGCAATATCAACAAATCTAACAATAACAACAGGTTAGTCAATACAAACCCAAATAATGAGCTAAATGATCTGATTGCCGTGATTAATAACGAAGGAGAACGATGAAGGACACACAGAGCCTTGTGTTTGCGCCTGTGTTCCTTAGTGATTCAGTTCATTTGGTGAGTGTGGGGTTAGGGTTAGGGTTAGCCTTGTGTTGGCGTCAGTGTTCCTTAGTGATTCAGTTCATTTGGTGAGTGTGGGGTTAGGGTTAGGGTTAGCCTTGTGTTGGCGTCAGTGTTACTTAGTGATTCAGTTCATTTGGTGTGTGGGGGGGAGGTGAGATTCAGAATGTGACTGGGATGTTGGGTGATCTTGGGATGTGTTTTAATGTACTTATGTTTGATTCATCTGAATACGATAATGAATTCTGCCCATGATGATATGCCTGTGAATGTTGACCTATTGAACTCATGTTCAAAGGGATCAATCACTGTGCGTGTGTGTGTGTGTGCATGCCTGCTTGCATGAGTGTTATGTGTGTGTGCTTGTGTTATTTGTGTTTGTGTGCTTTTGTTATGTGTGTGTGTAAACAATCACATGCATATGTGTTTGGATGAGTGTGTTTGTGCTTGTGTGTGTGTTTATGTGTATGCTTGCGTTGTGTGTGTACGTGTCTGTGTGTGTGTGTGTGCGTGTGCTCGTCTTATGTTTGTGTGTGTGTGTGCTTGTGTTTTGTGTGTTTGTGTGTTTCTGCATGCGTAATGTATGTGTGTGTGTGTGTGTGTGTGTGTGTGCTTGTGTTATGTGTGTGTGTGCTCGTGTTATGTATGTGTGTGTGTTTGTCCTTGTGTTATCTGTGTGTGTCTACATGTATGTGTGTGTGTTTGTTCTCGTGTTATGTGTGTGTGTGCTCGTGTTATGTATGTGTGTGTGTTTGTCATTGTGTTATGTGTGTGTGTCTACATGTGTGTGTGTGTGTGTTTGTCCTCGTGTTATGTGTGCGTCTACGTGTGCGTGCGCGACTGTGTGGTGCTGACGGAGGAGGCAGCACAGCTGCTGGAGTGTATTCTGGTCATCCCTCCTCCACCACTGAGGTCTTCATAACGGCTGCTCCACCTTCTCCCCCTCTACCCTCCTGATGCTTCCTGGCCTCCATCGCCCCCCCCCCCCCCCCCCCCCCCCCCATCGCCCCCCCCCCCCCCCCCCCCCCACCTCACATCCGTCCGTCCCCACACTCTGACACACCATTATCAGTCATTACCGCGAGCATTACCATCCGTCAGGACCACTCTCAGTACCCGGCGGCATCAACACCGGGGGGAGGGGCCGGGCCAGACGGGGGGTGGGGGCGTCTGTCTGCCTGCTAACATGACACACACACACACACACACAGACAGACAGACAGACAGACAGACAGACACCAGCTCCAACCAGGGAAAGACAAAGGAGGGGGGTGGATCCAGTCCCACCATAAATGTTTTGTAACTTTTAATTTGTTTATTTTTCTGAAAACATCTCAAACACAGACACAGACACAGACACAGACACACACACACACACACACTTACACTTACACAAACATAAACATATTTGCGCCGCATAAATAGAAACCTAGTGGTGAATTATTTCTGTTCCAACCAAACAATACAGGTCTATAACTCTCTCTAGGCCGTTTAGAGGATAGCACAGCCAGGATAATTACTGAACATACCGTGAAAACAACGCGCACACATGTGTGTGTCTGTGTGTGGAAAAAAACAACCTCAACTCAACAAACAAAAGGAAATGGATTGCAGATCTCTCTGACTGAACCAAACCCGGCCGCCACGCCGTCAGTGACGCGCAGCGCGCGGCGAACAAACTGAGACAAGACACAAGTCTGTCGCTGAAGAGCTCATGGCTGTCATTTTGTTGTGTTTAATCAGTGCATCACACACACACACACGCGCACACATACACACATATACACGCCTACACACACACACAGACAGGCAGAGCTCCACGTTGATAGCCTCACCCACCGCTCACACACTGCAGTTACACAAAACTGACAAGTGTAGGAATCACACGAACACAAAGGCTGCTCCCTCGCACAGCAGGAGGGACACATTCTCCTGTGCTTCAATCAAACTGCTCTGTCTTCTGACAACCCCCCCCCCCCAACTCACACAGACAAATAGAGAAAACATAAACAACTCAGGATGCAGATGTTTGTTTGCGGGCGTGAACCTCCTCATTTAGCTCTCCCCTTGACCGCAGCAAGGGGAAGGGAAAGTTGTACAGCAGCTACAACACAAAGAGCTCCCCACACTTACATGTCAATTGTGTTTATGATATCCATTACGGGGTATTTTTGGACGTATGAAATGAGTTGCATACCGTATATGCCTAATAAGCCATCTTATCGTTCAGGGATCATCAGATCTCAAACTTTTGATTAATATCCTTCACAACCCTTTAAGAAATAAGGCAGGGAGTCTATAATAAACATGTAGGCTACTCTAACATATAATAGGCCTACTGGATTAAACATGAATGCATGCGTGCGCCAAACGTCTATGTGATTGGCACTATAAACATTTATGAATATGCCAAACAAACTGACTGAATGGTATTTAACATCCATTGCTGAGCTGTTTAATGGGGCAACTCCTGTCTTCCTGCGTGTGTAACTAGTAACCCCCACACACACACACACACACACACACACACACACACACACACACACACACACACACACACACACACACACACACACACACACACACACACACACACACACACACACACACACACACACACACACACACACACACACTGTTTGTGCGCCAACTGCCAAGCTTGCATTTTTCAGATGGACGCAGAGAAAGGCTCACCGCCAAATTCGCATAATTTTTCAAAAGAGCAAAGCCCATTTTTCTCCATGTGTGTCATTATTTAACGTTACTGTCCTCTGGCCTGAGTAAAAGCCCCGCTCAAACTTGTAACTTATACAGTCGTGCTACCCTACGTTTCAAGCAGAAACAAATAGATCCATACTGCCACCTACTGGTGGCCCAGAGTCGTAGCGCCTAAACACAAACCCAGTCTCCTCCATATCTTCCTGATCAAGATATAGAAGTACTGTTTCACAATGCGTGTTTCATAGCACTCTTACCTTGCAATTAAATGCCATATCTGGAAAGATGATATACATCTACAATGTGCCACTGTGGTCTACAGTCCTTTGGTACTCAGACTCAAACACGGCCTACCACCTCGGGAAACCATAGCGTTGTTCAACTGCTGCTGAACTGGATTTAAATGGTGAGGTCAGGTTCAACCCGCGTGGTTACATTTCTTTCTTTCTTTCTCTCTGTCTTTCTTTCTTCCTTTGGCCAACTTCCCTCCCATCTGTGTAAAGGATTGTGATCGAGCAGAGGACAAAGTGCGCAGAAGTCAGAGAAACAGACAGAAGAAACGGAGAGCTGAGAGAGGAGAGTAGATGAGGGGGTGGAGACCAGCGCTGCGTGATGAGACGGGTGGATGGCAGAGGGACGGATGGAGGGATCAGAGGGAGAATCCATGGAGGGAAGGGAGTGAGTACAAGATAGATTTGGCAGCAGAAAGAAGCATGAAGTAAACATTGAAAAAGTTGAGACATCCACACCCCCAAGTCCCCGTCTCTCTCTCTCTCTCTCTCTCTCTCTCTCTCTCTCTCTCTCTCTCTCTCTCTCTCTCTCTCTCTCTCTCTCTCTCTCTCTCTCTCTCCTGGCCAGATGACAACTCAGTCGGAGTCAACCATCTGTCTTCTCTACCTCCCCATCTTCCGACCATCTCATCTTCTTCTCCTCTCTCTACCGTCTCTTCCTTCATCTCATCGCCCTCATCTTCTCTTTCTGCTCATTCCAATTCTTTTTACTCAATTGCTTGTTCTAATTTACCCTCTCTCTCTTTTTCTATCGCTCTCACACATGGAAATTCTATCTAACTCACTCTAACTCGAAAACTATTTTCCAGCCATCTCCCCCTCAATTGAGTGATTGTAAAAGTGAGAGAGGGAGAGAGAGAGAGAGAGAGAGAGAGAGAGAGAGAGAGAGAGAGAGAGAGAGAGAGAGAGAGAGAGAGAGAGAGAGAGAGAGAGAGAGAGAGAGGGGGGGAGAGAAAGGGGGAGTGAGCAATAGAGGGAACCAAACAGAGAGAGCGTTGACGGACAGGATGCTAATTCTCAAATATGCTAATCCTGTTTGGCACTTGTATGCTATCTATGTTTTTTGTAGGTGGCTGTGTGTGTGTGTGTGTGGGTGGGCGTGCACGTGCTCGTGTGTGTTCAGGGCCTTGCCCCTGGGTAATAAAACAATACAAGAGCTCCAGGCCTGTGGGCTGAACTACAGGACTGGAATACACAATACGCAGGAAGGGTGTGTGCGTTTGTGCAAGAGTGTGTGTATGTGTGAGTGGCTGTGTGTGTGTGTGTGTGTGTGTGTGTGTGTGTGTGTGTGTGTGTGCATGTGTGGGTGTATGTGTGAGTGGCTGTGTGTGTGTGTGTGTGTGTGTGTGCATGTGTGGGTGTATGTGTGAGTGGCTGTGTGTGTGTGTGTGTGTGTGTGTGTGTGTGTGTGTGTGTGTGTGTGTGTGTGTGTGTGTGTGTGTGTGTGTGAGCGTACATGTGTGTTTGTGTGCCTGTGCATTTGTGTGTGTGCGTGTGTCCACAAAAACTTGCCTGTGTGATAGGATGATTGTTGTTGTTGACTGTTATGAGTGTTGCTGACTGTTTATATGTCCATTGGTATGACTTTGTATGACAGTTGGTGTGATTGTTTTTCTTACTGCTAGGAGTTTTAATGTAAGTGATTGTTGGCATGATTGTCAGGCAGTTTCACTTCTCCATTCCTGGTGAAAGGGAGAAATTCACTTATGTACACATTTTATAAACGTGCACATGCATACACACATACTATACATACTCATACTCATACTCACACACATTTGTGTATGTGTGTGTGTGTATATATGTATATTCATATTCATGCACACACACATACCAGTATGTATGTATGTATGTATGTATGTATGTATGTATGTATGTATGTATGTATGTATGTATGTATATATATATATATAGAATAAATATATACTATAGTGTTTATAGTGTGTGTGTGTGTAACTTTACCAGGTCTCCATGGGACCTGATTTGAGAGCAGGCCCTTAAGGGCCCGGCGGCTTGGTGAGGAGGCCCCTGAGAGCCCTGGACACATCAGCCGATGCCTTCAACAAGACCCTAGAGAGGGATGATCCATATTAAAACATTAAAACCTGGGGAGGAATGGCGACATCGTGGGTGGACTCATTACCTTTTATGGTTGTTCCTGTCTAATCCATGTTGAACTGTCAGATGTCAGAAAGGTCCATGAAGGAGGTCTTGGGTGGGTTGCAGGGATGTGAGTGCTCATGTTTTCTGCCGGAACTCCAGATGTTGTGGTGATTCTGCATTGTGAGATGCGGTCGGAACAAGATCGGAACCGATTGGGGTTCTAATCATCAATCATGCCCTTGAGTTTTACGATTGTTTTACAAGTTACTCCTAATGATGGAACGCAAGAGCCAATCTCAGTCGGACTGTATTAATACACCAGCCCTCAAAATGGTTAAAGCCTTTGTGTATGTGCGTGTGTGTGTGTGTGTGCGTGCGCGTGCGCCCATCACCAACTGTTTATTATGGTTCCTGATAAGAACATTTAAATGAAAGATTGGCATGTGTGCATTCTGTAGTAGATGCATGTGTAACGGGTGTATACGTATGTGGAACATGTTACCTGGTTGTCTGTGGGTGGGTGTAGGGATCTATTGGGGTGCAGGTGTGTGTGTGTGTGTGTGTAGGTGTGTGTGTGTGTGTGTGTGTGTTTGTGTGTGTGCGCGTATGGGTGGGTGTAGGTTTGTGTGGCTGTGTCAGTGTGTGTGTCGTCTAGTAATGAGCTATTGACTTCAGTATGACTGCAGCACAATGTTTATCTGCATTATTTATTCATGAGCGTTGATGTTTGACTTCAGCACATTGAGAGGGTGTTCGCACGCTTGCGTGCATGCCTGGGTGAGTGTGTGGGTTTGTGTGTGTGTGGGTGAATGTGTGTGTGTGAGTCGTGTGTGTGTGTGCGTGTGGGTCTGTGTGTGTGCGCACGCATGAGTGTATGTGCGTGGGTGATAGGGTGATTGTGTACGTGTGTGTTTGTTTGTGAATGTGTGTGTCTGCAGGTGGGTGAGTGTGTGCGGCTGATCAATGAATATTCACCATTAATACAGGGACTCCTTTAATGCTGCTTCCATTTGAAAACACATTCATTTTCCCCCTCTTTTTTCAGTTTCTTCTCCAGCATTTGTGTTTGCCATTGATCCCCCCCCCCCCCACACACACACACACACACACACACAGTGTGCTGCGTTCCTTCTTATATTCATCTCTCCAGCCGAGCTGTGTCAGCACCTTGCCAGGCTCTTTGTGTCTCTGTCAAATCATCTTGTTAAAAATTAAAGGGATTCTATCACCCTCCCTCCATCTCTCTCTGCCTTCCTCTCCGTCTCTCCCTCCGTCTCTCTCCTCTCCTACCAATGCAAATCTGATCCCTCATGGGCCGCTATGCAGATGAGACGCAAATACAGTGAACAATGATGAATAGTGATGAGACCAAGACACACACACATGTGCGCACACACACACACTGACACACACAGGCCCAAGCACACCCAAGCAGCCTTAGAATGCCCTGTTGTTTACCTGTCTGTCTGTCAATCAGTTATGATGGGTGAGAATGAATGTATGAATGTGTGTTGGGAGTGTTTCTGTACAGCCACCCTGGTCCTTCCTTCACATTCCTAAGGTCCTAATGTTTATAACCCCGTTGTGGTTATCATTATTTTATTTGATAGAATAAAAGCATAAATAACGTCTTTTATATGTTGATCAGCCAACGCTCGTCAGCAGTCTTTAACGGCAGAACAATAGAGTAAACAAGCTGCTATGGTAATTATGACACAAAATCACCTGAAATCCAACCGCCATCCACACCCAGCCGTTCTCCAGCGCTGGCTGCTGAGCGCCGGTATTCCCCTCATGCGCTGAAGGATGGATGGTTTCCTGGCCGCTGACCCTGGCTGCAGGGGCTCCGTTCCGTCGCTGCACAGGAAGGACGGGCCGGCCAGCGTCGAGTCTGTCTGGTTAATGTGCGAACATGAGGAACATGAGGGTATGTGGACTATGGAATGGAGTCCACTACAATACACCACAACTACAGTACACCGCTTACACCCAAACTACAATGTATTATTATCATTATCGGCCAGACAACACACTAAGTAAATAAATATAAATACATATATTTTAAATATAATATGCAACTAAACATCTTGGGACGTATCAATAATAAAATGTATTATAAGTATTATATTATATTTTGCATCAGTCGATGTTGAAAATGTATTTGTTGATTTCACGCTTGTAGCCTGATGGCCATTGTATCACACACACAATACACAGACAACAGTATGATGTGTTTATGAGACATGCATGAGAGTGAACACACGTGAACTATGGACAGAAATGTGCACGCGCAGCTGCAGACTACACTATTTCCTTTGTACCATTTTCATGTCCACATTTCTCTTCCATCTGTAGCCATTTCCATTTCCTGTCCGACCTTGAAATCAGACCCCCACCCAGCCAGCCCACGCACATCACACATCCACATTATCTTTCATGATGCACAACTCAACACACACTAACATGTTTGTGCATTCGTTCACAATTCACTCTAATACATTACCTCTCACATAGTGAAATCCCTCAGACACATACACACAAAAAGAAAACCCCTGCCCCCTAATACTGGGAGTTTTCAAAATCCCCCAAAAACCAAGAAAATATGAAAGTGAAACAAAAAGACTCATCACCTCAAAACATTGATTATGAACTAGTTGTGAATTACTGGGAAGGTACTGTGGTTTAACATAACCCTCTGCCAAACTCACTGCCCATTTGATCAGTTTGTTTACCAATGTGTACATTACAAATGTGTTTGACGCTTCACCGGTGACCTCATCAACCAGCATTGTCATTTTCTCTCAAAGGTTTAGGTCACCAATCATTTGCAAAAATATAATTCTCATTTTATAATGGGAATGCAGCAAGACATGTTAAAAGTCTGCTCTGTATTGTAGGATAGTATTCTTAAATAGTATATGGACAGAAAGAGAGTTAGGGGTTGGAGAGAAAGGCAAACTAAGACCGATTGACAGGGAGGTAGGATCAGGTGGGCTGATCAGGTCCATCATTGGAGGAGACGCGAGGCTCCCCTCTCCTCCACACTCTTCGGGTCAGAGCCGTCTATGCTGGGCAGTGGCTGTGTCAACGTATTGGAATTCCCCATGGCAGGGATATTCGTCAACTATGGTCACTGGCTCCATTGCTGGCCCCTCCCCCTAGCATCACAAAGACCAATAACAAACACCAAGGGAGAAACCAACCGTCAAGAGACACATTCCCACAAGGGCCCGTCTGTCAGCATCTGCTTCCACTCAGGGCCTGCGTGAGGGTCCTGAGAGCGCATGGCTGACACCATGTGAATGTTTGCTTTTTCCTTGTGGTTCCTCTCTCTCTGCTAGATTCTGTACTCCTTGTTCCTCTCACGCCCCCCCCTCTCTCTATCTCTCTCTCTCTCTCCATCCATGCCCACGTCTTGGTTTGAAATCATATTCGCTCTATTTTAGTCTTGCTGTTCTTGGCTGCATGTCAGACCTCAGGCAGACCCTAAGGTCTTTTTCCCAAGCGATCTGCTGAGGACTCTAGGGACGGACGGACGGGGGCACACACACACACACACACACACACACACACACACACACACACACACACACACACACACACACACACACACACACACACACACACACACACACACACACACACACACACACACACACACACACACACACACACACACACACACACACTTCTGGTAAATAGATGAAAGAAATGAAAGCATGGACATAATGAACTTCCAGTCGGCCATTAGCCTAAATATTCGGTTTGGGGAAGTTTGCAAACCCAAGCGAACACAGATTGTATTCAACTCTACATGAGACTTATGTTAAACTTTTGACCCATTGGTGCCGTCAACCACACAGAGGACCAGTTGAATGTTGACCTCAAACGTCCTCAGCTTCACTTCTGAGAACACCCGGCAGCAGCTTACTGGCAGAGACGCACAGGGTGGGAGAAGGTTGGCCATGATAACAATCCAATTTGAACCAGGACTAAGCTGAGATGTACACACGTGTACCAAGGAAATATGTTTGGTTTAAACTAAAGTTAGTGAAATGTGTGGATGTTTGTCCTCATCCTCATGCTATTACACGAACACCAAAAGTCCTGAAGTGCTGCTTATGTCAAGTTAGTAATGCATATTAATATGTAATAAATATTTATTTAAACCCAGAAATAAAAACTCAAAACAAGCAGTCATACATTCATCTCCGACATTTTATCAGCTTTAAGAACATTTTCCATCAGCTTATCTTACATTAGGACACCAGATTTGTTTAAATTGCAAAGCTGAATCCAATGTGCATCAAACCCGATTCTAAATCGTACCAGCATCGTACTCATCTTCAAATACTGCTCAATGACCAAAGGATTCCTAGTTTGATACTCTAAAAACATAAAAAGGTGTCCTTCAAGAAATCCATTGGCTCATCTTTCTGAACAAAGATTGGCTAAAACAAACCATACTCCACATCTTCTAGAAAAATAAAATACACTTAGGTAGACAAGAGCGGTCCGGGTCTGAATATCCTACATCACACATGTATTCATTTTTCGACCCTGGAACCAATGCTCTACAATAATGCAACACAAATAATAACCTTGTTAAGGATACTTGATAATAGTAAATAATAGTAATACTGTTTGATGTTCAGTTTCTCCACTCGATCTGCGCCCGTGCTGATCCCACCCGGCCCCTAGAGGGCGCTGGGGCGTTCACGCCAGCTGGCTGCTTCATACCGAGCAGAGAAGAACGCCCGCTTCCCAATAACACACTAGCACACAAAACACATGGTTCGTAGGCCAGCAAAGAAAAAAACATAACATACGATCTTGTATACTAGTTTGCTCTTGGGAAATTGAGGGCTATAGGCTCACGTTTAACACTGTTCTCCTAATATAATATATATGTATCGCGAGTAACAGTTCTATACATGAGCGTGGAAACACGCCACTGAGGGTAACCTGCTGCGGGCCACCCAGCAGCCTTGAACCGTCGTCATAAAAGGACCTTAGTGCAAACGCAAAGCGGGAAAACCCAAACGCTGGCGGAGGAAGATGTGCGCACATCCGCTGCTAAAGGGGTGACGGCGGAGAGGGCCGTTACAAATGCTGTGTGGCGTGCAAGCATCAAGCGTGCAACGAGCTTCTAACAACCTCTGCTCTGCCAAACGCAACTACAAAAATACTCTGCGCCCCTCCTGCTGTGAGTGAGTGAGTGTCATCGTTTCTTCACACTGCGAAGTGTGCGGAAACGACAACATGAAAGGGTTGACCACGATGAAAGAGTATGAGTGAGTATAATTTGCTGGGACCAGCCTAACTTCTGAATCTAACACCAAAACAAGACATGAGGGAAACCAGAGAGGTCGTTCCCACGACAACCTGGGGATGCTGGAACACGAGACAAACCCTTACTGGCGCCATTAGCAACATGATGACTGAACCAATCAACAGTCTGTGCTCATTATTAACCATAATGTTGGAGCAATACTGCAGTATCAACCATGGACAGAGCTGATGGCTGGTCCAAACCGACCAGGCCAGAGGCCCTGGTGTTCTGGACTGCTGCTCACTTTGGTTTTCTTACTGAGGAATAGATGTGGAATACTTTCTCATGGTGCTCCGAGTCTGAAAAACCCGCTCTCACGGGCATTCTGAAAGTGATTGGTGTCGTTGGAACCACACGTGACGTGGTAGGGCGTGGAAGTGAGCATCCAGAAAGACCAAAGCCCAGAGCCTTCCAGAAGGGATGAGGATAGACAACGAAGAGAGGCCCACGTTTGGCAGGGCTCCCGTGTGTCCCTGTGTGAGGCCTCTTCAAAAAACAGACTGAAGGCGACGTGTGAAGACATGGTGACGCACGCCACGTTCTAGCTGGCCCAATCCTGGCTGACGGGCCGAGGGGGAGCGCCGCGCTGCCGCAGGGCGGGCTGTGGGTCGGCAGCGGCCCGCCCCGACCACGCTGCACTGGGTGAGGGACGCTGAGAGGGAGGGCCAGAGGAGGGAGAGTGGGCGGGCTGTGGGTCGGCAGCGGCCTGCCCCGACCACGCTGCACTGGGTGAGGGACGCTGAGGGGAGGAGGGGACGGGAGGCACAGGCTGGGAGGAGGGGGGAGATGGAGCAGAGCCTGAAGGCTCCAGGGCGTCATGGCTTCTGGAGGAGGAAGACGAGGAGCAGAGGGCGGTGATGTCAGTCTGGCTCTCTGAGGGGGCAGAGGGGGGAGGGGCCGGCGTGGGTAGTGAGGAGGAAGAGGAGGAAGCGGAGGATGAGGAGGGACAATCCGGGCAGGCCGACTGCCCCGAAAAGCCTTCTCCAGGCGACAAGGCGCCTCCTTCCTCCTCTAATACCGGGGCCGCCGTCCCGTCAGCCCCCCTCCCATTGGCTGGAGGGCCTTGGGGCCCCACCTCAGGGAGTCTGGGATTGGCAGCCGGGTTACCCTGGGCGGCGCTGGGGGCGGTGACCTGGCTCTTGAGCTGGCCGTGGCAGAGGGGGCAGGTCTCCTGGACGTAGAGCCACTTCTTCAGACAGCCGGCGTGGAAGAAGTGGCTGCAGGGCGTGATCACCGCCTGGCTCATGTCCTGCAGAGGGAACACACCTGGTTACACACCGCCTTACGCACAGCATGGACCCAGCGCCACAGTAAACCGGGAGTCGATTCCAAACGACCCAGTCCGTACCAACCAGGGAGTAGGAGTCACCGGTCTGTTCTGAAGAAACCCACGCATCCATTCAAACCATGCCGTCATTCAGGAAGGAGAGCGCACCTGGTAGCAGATGGCGCAGATGTCGTTGTACTGCTGCAGCTGGAGGCTGCTGGCCGTGGGCAGGCTCTTGATCTTGTTGACGGCGTCGCGGCGCAGCAGGAAGCTCTGCCAGCCCAGCTGGGCCCGCAGCCACACGTTGTAGTAGGAGTGCACCAGGATGATGGTGCTGCCCATCACGCTCCACTCGCCAAACACCGTCTCTGACACGCCGTAGCACACCACGCACACCGCCACCTGGTGGAGGGGAGAGGGGGGGACCACATGGTGAACACAGACCACGCTCACAGTCCTCACAAAGCCCCGACTCCCAGTAACTGGGGCCCTCGATGTGCTTTGTGGGTCGCTGCTGATGTCCACACAGTGCCGGATCACCAGAGCCCTATTGGCCGACACACACTGACCAAAAGAGTCACTCCTCTGGAAGGCCAACGGGAGGGCGCTGCGGAGCTCTCACCAGAAACTCCAGCAGGCGGTAGGTGCCGTTGACCACGTAGATGACTTCGTCCATGTTCTCCACCGGAGCCTTGCGGAACTCCTCCACCATGAAGAGGATGTAGATCAGCAGGGTGCCCAGGACCTGTGGAACAAGTGCAGCGCATCACCTTCTGAGTAGAGGAGCTCCGATCGGCAGTGGTTCCACCGCCACCGAGACCGGCCGCCACCAGATTCCTCCGCAGCCTGGGATCGCAAGCATGTCCCCCGTCAACACACTTGGCTATATGTGGCGGGCGGGCGTTACCTGCAGCGACGTGAGGACCGAGGAGGAGATGATGATGAGGAGCCAGAAGTCCATGTGGAAGAACTGACAGATCATGTAGGCCATGTAGGAAGGGAAGATCAGCAGGAAGAGGCACAGGGACACGGCCCGGAAGTGCTTCCACAGGCTCCTGCAGCGGAGAGGAAGGAGCATCTAGTAGACAGCATGCGATTGGCCCGACTCAAAGGGGCTGAAATGCTGTCCCCATATAGGTTTGTTTGTGAATGGTTTTGAAGATCGGTTGGGAATGTGATTTATTTGACGGCAGATTAGGTCTGCAAGCCATTCCTTTAACATGGAACATAAGTATAACATAAGTATAACATAAGTAAACCCTGTTTCATTCTGCTTTTCATATGGTTAGTCACTTGGTTACACCCAAAGACAAAGTTGGACTTTTAGACACACATGCATGCCAGCCAACACCAGCATCTCCTGTTGTGTTGCTTAATCTAAGACAATTTCGAGACACGTGTCCAGAAGTCCTCCATAATACTCAAGGGCTCATATGATTTTTAAAAAAAGGTATTTACTTGTCCCTGGAGGCGCCCAGAGCCAAGACGATGGGGTCTGCTATCTCCAGCATAGACTGCAGGATGGAGGCCACCACGATGAAGAGTATGATGGAGAGGAGGAAGGCTCGATGGATCACCTGTAGCTCAATCAGGCCCGTCTGGACCGCCAGAATCAGCAGGGTGATACCTTCCGTCATACCCCTGGAAACACGCACATGCACCATTACACAACCCTAATCCACTCAGTACAAAGGAGCCGTACTCTGGAGTACATCATGGAATACTATTCTTCTGCCATCTCTTCTTTAACGCAGGACTTGAGAGCAAGCTTCCTTATTGCCTCCTAACTCACTCTTCTCATAACCTCACTGACTCTGTATGAACCTATTTTAGTGAGGTATGAGTATCATGTATGAGTATCATGTTTCGTCTACGGTAAAAGTAGAGATTAAAAGAGCAAAGGGTGCAGGAGAGGGGCAAAAACTCCAGGGGTTTTGCCCCTCTCCTGCCCCTCTCCCGCACCTCTCCTGCCCTCTACTTTTACCATGCAGACGGATAACCGTTAAGCCCGGGGGCTGTGGGGCGGTCACCTGTGCATTGTGTTGTCGTTGAGGAAGGCCCGGTAGCCCTGCAGGTAGAACTTGCAGAGCGTGAGGACCCCCAGGGCCACGAAGGACACGGTGAACACCAGGCCCAGCAGGGAGTAGGGAGTGCTGCAACACTCGGCAATGCTGCACGGGGAGGGAGCCGCCACACAGACACACATCAGGATCACTCCCCCTTCATGACAGGGCCGTACCCCAACCCCAACCCCCGTTTCTTCGAATGGGTTAGTTTAATTGAGGATGGCCACAAAATAGAGACGTTCTGTTTGCAACATAGGACTTTGATTTCACTAACTGGTGGTGGGTTTTATTTACTACACTTTAGAAGTGATGGCTGTTCTGTATTGGCCCCACCGAGCCAGCAGAGGGGGCTAGAGAGACCAGACCCTCCACACGGTGATCAAGCGGCGCCTCGTACTGCCACACTATAAATCCCTTGCGCCACTACCTGGTGAGGAAGAGGAAGAGCAGCCTTTCCCTGGAGGAAGGCTGGTCTCGGGTGCTGAAGTAGGAGTAGATCTGCAGGGCAAACAGCAGCAACCAGAAGCACATGAAGAGCACGGGAAGAACCAGCTGGTTCCACAGAGACATGCCCAGGGCCAGGAGGCCATACACCTCCACCACCTAGAGAGAGACACATAGATATAAGAGGGAGAGAGACATGCCCAATGCCATACACCTCCACCACCTAGAGAGACACATAGATATATACGAGAGAGAGAGAGAGCGACATGCCCAGGGCCACATACCTCTATCCATATCTAGAGATAAAGACAGAGATACACCCCACAGAGAGAGACACACATAGATATCCAGATAGATATGACACACACACACACACACACACACACACACACACACACACACACACACACACACACACACACACACACACACACACACACACACACACACACACACACACACACACACACACACACACACACAAAATGACAGAGTGAGAGAATACATGTAAGATAGTTCGATAAATAACATCCCTTATTGTCACCAAAGACAAATATGAGGGCATGGCACAAAAAACATAACACTTTTATTTCAATAGGGCAACAGATGACGAACAAAATGAGTTCATTTCCGGGATTTGGATATTTGGTTTCTAAACAGCTGCCAAAAAGCACATTGTTAACATTCATTACTCTCTCTCCCTGTGAATGAACTGAAGTTTGGTTTTGTCTTTGGATCAGCCAGTGCATCTGCAGCTTCCTACATCTGGCCCATCCCTGCTGCGCAATGGGCCGAGGCGGCAAAGCCAAGTTTTTGTGCAAATCTCTGATCTGCACTTGATTACTGTTGTGGTCTCAACACCAGGGCCGTTACCTGAGCCAGTTCTCTGTAGGCAGTCTTGGCCAGTTTATATGGAACCAGCAGGTTGGAGGCCAGGAAGTAGATGACCTCAAGGCCCGTGAAGATCATGGAGAACTTGTTGATGAAGACTATGGTTTCCAAGGGGACCAGGCAAAGCCTGGCCACTAGGGGGAGCAGGTGAGCAGAGAACAGCCAGATCCTCTTGGTCTGCATCACACAGGAACACAGGGTGCAGACCACCAGCTGACCTGAGGGGAAACACATCGCACACACACCACTGAGTTCTTCGTACACACAAATCCAGACCTACACAAGCTGCGTTTTCCACCGCAGGAACCCTCCAGAGGAACTAGGAACTCAAAGCCTTTCCACCGCAGGGACCAGGCTCTTCACTAAGTTCAGCAGACATTATTTTAACCGCCAAAAGTCCCTGCTTGAGGGGAAGCACTTTCTAAAGTGCAGGAGCTTTGGGGTTGGGGCTTGCGGCACTGACCGTGTCCGATTAAAATGTTTTGCAACATTTTAATCAGACACTTGGTTTTGTTCTCTTCGACATGCAGTAAACCTCAGTGCCCTTACTGGATCCAGTGGTAAACGACATTCATAGACCTATAATAATCTGAGACATGTATTGATTATTAATCTCGATAGCACTGGATTCCCTGGAGGGATTAAAAAGTTTAACTTTTCTGTATTTTTAATAATTTAATCCTCGAAACGGAAACATAGGAAACAACTACATAGAAATGTAAAGACTAGAACTGTTCCAAATTGTTGAGGAAGGAAAGCCTTCAGGGCATATGAAAGTGGTGCTGTACTGGGCTCATTACCAGGCTGACTGCAGCGGAGCCACGTGCACGGTTATCTCAGACCCAGTTTATAAGTCAACATGTCAGAAACAAAACAAGGACAAGAAGATCCTTCTGCAAACAAAGCATGGATCCTTTGAGATAACTTCAAGTGACAGCTACAGCAGCTGTGGATTTCGGCCCTCTCTCTGCCAAAGTTCAGTCAAAGAGATAGAAATGAACTTGGTGATACTGTAAACACAAAATGTTTACTAAATATAGAATAGAATAGAATATAACTTTATTGTTGTCATTGCACATGTTACAGAGCAACGAAATTACCAGTTACATTCCGTCCAAGAAACATAAAAGACAGTGTGGGGAGACAGGACGGAGAGACTGTCAGGCGCTTGTTAAACAAGAAACATGCGGCCCGCGTTAGATAAGAAAGTTTAAAAAGCTAAACAAGAGGGTGACGAGGGAAAAAAAAATTGTCAATACCCCAAACTATGCTCCGTTAAGGGGGGCACAGTGTAGGGATTAGCAAAAAAAAAACCACCTCAACACATAAGCATCACATCAAAAACATCACAAACACATGTGGGAGGGGGGAAGGGAGTTGGGAAGGGGAGGTGTCACAACTCAGACACCGGAAGGCGGACGCAGCCAACAGGCGCATCACATGTGTGTGTAATCCGTCTTGTGTGCGTGTGTGTGTGAGCTCAAGGACTCCATCTCCACCCAGACTCAACAGTGTCTATATATACCTTGCATTATGCATTGCATTATATGCATTTTATTGCATTGTGAATGAATTAGACCTCAAACACTTCCCTTGTGTTTCAAATGGCTCCAGAGCAGTCCCCAGTGCTCTCCTATTTTGCCACTTTATACTTTTTACACGGTAGCACTTTGTGAAGTGAGCTGGTTCACGCATAGAGGGCCTGGAGCCACTGGTGAGCAGATGAGAGTGATTTGATTAAGGAGGAGCTAGGTCATGGTAGCTGAATACCCAACAAGTGATGGGGGACAACCAACCAGTCTGATCTTCTGACCTTTTATTCAGGGTTGGGGAGTACCAAATGGGTATTTGTCGATTCAAATTAGGGATCGACCGATTATTGGCCGGGCCGATTATCGGCACCGATATTCGGCATTTTGACGCATATCGGCATCGCCTTTTTTTTTATCCGACGGCCGATAAGAGATCAATTTAAAACAGGGTTATTTTGGCTCTGATGCAGCCGCGCCTCTCTGTCTGCTGTCACTACGCTGTCTCCGGCATTGTCCCACCCACAGCACCATTTGATTGGTTACACGCTCTGGTTACACGCAGAGCCACGACGGGTAACAGCCAATCAGCAGTGAAAGCTGTGCATGCACAGTGCTCACACACACGGCGGAGAGGAGAAAAGGTTTTGTATGGTTTGGTTTCGAGGTAAGTTAAGGCAGCAGACTCTCGCGAAATTGTAATAAACATCCCAGTCCTCAACAACTCACAACTACTAGTAACATTACTGTGAGCCCATTAACGTTATCGAAACATAAGCGGCAGCTCTGCTCGCTCGCAGTCTGTTAATCACTCGAAACAATGTTGCGGATAATATCGATATGGAAATGGTCTGTGATAGCAGAAGTCTGTGTGTGAGGGAGAGAGTAAAAACCTAATAAACTCAATTCAGTCCGGTTTTGCAGGGAAGCACATTCTACTTCTACAACTGCGTAATGCCCTATCCAACTGCGTAACCACGGAGCCCCTCGAGCCCCAGGCTTTAAGGTGAGGGTTAATTAGCTTTTAGCGTAACGTTGGCCCAGCGGTCCGCTTTCTCCTTCTCTGGCTCTAGACGCTCAGCAGACTGTAGCGAAACTCTACAACTCACGACTACTAACGTTACTGTGAGGCCCAATATGTTAGCAGCAGCTTTTTGTTCCTATGATAAACACTGATTATTAAAGTGAAGATGCTGTAGGCTATTTAGTGTTTTTAAACGGTTTAATCACTTGAAACAAGGTTGCTGATAATATTGATAGGGAAATAGTCAGTGATAAAAGTAAGAAGAGTGTGTGTGTGTGTGAGAGAGAGAGAGAGTAAAATTCAGTTAGTTTTATTACAGGGAAGCAGGATGAGGGGATGGCTAGAGAATATTGTGTTTGTGTCTGTGTGTGCATGTCTGTGTGTGTGTGTGTGTGTGTGTGTGTGTGTGTGTGTGAGGTACATGACAAACTGACAGAAAAGCACCGTCATTCTGGCAATAATGGCTGTTTAACTAGGTAACTATTTATTTATTTAAATTTTCATTTAACTTCATAAGAACAACCTGCAGTATTTGTTTGAACTTAAAAGAAGGCGATTAACATTTCGGTTCAGTTCAGGAAAATTTTAGGGAGCCATTTAGTTTGTATTATTCAAAGTTTTGACGCCAATATTTTCCCCTTTTCTGTAAATTATCAAAAAAACGGTTATCGGCCCCCTTGACTACTAATAATCGGTATCAGCCCTGAAAAAACATATCGGTCTATCTCAGATTCAAATGTCTACGGTGATGACCTGTGGACGAAGCCATGTGAAGCCATTGGTAGTCACCATATGTGCTTACTGTGTGGATCCGACACTGAGCAATTGCAAGACACGCCGGTATGACCAGCTGAGGTTTAATGTAATTCAAGGTTCATATAGAGTATTGTTCCTACCTATGAGGGCGGTGGTGAATCGGTTCATGGAGAGGGGCTCCAGGTAGAGAGGTCCCTCAAACCCAGACTCCAGCTCCCCACGCACATAATCCCTGTAGAGAGAGGTCACAACATAATGCTCGTCTCCTATATAGTACTGGTAGGAAGGTCAGAATAAGAGGTATTCCTCCTAAATCGCTGTATACATGCTTCGTCATCCAGCATCATTTTACGCACAATCATGTTTTCAGAATATTGCGAGCGAGCGAGCGAGCGAGCGAGCGAGCGAGCGAGAGAGAGAGAGAGAGAGAGAGAGAAATATAAAAAGCAACGAGACCTACATCATACATTTAATCGAGTTGTGATCCGTAATAGTCACGGTAACGTATTGCAGGAGAGACCTCATGTTTACATGACGGGGCTTATGAACCCTAAGAGCTACTGTGGTGTTTCCCACACACAGAATGTATTCAGATGGGTGATTGTTATTTAAAAATATATATATATCTGTCCGGGAGAACAACGCCATCTACGATCGATAGTTTCCCATACATTAAAAAATATGCATTGGGTCAAATGGTATTTAATTGTTGAGCTCTGTGCAGGCCATTTAATTGCTCTTGCTCCCTCTAACAAACACATTGCCAATATACTAGCCTGTGTGTAGCCCCACCTCTCCCTGCTCCCTCTGAATCATGAATCAAACAAGACGGCTGGTGGATCTCATCAAAATAATCAATACAGAGTTCACCAATCAGTATTATGGACGCCAGCAATACCAACAAACTCTAATCCATACACAACGCTCTAAATCTCTCACTTGTTTGATTAGTCTGCGGTACACCTATGTTACGCCAGTTGAACCAAATATGGATTTATGGATTTTATTTTTATCCCCATTAGCTGATGCAGAAGACATCAGCTACTCTTCCTGGGGTCCACACATAACAAAACAAGAAATCAACATACAAAGACAACAGATTAAAAAAATATATATATTAAATAAAAGTAAAATTTAGTTATACATACTAGGATTCAGTGCAAACAGCCATGAGGTGTCGCTTCACTTATTTTTTTAAGCTAGATTTGTTCTGGATTTTTTAAAATATGATCTGGAAGGTAGTTCCATTCAATCATAGCTCTACAGTACTGTGCGTTGTTTTGAGTTTGTTTTGATTGTTGGAATTGTGTAGTTACCACTGGTGGCATGTCTGGTGGGGTATGTGTGCACATTGGAATTAAGTGTGAGCTGCCTAAACAAACAATCTGGGTTATTTAATGTATTCATGTTTTTTATGAAAGAAAGAAGTGATGATTTCAACCTCTCATCATCTTCCAGCAGCAAATACAGTCCATGTGAGATACACAGGCAATGCAGTTCATTACCTGGTTTTCACTTTGTTAGAGCAAGTGGGATACACTTCTACACAGATTTTAATCCATTAGGAACTTTAGGAAGCGTGAGACCTCTCCCGTTTAATTGCATTTAATTTAGGCTATTGTTTAGGGCAGGGCATTTCCTTGAGCAACAGCCTAATGACTGCCCTATAGAGAGAAGGGCTGCCCGTCTCCTGGGCAGGTGAAGCCCGCTACACACAGGACTCATACCAGGATCTAGTGTAAATTCCCCGCGTCACATCGCCGTAATCCAGACCATGGATATCTGTTTAATGTCCAATATCTTTCAATTTAAAAGAAAACCTAAAAGCTTGTACGGTAATTTAATACATCTGCTCGTCTTGGAAAAAGATGTCTGCTTGAGTTACGTCAGATCAATTTCCCCGTTAGAGGAAGAAAACCTCTCCCCTGGTTGCTATGCTACATCATAGCATCATCATTATCAAACCAAGTCTCTTGTTATTGTTTAGATTGAGAGGAACGATATGTTCTACCTCTAAAAAGGTGGACCTGACGTGTCTCCACCTCTGCAGGAACCAATACATCTCCTGAGTCAATCTTTGTTGCTTTTTAACAATGCTACAGTAATGAGTCACTCTGTTCTGCGTAGTGTACCTGGAGACCTGGTGGCCAGCGTAGAGTAGCAGAGCAGTGACGACGTACAGGTAAAGTTTGACCAGGTGTTGTCGAGGCAGGGTCAGCAGCACCAAGCTAAGGATGTATCCTGTTGGGAGAGACACAGAAATTAAGGAGTTCATTACGATTAGCTTGTGTGCAAATACGCCTCTGATGCCCTGCAGCATAGACGCCAATTCAAGTTTGACTCGCTGTTACCTAGCTGAACTACGCAATTTAAATGTGTATTTTCTCCACCAACTTCAAGTAAACAAAAAGGCACACGCACACACAAAGGCGACCAGATCAGTTTGTTGTTTATCTTCTTTTCCATCCAGATCAAACTAGGATTAGACACTGAGCAGGGTGGTGTTTTAAAACAGCTCAATGTGCTCACTGTCTCCCAGACTGAGTTGACTCCTGAACCACTGCTTCATTGGCTCTCTGCGTCTCTTGCCGCCATCAAGCATGTCTTAACATGTGAGCAACATTGGCCAACGTGTGGGTTTTATTCCTGGCTGGAGCAGAGGACACCGTGACCCTAGCCAGGCCAGTGACAGGAGGTCAGACTTGAGAACAATGAAGGGATGCAGATTACAAGGTGACCGTCAGAGAACTTCAACACCAGATAGGAGCCTGTCCCCTTGAGATAACAGCCGTTTCAACAAATCATAACACCAACCTACCGTTGAACACATGAATATAAATGAGCGAAACAGATAGTATCTGAATAAGAGGCAGAAAAAGGAGACATCATCATACCGGTCAAGGCGTGTTCACTAGGTTGAGTGCAGTTTTATCAAGCACGGCAAGTTTAGAAACACACAATCAGCGACAGAATCAGCTAGGGCTCCGACACTGAAACCCGCCTTCATCAAACTGCCGGGCGCACGGCCCCTCCTCTCCCTGAAATGGCTGCTGTGCATCGCCCACAGAAGAACAATGGAGTGGGGTGACCATGGCGTGCCAACACGTCTCAGTTGATGAGACATGGGACTGGGCGAATGCTGGGGTGCCAGTCAGCAACATGTCCCTCAATAGACTATCCTACATTTTATCATGACAATTATACACGCCTTAAACAACCAATCAAACACATTGATGCGATAAGAAAACTGTTGCTTATGCCAACTACAGACCGCTGGTGGTCTATTAGCTACAGACAGCTTGCAGTGTAAAGCTAAAGACCGCTGGTGATCTAGAACTGTTGTAATAATAAATGTAAAATCGAAATACAAATTAAACAAATCAGGCATCGATTTTGCCTTACATTGTATCGTACCAAATCTTGATTTTGGAACTTGATTTCACCCCTAGTTTTTATATTTAGGCATCACATACTTCTGCTGTATACTTTCAGTCTCTGAAACGTCACCTCACCACAACATCCTGTTGAACTTGGAGGTGTATCATAATGCAGAAGTAAGAGTCGGTTTAAATGCTTCAAATTAATGGTTGCCTCATGAGAGCGGGTGCATTAACAGCAACCATTTGACCTATAAGACAACAGAGCATCCATTGTCCAACCCTTGGCTACAGAAGAGGACTTCTGTTCAGTGTTTACCTAGACACACACACCAAGCCCTATAGGGAAGTAAGCATGACGCCGTATGCTTGCATTATGTAATAGTTTGCTAGTGAATGTGCATATGGGCCACGGAATTTGAGCTGGTTGATGGTCGATCGACATGCACTTGTTTGAACAACTTTTCATTGGTCGGACAATCGCTGGTTTTCCTTGCATATGGAGGAAGTTCTTAATCAATTATCTACAGCGGTTGGGGACTATTTCACACCAATGCATTTTATTTTTCAGTGATAGGCTATTTTCTGAATCATTAATTATCAATACATCTCGCTCAATGCTCAGTTTTAATAATTGGATGGTTTAATAGACTATAAGACTTATAAGAAAGAGGGTAAAACCCCGGATTTTCACTGCTTAAACTTATTTAAGGAAGACTGCCGTCTTAACCAACTCAAGATTTACCCAAACTCATTCACACCATCCATGTGGAAGAGGTCATTGTTGTGGCAGAATTTCGTTAAAAAGGAAGATAAAAAGTATGTTGATATATCATCTGAAAACGTGAGACAAACATTCTAGGTTTTTCATGTTGTCTGCAATTCTCCATCCAACTTAATGTCATCTCTCTGAACGGTACACCAATTCCCTCCGTTAAGAGTCTCCCAATTGAACATAGGCTTCTACAAGTCCTAGTTCTCACTCACACACACACACACACACACACACACACACACACACACACACACACACACACACACACACACACACACACACACACACACACACACACACACACACACACACACACACACACACACACACACACACACACACGGTTTTCTGTTGAAAGACAACAGGCAGAGACAAGTAGGAAAGACCAAAGCATTGTGCTGACATGGTTCAGTAGTGATCGGTATGTTATGGCAACTGGTCAAACATCAAATCACTCAAAACGGCCCGATACAAACATATCCCAGCTAGGTCATGTGGAAAATGTAATAGAGACTGATGTGTACATACTGCCTAGTGCCAAGCTTTAACTTCACTTTTCTTTATTCACCAATGCAGTTTGTATCATTATCAAATTATACCACATCATAACAGCAATTACCGTATCGAACGGTGAATTCAAAACCGAGGTACGTACCAAACCGTGACCGTTGTGTACCGTCACACCAAAAGCTCCTATGCATTTATGCAGCTGCACGTGTACACAACACTGTGTGCATACAAATTTGGGTTTAGGCTCATCAGGTGATCACTGACCTCTATACAAGTGCATGGTTGGCTATTTCTTCTGCAGGGGCACCTATTTGTGTGTGCGTGTGAGTGCGAGTGCGTGTCCACTCACCCACATAGTGCAGGTAGAGGGCCAGGTACTTGTACTGGAACAGCGGGTTGTTGGAGAGGCTGGAGCGCTGGATCTTCTGGAAGAAGGAGCTCACGTCCCAGCGGTACAGCACGTCCAGCAGCATGATGCTGGGCACCCGCAGGCCCACGTTGAGCACCGCCTCCATGCGCTCCTTCACCGCCATGGCCTCCGCTTCGCTGCTCAGCAGAAGCGACCACGTAGACTAGGACTTCACTGTGGCCTCCCTGGCCAGGGGGAAGAAGTAATGGAAGCCAGAGCAAGGATAGATGACGGATGACAGAATGGAGATGACGGGGGAGAGGAGGGAAGAGTTGAGCCAGATGGAAACATTGAGAGAGAGAAGGGAAATAGATAAATAGAGGAAAAAGAGTCCAGAACAGGGGTGAGGGAAGAGAGAAAACACTATTTAGGCGAAGGAGAAAGTGAGGTTGACATTTAGCAATTAAATAAGTTCAGGTTAAACAGATGCAAGTCATTATCAGCGTCAGCAAACTAGATGATGGTCCCAACACAACAGACTGGCCTGTCAAATTATATAACATCAATCTGGGGTCCGTATTCCATAACCATGTGATTTGCTTTTGTGGATGACAGCAGTCGAGTCAACATAGGGAGGAGGCTACATCAGCCAAAGCCCTATACTGATTATTTGATGCACAAAACCCCTATGTTGAGCACCCACAGAGACATCACGCTGGTCTTAGTTTAAGTTCTCCGTGTCTCATGTGGTGTGCAATCACATCTTAAAAACACACAGAAATGCAAAAAATGTGTTTCCCAGAAAAATAACACCCCTGTAGGATCTGGGATTGTTCGGATACCACAACCATATGTTCTCAAACCACCGCAATCCCGCAGCACTGAATAAAATGAATATCGTAGACGTGGTATTAACGAGTTAAACTGGTAACTGCACTAACGTCTGCTTAAGTTTTATTATCAAGGAGGTTAAATAGGGTCTTTCTCTTAAAAGCAAGTAACTTGTTGTTCATTTTCCATCGTCTTGATCAACATAGCCACATACACATTCGTCAATGAGTGATATATTCCTTAGATTGCATTGTGAGTGACCCATTTTGCCTAATAGGACTGGGAAAATAAGCCAACAATGTTGAAAAGTAATTGAGACAAAGCAATATTTAATCAGGTCAACATCATGCATCAAACTAAGTGAGCCATTATGTCACAGCCTACGGCAGGACCGTATAACAACAGTGGTACAATCATCACAAAGAATCATCACTACCGTTAACAAAAATGCAATAATGCCATGGACTTCGAAACAATGAATGTAGCAAACAGAATATACACGCTAAATACTGAATATGTCTTACTGTATTTAAAGGTTTGAAACAAGTAATGTCACGGACTGTTTGACTGTGAGAAACATGACAGTTGGTTTGGCTATGGGGTTTCGTTTCCGTTGAGAATTAACGTGTTCGACATGTACACCGTTTTGGTTCCTAACCACTTGGTGGCTACTGACGTCAGACCATCCCGTCCTCCTACCGCAGCCCAGGACAGGCTTACATAATATGAACTCACTACGGAGGCAGAGAAACCACTTTGCGGAAATCCCACCTTATGTAACGCTACAATCCACCACTTGAGCTTCAGTAATTATTATCTATGTGCTAAATGAGATCATTGCTTCATTCTAGTAACGTTGCGAAAGCATCCATCGGAAGTATTTAGATGACTGGATGCAGCCCCTGCCTAACTGGTGGTGGTGGTGCTGCTGCATCTCCTGTAGACATGAACTGTAGTAACCCCGTTGTCTCGACCAGAGACACCCGCTCCTGGTCTGCGGGACTCTAACGGGCTCTGCCGTCTCCAGCAAAAGTTGCATTACCTTGTAAATCTCTGGGCAAACAGGTTGACGGCGGTTTTCCAAAGTCTTGTTTAATGTAACAGGTGTGTTAAAGTGACCTGCTAGGGTTTTCCACCGGAGTTGACAAGCTGCAGCGGCCAGGCAGCAGTTATTGTGCCAGCAGCAGTTTTAGTTATTTAGCTAGCTTAGGTAGAAGCTACCAAACAGTTAAGACAGTGACATTACAACAACCCGCCTGTTCACAACATGTTTGTTTGCCAATTATTTGAGAACAGTGTCCTGTCAAGTTAATAAACCACGACTATTTTACAATTCAACAAGCACAAAATTAGTTACAGTATAAAATACGGACGGATGTTCTATAGCTTTTCACCCTAGCTAAGGGCTAGCAGTAGCTTACAAGTTACTAAGCTTACGAAGCACCAGAAAGCAGACTTATCCCGTTCGAAACAGACGTGGAAATATCGACCTACGTGTGGGACGCGACGTTGAAGACGAGTAGCACGGTTTCCTGATGCTTTTCAGGTCGAATATCGACCATTTTAACTCGGCGCCACCCGAGTTAACGGTCTGGAAGCGGATCTCTTGAGAGGATGCGGCCCAGCGTTAACCCCCCGCCCCCCCGCAGCCATCACCCGTAGAGGACGCTCTGAGCAAGTGCGCATGAGCACTGAATACTTTATTGTGTTATTTGTACGTTTTTCAAAGATTTAATGTTGTTGTTTTTTATTTGTCATATACTTATACAGGATATGTAGTGAAATGTTTGAGTGGCATACTTGGTATTATCTTTTCTAATTAAACTGAAATATATGCATATTCGTGCACATTTTGGCGAAAAAAATGTTATGTATATTCAAAATGATTGAGAAAAAACGCCTTAAAAAGTATAATTCTTAAACGGAACCAGATTTTAATAATAATATTTTGATGAGCATGGGTTTATGGGGACGATATTTCAAATCTTAATTTAACATATTTTTAAATGCAGCATATAGATTCATTACTTGTTCATTACTTGTGCAGATTTTGAAGGAATCGTATCTTCTTTTAATGCAGTTATCAGTATGAATACAATACATTGAGCACAATTACGATCTATTTGTTATCCTGGAAGACTTGGGGTATTTGTGAGTGATAAGTATATGTTGGTTGCATGTTTTCTGTGTTTCTGAAGGCCCCAAACATTGCCAAATAAAAATTTCCTAAACCTGCTGTTGAAATATTAAGTGTTAACAACTCTGGCGCTACTATTTTAATGTATTAGTGGGAGATCTGATGCATTTTTTTATACAATAAATGCGTTAACCTAAATACAAGTAACCATGGTAACGGCCTAATATCTCGCGTCACTTCCGGCCAATATCACAACGACCGGAAGTGCAGAGTGTTCATTGAATGAAAGTGAGGAGCAAACTTCATTCGACTTCATCAATTGTCGTTGCTGAAGAGCATATTTTAATAGGGAACCTTGATCGTCAGATATATTTAACGAGGTGAGTCAACACAGACTTGAATGCATCGTTTGCTGAAGTTTATTTCAGGGCGGCCAGCACAACTGATTACCTAGCAAGTGTTAGCTATTTCATGCTAAAAATACCAATAATAGATTTATTTTTGTCTTAGTAAAGGAGTTTGGCCTAATATTCGTTCATATGTAAGCATCTTAGTTTGTTTCTGTTTTCCAAAATTTTAACCTAATACGGCTAACCTTTTGAAACATGATCAACGCTACTTCGTTTGTCTCTTTACAGGGCTGTGTGTGCATGCACTTGCCATCTGCAACCGGTGAAGCGTATGCGCTGGTCAGCGCATCTTTGTGAGCACACACACACAGCAGCAGTCCACGGGGTGTATGTAGGCACGAGGAGACGCTTGCAGTCATGTCTGTATCGGTGATCATAAAGTGGGGCGGTCAGGAGTACTCCATACGTTCTCTGTCTGAGGAGGACACCATAATGGACCTTAAACAGTCGATTAAGTCCTTGACTGGCGTGCTGCCAGAGAGACAGAAGCTCCTGGGTCTCAAGGTGAAAGGTAAACTTTGCCCCCTCAACCCTGACTCCAACCATTATCTCTTTAGGAACTTTGCTGATACACATTTTGCGGTCTAAATAATTATTCCAAACTTTTAGCTACCGGTCCGTCACTTGAGCTCAACTATTTTAAATGGACTATACATTGACCCTCTCTCTCCTACAGGTAAACCAGCAGAGGACGTGGTGAAGCTGGGTTCTCTGAAGCTCAAGCCCAACACCAAGATCATGATGATGGGCACCAGAGAAGAGGGTCTGGTACGTGGAAAGAAGGATTTATAAAAGATTAATACGAGAGTAAAGGTGCTGTTGATAAGATTAAGAGCTATATTTTGACTGTGATTTGTTAAGAGTGATATTGCCTATTGATGAGGGTATGGCCTCATCAATAATGATAACTTTTGATGAGGGAAATGCTCTGTGAGAAGTGAACATGTCTGCTCCTGGCTCTGCATGAGACCACTTAGCTGTTAGACTTCTACCAAGTCATTTCTGAACAGTCTTACCTGATTCATTCTGGAAGTCCATCATGATGAGTGCATGCACTAACCTCACACACGCATACACTTACCTTTTTAAAGGCTCCAACACACGTGGGTCAATTCAATGTTTTTTGTTGGTTCATTATTTTTTAATATTAGTTAGTTCATCTCTATTCTGTGCTCTCTCTTTACTATTTGGATTAGATCTCAACCAGTGTTTTTATTTATTATTAACCAGCTACGTAGGTAAACAAACAACAGCAACCTTTCGGGGTAGTTGATAAAATTCTAAGCACTTAATGTGTAACCAGATGTGGTTTGTTTTGTTTCTGAAGGAAGAGGTGTTAGCCCCACCTCCAGAGAACGATGATGTTGTCAACGACTTTGACATTGAGGAGGAAGTCATCGAAGTGGAAAACAGGTGTGTGTGTGTGTGTGTGTGTGTGTGTGTGTGTGTGTGTGTGTGTGTGTGTGTGTGTGTGTGTGTGTGTGTGTGTGTGTGTGTGTGTGTGTGTGTGTGTGTGTGTGTGTGTGTGTGTGGTTCTATCGAATTAAGGACATTTCCAACATGATCAAATAAAATTCTTTATCCAATACAATTGCAATTTTCACCCTACTATTCGGTGTGCTTCGGTTGGTTAAGGCACTCCATCAAATTTGCAGAAATGGAGCAAGCCTTGTCCTTTTTCTCAGAGCACCTGCAATCATTCTCTGCAAGCATACCTGACCAGCAAGTTAATGTAAGAGACAACATATCTCATGGGAAATGCAGTCTTTATTCTGGGAAGCTGTTTCTTAATCACCCCTGAAGGGACATGAATACAATCAGTAAAGACTAGCATCAGAGACCTGAATTACCATAGAGGATTTACTCAGAACAACTCATGTTTGTCTAGTTAATAGTCAGCTTTGTGTGTCTAGAGAGGAGAACCTAGCTAAAATCGCCCGGAGAGTGAAGGACTACAAGGTGGAGGAGCTGAACCCTCCTAGAGAAGGCAAGAGACTCCTTGTGTTGGACGTGGACTACACACTGTTTGGTGAGTGACGCCTGTCATCTAACTGGTGACCTTTGATCCCTTCTCACCCAGGAGCAGCAGCATGCTGTTGACATGCTAGTGGGGAGCCCTTGTATTGCTGTGACTAGCAGGAGGGTTCTGGGTTCAAACCAGCATATGCACCAACATAGCCCCAGCTCAGCTATCTCTGCTGCACACAGCTTCCCTTTGCAGGCCATCATGTATTTTTCCCTGTTTGACCCCTGCAGCGTGTTAATGAAATGTGCTGGGTGGAGGAAGTGTGCAAGAAAATGTACATTATGTACACTACTTCAATCTATTCATGCTCTGCAGAAGGAGGGCAACCTTTCACTTCCCGCCACCTGGCTGACGGTTGTATTCTGTGTGCGTGGGTGTGGTTGCAGATCATAAGTCCTGCGCTGAGACGGGTCAAGAGCTGATGAGACCTTACCTCCACGAGTTCCTGACGTCTGCCTACGAGGACTACGACATCGTGATCTGGTGTATGGTTCTTCTTTATCTTGCCTCTCTTCTCACATCCCTTACTCAGGCTCCCCTTAACTCAGACCAGTGCGCTAGAAGGAGTGTACTGGACGGCACGTAGCTTTTAGTTTTGATGATCTTATTAGTTAAATTTACTCTGAAAGAATTGACGGATTTAAAACCCAAAATCACTTTAACCCCCAATTGTGCACTTGAGACATGTCATTAGTTAGCCAATACCCTGGGCAATTGATAACGATGTCATGATTTTATTTCCATTCATAAATGTGGTCACACATCCTGCAGCTGCTACAAGTATGAAGTGGATTGATGCCAAAATGAAGGTAAGGACTTTGCTTGTATTTAATGAAATGCATTTGTTCACTACTGTGTTATTCAACTTCAGAGCAGTTAATGTGCCTCGCCAGCAGGGAGCAGCAGTGTGCATCCATTGGTGTGTTTTTTTGTGTGTTTTGTTAAGGAGCTAGGAGTCATTGACAACCCAAACTACAAGATCACCTTCATGCTGGACAGTGCAGCCATGATCACCGTGCACACACCCAAGAGAGGCGTAGTGGAGGTAGACATGCACACACACTAATTTCTCTCTTTTTACACAAGATGATTTTAGGCAAATAAACAGTTGATGCATAAAAATAAAAAAGCTTCTCTCTACCTTATAGTCCTATAGATGGTTTATCGTCTAGTCCCAACAAAGTCTCTTCATTCGAATACATCTGCACAGTTCCTTTACCAGCACAGCACACACATACCTAAAAGAAAGAACTGATCTGTGTGGTTTTGGCAGGTGAAGCCGCTGGGCGTGGTTTGGGGCAAGTACGAGGAGCTGTACAGCAGGAAGAACACCATCATGTTCGACGACATCGGACGCAACTTCCTCATGAACCCGCAGAACGGCCTGAAGGTAATCCAGCCTCTCCATCTGCCCCCGTCCTGGGTGGGGAGAACCGGGGGCCGACCAGAGTCACACCACTATGAATCTTACGAAGTGTGGCTAACCACGCTGTCACAGCACAACTCTGCCTGTGGGAGATTGAATACAATCCAGAGCATAGTCTACAGAATCTAAATAGAATAAGAGAAAACTCGTACTCTTAGCTTTTGGCCCTTTAAGACGCGTACAGGCCTTTCACACATGAACTCTGGATCGTCTCCGGAAAAGTCGCCCATTCCCACATGCAACACACAGCCGGGGATGGGCTGAACAGACGTATTCACACATCCTGGAGGTACTCCGGATACTCTAGGTGAGGGGTGGCTCCTGGGTTGAGCGTGTAGGAGGAGGAGGATATGACGCCGAAACTATGCAGCGGTAGTCAGCTTTGTTTACAACACATGTAGATCGCAGGCGAGGTTTCCAACTCTGTGATGCTGACTCTTTTAGCGGGGATATCAACACTGAATTTAGACGTATCCGCGATTTCAACAGAAGAGTGAGGCTGAAAGATGTTGGGAATCAAAATATAGGCGGGAAGAGAAAAGTACAAAGCAGCAGTCAGATGTTAGAAACGCTTTCCACACACAAGCAACATGCCCACTTGATGGTTGAGAACTCTCCGGACTTTACACAAGTGGCCTGGCGGGGGTACACTCTGGAGGGGAGGTTGGGACATTTGCGTTCAATCACCTAAAGCCCCCCCCCCCCCCCCCTCTGGATATAATCCAGAGGGTGTCCGCCTTGGTGCATGTGAGAAAAGGTGTTGTAGTGTTGTAGTTGAGCTCAAGATAAACTTTGCACATTGTCATGGTAGTGTGAATTGTAAAGCTAGATCCATTGTGTGTGTGTGTGTGTGTGTGTGTGTGTGTGTGTGTGTGTGTAGATACGACCCTTCATGAAGGCCCATCTCAACAGAGAGAAGGACAGAGAGCTGTATAAACTAGCTCAGTACCTGAAGGAGATCGCCAAGCTGGAGGACTTCACCGGACTGAACCACAAACACTGGGAAAGGTAAGCATTCATGTTGACCTAACATCATTGATTGACGGCGCATGCATTCAGATGAGCTGTTTCCAATAAAAGCCTTTTTGCATAATGTACAATGTATATACAAAGCAATGCCAAATAGCTTATATAGTATAACCATCGATATGCAGCAAAGCACAATTTTAAAGGTGACACATACAGAACTGTAGAAATTGGCTTCTGACGGTGTTAATTATGACAGCAGGGAGCTCCAGCACCAGCCTGATCCATTTCCAACGCAGTCGTACATTTCAGATCATCTGAATCTATCATAAAGGGCGGAGTGGACCCAGCTAAATGTAGTTGAATGGGATTTGGATAATTCCTCCCACAGTTCGACTCCCCTCCCCCATGGCTCATATGACACTGCGATATTCACCTTTTGTTTGATAGAAATAGAGATTTATTTCATGAAAGATTTTGAAGGACTGACCAAAATGATATTTATGCTCACAGGTACTTGTCCAAGAGGCAGAACCACTGATGACCAGGGAGCGGACACACACACACACACGCACACGCACACATAGCACACTCACAGACGTATAGCACACTCACAGACATGTCACCTCACAGGACTGAGATGGGCCTCCTATATTCCTGCTGTTTGTCTCTCTGTGTGTGTTCTTAAGCATAATTCATGAGTAATTCCCATCAACGCTTATTACAAAGGGACTCATGTGGGGAGGAGCCTGTAGCCACAGGGGTAGCAGTGGGTCTCGAAGCACAGCAGGTGTGTGTAAGATAAGACAACAGGTACGTGCGTGACGACAACACTAACTGCTCTGTAAACTTATGCAAGCAGCTACACGGTCCTTTATGGGAAAGTAAAGGCTGATAGTTCAGCTTAACAGCTGTGCGTCTACACTGGCGTTGTTGTTTCACCAGTAGAAAACCAATCCTATGATTTTATAGGGGTTAGAATAAGCTAGTTATTAACCAATATTTATGTATGCCAACTGTAAACGTATCATCATGAAGCATATCAAAAAGAGGGATTGTCGAGTTTCATATAAAGGTGGGCATATAATGTACCGAAATGTACCTATGCATCCTTTTTTTTCTTTCTTTTTTTGTACTTTTCCAAAATCAGTTTTTGTGTTGCAGATTGGCCGTTCTTTCAGTCCTATGGTTTACATTAGTCCGTGATGGGTTTGTGTGTTCAAGTATCAAAGCGAACTGCACCGCTTGACCTACAAACGCAAAGCAACCAACATTTGTGTGTGTGTGTGTGTGTTGGGGGGGGGGGGGGGGGGGGGGGGGGTGGTTTAAAGGACAAGGCTGGAGTTGCCATAATGCTTTCCTCCTGCTTTAAAACCACGGTCTCTCTTGCAATTTGCAAAAGGACTTGTATTTTGGACTTCTTTGTATTGTCAAGAGGAACATGTGTAAAAAGACATCATCACCATCACAGAGACGCAGTGCTGCTTTTGGCAGCAGGATGCATCGTTTCCCTGAAATCGTTTTCGTTCTCTGCCTCGGTCACCTTTACCTGGGTGTTTAGGGGAAGAGATCTTGGCCAACCAGAGCACTGAGGTCACCCAACACACACGAGCTAGCTGCGTGAGCAGGCACAAAGCAGTGTTCCTTTTGAACATTTCAATTTCAATATGTCCTTTTTAAATATCGGACTCATCCGTTAATCAGCTTGTGTTTGTACATATATGTAATATGTATGTATAAACGCATTTGCATCACTAACAGGTCCTAGTAAAGGGTGTGCAGGGGCAGCCCAGTATACGTTTAACAATGTGTGAGATGAGTGTTACATCCTGTGTTACTAAGATAGTTGAACCTCTTGGATTCACACCAATGTAAGAGCTGCTTTTTATTTTCAGTATTTTTTCGGCCTCTTTGTGTATCTCTGATCCTTGTTTTGGCTGTAAATACAAAAATAAAATTTTGTACTAAAACAAATGAAGTGTGTGTGTGTGTGCTTGGACTATATGTAATACAATTGTCATTGGTTTATTTTTTTTGATTTGATTCATTTAGATTTTTGATTTCTCCTTGCTTTCAGTTTCAAACTGAATTATAATGTGCATGAGTCACGTTTGTTCTCTTATCGTTATTTTGTGCCGCATTCAAGTAAAGAAAGTTTGAATCTTAACTAATTATCCATACTTCAGTTTTAATATCACATTTTAAAGCTTTTATAACACAGTGAAAACAGCAATCATAAATACTTAACACATTTACAGGAAGTACAATTTATGTCAATGGTTTAAGTTAATTTCTTTGAATACTTTATCTGCACCAATTTTGTCGTGGTTCCTTCAAATGCGTTCAGTTGTATCCTTGGTGATTGTTTCACACAGCCCTTCAAACCAAAGAAGAAACGTTAGTTAGGACTCTTCATCCTGCGGTAACTGAAACGTGACTACACAGTAACTACTTCCCTGTCATAGTTGTAACTATAGTGAGTTGTAAGGAGTGAGCTCAACTAAACAGTCGGGTTCCAGTTGTGTTCAGTGAAAAATACTCACAGCTCAGAATACTCTCCCCATGGGGCGCCTGTGTACTTGTCCTGCGCCCGAACGCAGAACACGTACTTCTTAGGTTTTTTCTTGTAAATGGGAAAGCTTTTATCGCCCATGATTTCGGTTTTCTGCGGGGAGAGAGATAGAGAGAGATGAGATGGATGACCACATCTTATTATTTCCCCGTAGGTTATATCATAGCGATGACGGAAAGGACGAGATTGCGGTTGCAAGCGGTCGAAAGGGGGGCAGGGCGGCTGGTGGCAGGACTAGGTGATTATATTTCCCAACACTGGCCTGGGAACGCCTCGGGATGCCCCGTGAGAGTTGGTCAATGTGGGCCGGGATAGGGACGTCTGTGCTACAGCAGCCGCCCCCGTGACCCAACCCCGGGGTTTGGACGATGAGGATGAGGAAGTTAAGCCACCGTTCTGAAAATGACTAAGTAAGTATTTTTGTGTGTGGTGACAACTTGTGTAAAAGGGCCGGCTGACCTCTGCCTGGTGTTATGTTAATTGTTTCCTGACCATGATATAAATCATCATATTAATCATATCGATGCTTGGGTCATGTGGGACACGGGGGCGCTTTATTAGAGCAAACTAGTGAAGAGGAGTGTTCTCCCCGGGCCCTGGTACATACGGAGCAGGCCCTGGGTGGAGGGCCCCCTGTGTGGAGGGCCTCTGGGACCCGGTGCAGCTTGCCTACCTCTTTCAAAGCGGGGCAACCCTGGCAGCTGGCGCCCTGCTGGACCCGCTTCACCTCAAACTGCAATTGGTAGTAGGAGCAGGGCCTCTCCCAGAACTCAGGCTCCTCCCAGAGGAACTTCTCCCCCTCCAACCGGAGGTTGGTGACACGCCCGGGAATCACTGGGGGAGAGGGGGAAGAGGTTCATTTAAAGGTTGGTCCTGGTGAGAGCAGGTGGGTGAGATGTTCTGGACCACACATGCAAATCAATTCAAATAAAAAATAAAAAGATGAACCTATCATTACTTGCCCGCTGGAAGGAATATATATATATATATATATATATGTTTTTGATGGTTAATATTTCTTTCTTTGTATCCCTTCCTCTTTATTGTTGAAGGTGCAAAGAAAGAACTGAACAGACAGTCCCAAGGAAATACGAGTCGAATTGAGAAAGTCAGAAAGTACAGAAATCAAACTACTCAGTCAGACGTATTATAATGAAGTCCCAAACCCCCCCATGCCATGTCTGAAATGAAAAGGCTGTGGCCCTGGAGAAACCCTCCCCTACATCCGGACGAGGGCCTACCGATGTCTCTCAGGAAGAACACCCTAGAGTACTTCTCCAGCCGGGCGTTGCTGTAGATGTAGACGCTGAAGTCGATGAAATGGCGTTCCTCTTGTTTCACGCAGCCTCTCTCATTGCACCGGACTCCTGAACCGTCCGCTTCCACCTCGCAGGCGATCGCAGTCGAGTTACTGGATTGGAGATTCAATGTTATGTTAGACTGCAACGCAATTATTGAGTGTGTGTGTGAGCATGTGTGTGGCTATGTCTGTGCGTGCAGGCGTACGTGTGTGTGTGCCTGTGCCTGTCAGTCTGGGTGTGTGTGTGCGTGCGTGCATTCGTATTTGTTCGCTTGCATGCAAGTGTGTGTGTGTGTGTGTGTGTGTGTGTGTGTGTGTGTGTGTGTGTGTGTGTGTGTGTGTGTGTGTGTGTGTGTGTGTGTGTGTGTGTGTGTGTGTGCGCGTGTGTGTGTGTGTGTGAAGGTCCCTCACCGCTCTGCCTTCACCAGCAGCACAGCAGCGTTCTCACGTGTCTTGGTCCACCTGCAGTTGAAGGAGCCACTGTAGTTGTTTCCTGAACACTGGATGTGCTGAGTATCACTGCTCCCTGCAGAACGACACACCAAACACTCGTGTTAGTTCACTGAAGAAGGTCACGGCTGATTCCCTGTGATGCCCTGGCAGCATCTTTGTGGGATTGAGCCATTCGGGAGACATGACTGTTTGACATCTCCAATCATCTGTACATGCCCACCTGACACTACCCTCCTCCAACCCCCCTCCCTCCCCCTCTGCCTTCTCTCCCTGCCTCCTACCCCTCCTCCCACCCCCCCTCCCTCCCCCTCTGCCTTCTCTCCCTGCCTCCTCCCACCCTCCCTCCCTCTCCCCAAGCCTCCCTCCCTCTCTGCCTTCTCCCCCTGCCTCCTACTCTCCCTCCCAGCCTTCCTCCCTTTCCCTCTCCCTTCCTCACACTCCCTCCCCCTCTTTCTTCTCTCCCTGCCTCCTAGCCTACCACCCTACCACCCTCCTTCTCCCCGCCTAGCCTCCCGCACCTGGCAGCTTTTCCAGCAGGACGGTCTCGTTGTCGGGGTTTAGCTGCACCAGGACCAGGGTGTGGTTCAGGTAGCTTCCGTCGCGGCGCAGGTGGCAGGAGAAGTTCCCTGCCATCATCTCTTCCACTCTGACCGTCAGCTGGTTCCCCACATACCTCGTGCTCTGGCCTGTGGACTCACCCAGAGAGGCCGCTGATGTGAATCATGGGTTCAGGAATGGCAGCCAATGTTACTAGTACCAATGCACTAGTACAATTATATTAATTAGACGGCATCAATTAAGTTCTTCTAATTATACTAGTACAATTAGAATATTTTGTGTCAAGAGACCACCACAAACTTTTGTTTTATTACTTTATTTTTATATCACCTAGACTGAGCCTAAATCAGCAGCTTATTTATCATGTTTTAGTGAATGTTGATGATAATGTTGCAGTAGGCTAAACAAATGAGGGTAGCAGCCAGCTCTAAATCAGCCTATATATTGGACATGATGGGCGTGGACAATAAATGACTGCTTGTACAATGAAACAGAGCTATGGTTATTAGGCTACTCTAACCCTTTATTTTGTAGGTTTAAATTGAAGTAGCTTTTTGACGAGGCATTACATTTTGATCGGACTCATTAAGAGGGTAACAGGTTGAATGATTTGATAAAACAGTGAGTTAATGCTGTTCATCGTGTCAAGAACAGGCCACCAGCCCTGAGCAGGAGAGCAGTCAGACACTAACAGGACGCAGGCGGAGGATGAGGAGGGGGAAGATGAGGAGGAGGAGGAGGAGGAGGAGGAGGAGGAGGAGGAGGAGGAGGAGGAGAAGGAGTAGGAGGATATTGACTAGTTGTACCATTTTTCTTCCAAACCACGTCCTGGTCCTTGTAGGCTTCGCCACAGACCAGCGAGACATTGGACGGAGCTTGTGGACCATGGGGCACACTCAGAACCAGCACTGAAACCACACAGAGAGTATGTTATGGGGGAGAGAGGGAGAGATAGAGAGACAGAGAGAGAGAGAGAGAGAGAGAGAGAGAGAGAGAGAGAGAGAGAAAAAACCCCACATACATACCTTTATCCATTGGGCTGTAGATTGTCACTTCACAGCTGACAAAATTTGAAGCCACACACACAACCATAAGGGCTAAAAGACCTCTCATCTGTAAATCAGAAGTAAACAACTGTAAGGACATGTATCTATCCATTGTACATATGTTTCAATATCGATCAGTCTGACTAATTACCATTAACACTAACCAACACTATAGTATTTCACCCTCCACATAATGAACGAGTGAACACATTAATTACCAATATTCCAGTCTATTTAGGTTAATTTATATGTTAATCATATCCCTATAAATAATGTTAACATAATTTAATCATTAATGTAATATAATTTAATCATTATAAAAGCCTGTATTAAAAGGCTGACTAGATTTGACATAGCATGAGTAAAATTTGTCCATCTTACCTTGATAGCGTGAATTTAATAATAAGATGTACTGTCTGACTACAGTAAAATGCAATGGTGAAGTCAGTGTTGAAGGCAGTATTTATGTGCACTAAAAGCAGAACGCTAAAACTTCCCCCAACCTCCAAGCAGAACTGCCCCTTCTGTGTGTTCTGTAGGGCAATGTGTAAATTCATAGTGCTGAATTTAAAACTGTTTTTTCATTTATCATTGATTTTGGTTTAGTAAATCATTAATTATTTCAATTTTGGGTAGAACCTTTTAGCTTTATTAGCAAATTATTATTTGATGATTCACCTGTTCGACAATATGTTTACTTCCTGTGCAAAAATAATTGTTTAGAATTGAATATTTATGCTGCACATAAACAGCAAAAAACTAACTAATTTCATAACTAAGCATGACTTTATTGTGTTAAGAGGTTTCCCATTTAAAATCTCTAAATAAATGTTAATGATAAACACTAATAATAGTTTGCACTAAAAACAACGCAGTTGAATGTCCACATTAAGAAGGAGGTCAGTCCTGAATGTGATGATCTGTCTGCGGTCAATGCCAGCCCTCCTCTGGATGGGGTGTCAGATCAGGGGTTCCCAACAGGGGGTACGCGTACCCCAGGTGGGGAGGTTCTAAGGGCTACTATGAGCCAGTTTGAAATGAGGGAACATTTGTAGATGTTGCGTTATTCGATAATAAATATACGTTGATTGTTGCTGATAAGACATTCAGAGCAGAAATAAGAATGCCCTGACGCCCGGTCAGCATTAATAGGTCACACTGTGTTGAGTTCGATGCTGTGTTGTCTGGTTAGGGGTCACAATTCCTGTTCCGAGTTACATGAAACTATTCCTCCTTTTTCTTTCAACATAACTATAGCCAGTTTAGGTAGAACTCTGGCCCTAAAATGAAACGGCATTCCCGCTCCTTCTCTGGAAATTAAGCAGAAATGTAATAAATTCCATGAGAAAAATTGTTGTGAGGTTGACGGGATGAGACGAAAAAGAGAAGTGAAAGATCATTTAGAATAGAGAATGCGTGTTGGACAGGTAGTTCAGCGACAGAATGAACCGCATATCTCAGGTCCGCTGGTGAGGGTCCCTTACACGGATGTGGAAGTGACTATTGTCCCCTTCTGTGACCACAGAGAGGAGTCAATGGGTTTACGACAAGGGAACCATGTACCAGTTTGAATAAATAACCTTTTGTTAAGCATTGTCTAGCCTCTACTTCCCCTGCTACGTGAAAACCTTTGGTCAACTACACGTCTCCCAGCTAACACGTCGATGCGCTCTAATCATGCCACTAAAGGAAAAATAGGGCTTTCTCCGTCACCCGCACTCCCACACACTCTCTGTCACGCTCTCTGTTGGGAAGGTCGTCACAGGGATGTGAAAGTGTCAGTATCTATCTAGCTGTCACTACATGTGTCACAACCCCAATATTTGTGAGGTAAGAGAAGATCAGGTGAAAGTGCTCGTCTAGAATCTTTTTCTGGCTGTCTACTTTCATGTTATAAATCCCCAGAAACGCCTGACCACCCCCTGAGTCCTACGCCTATGTTGGTTCACACTCTCATCGACGTAACTCATGTGATCCTCAGCCTTCAGGATGGACCTCAAAGGGAAGCATCGCCAAACGAGGCTGAATTTGTGATCTTGAACATCTGAACGTCTCCGTGGTCCACTCTGATAAAGATCATTTAGACATTCTTAACTTCTAAACACTCGTATGTACTGAGAATGGATTTTGATGACAGACAAGCCATTAAAGTAGAAACAATGGGCAATTTAATTAAAAACATTGTATTTCATCAAAATATGAAGCTGTGTTCCTCCATTCATCGCGTTACCCCATTGGCAGAAGGTGGCTCGATACTGAGCAACCCCCCACTCAGGAAACATCCATGCAACCCCCCCTCCCCCCCGTGTAGTTTTGTTGAGTATAGAGTTTTTCTCAGCTGAGCTTCTGCAAGATTACTAAATCAAGAGACTAAATGCAATGAGCCTTTTTTTGTGTGTGAGAATATGAATTTTGCTATACGTGTACGTCGTTCCCCTTTCGGGTAAAGCCCCCGTATGATATCAGCATGCTGGGGAGATCCTGGGGACTGAGAGGTCTGGGTGGTCTGTGGATAGGTGAGAGTTCCCCAGTGGGGTCTACGCTGCTCTACAATATCGTTGATCTGATGCAGGGAGAAAGGGGGGGACAAGGAAGGACTCCTGAAACTAGTCAGGCTGGGTCAGAAGGCCATCGCGCTGTGTAAGGGTCAAACCCTGCCCTCTCGTCAGTCTGGGCCTGGATTGGGAATTAACTAAAACTGCATTCCAACTCTCGATATCAGGGTCCTGCTGCACTCCAGCTGTTATAATGCTTATAATTGGAGACTGAAGGACGAGACAACAAAGACATTGCTAAAAAATGAAAAAAAACAGCCTCTGAACTGCAACCCCGAAAGTTCAGAGTTATATCCATATTCCATTTGATATTTTTTTTTTGGTTTCCACAGGAACAGTCTCACAATACGTAGAAAAGAATAGTGAGAATACCATGGTGTAAAACCAGGACAGGGCAGGTCCACGTGACTTAATCTCAGGCTGAACGCCCCCAACACACACACACAGCATAACGGAGCACCGAAACACACGCTTCATAGAGGATCTCCACCACCCCACCCCTCGTCCATCCCCACCCCACCCCCCCTCTCCTTCCCCTTCGATTCCCCCCCACCTCCCCTCCACCCTGCACCCCGTCTCTCCTCCGGCTCCATCTCAGGTCCAGTCAAACGTGTCTCCGGGTCCCCCCCCTGGCTAATAGTCAGCGGGGCTGGCGGTGGGGCGGTGGTCCTCCGGCTCCGTGCACGGCCCCTCCCCCGCCGCCTGTCCGTGTCCGAGCGGCGGCGTGTCCGGCGCGGGGGGCTGGCTGATGATCACCTGCACCACATAGTCCCGGGACACGTTGAGCTGGTCCAGCCGCAGGCGGTCCGTCAGGGGCCGCCCGGAGAAGAACCAGCGCTGGGCGGCCGGCGCCACGCCCTCCACCGCCTGCAGGCGGCGCTTCATGGCCCCCACTGTGTCGGCCGAGCGCACCGCCAGCCGCAGGTCGCGGCCCGTGGAGAGACGCAGTCTGAGGAGGCGCTCCCCTCCCGGGGCCGGGGTCGCGCCCGACGGGTCGGCCGCGCCCGAGTCCGGGTCGGAGCCGTCGGGCTCGTCGGAGTGCTCCTCGATCATGTTGACGGGGGGGCAGAGGCAGTAGACGGGCAGCTGGTAGCGGTTCCCCAGCTCGTCGTAACACTCCGTCAGGGCCCCTGCAGCGAGGGAGAGATGGGGGGTTAGGGACCAGGGTTAGGGACCAGGGGCCCTGCAGCAAGGAGACGGGGGTTAGGGACCAGGGGCCCTGGAGCGAGGGACAGATGGGGGTCAGGTACCAGGGGCCCTGGAGCGAGGGAGAGACAGGTTAGAGGTCAGGGCCCCTGCAGCGAGGCAGACGGGGGTTAGCGACCAGGGGCCCCTACAGCGAGGGACAGATGGGGGTCAGGTACCAGGGGCCCTGGAGCGAGGGAGAGACAGGTTAGAGGTCAGGGCCCCTGCAGCGAGGGAGACGGGGGTTAGGGACCAGGTGCCCCTACTGCAAGGGGCCTAAGGGAACAACGTTAAGGATCAACTAACCTAAACCATAATTACGTGTTTCTGGTAGACAGTGAATAGGTGAATTCCCAGATAAAAACATGAACACCAATTACTTTCTACCCACTCAATAAAGAGTTACAAATACAACAACCACCTAATTGTTGGATACAATTTGTGAAGCACAATAATTCGGTCACAGCTCCAAAACAAATTGGTCGGAGCTGTGTGCAGAGTCTGCAACATCTCATGTTCAAAGCATGTACAAAGTACTAGAAAACATTGTTACAGGCAAACCCAATAATTTGTTCCCACCGGGAACCTATAAAGACATCCTGTTCTGCTCTGGGTGCGTCCGTCTGGACTGCAGGGCTTGGAAAATGAAATGGTTTCCAGGTGACGCTAGCTTGTGGAGGGCCAGGAGTTTATACTTGCAAACCGTTAATGCTTGGGAAGGAGGCCATGCCCTGCCCTCAGTCTAGGGATGCACCGATCCGCTTTTTTCACCTCCGATACCGATACCGATATCTGAGGTTTAGTATCGGCCGATACCGATCCGATACCGATATAGAAAAACAGCGCGAAATTATGGCTACAAACTGTAAGTTTCATTGAGGGGAAAAGACTGGGATCATGAGACTTGACTTAAACATTTCCTATTTAAAAAAAAACAAACAAATAAACAGATGTAAATTAACTGAATTAGTTATTTATTAAATAATTATGCACCAGTAAAACAATTGTAATCATAAATATATATTGTGACTGGTTCAGTCAGTGCAAACGGATTCAAAATACAATGTAAAACAAAATAAATAATATAATAATAATAATTTATATAGTTTAGTGCAAATAAAAAAAAAATATATATATATATATATATATATATTTTTTTTTTAAATATGGATCGGCCCATTTGTCACCGATACCCGATCTAGAAATGTCTTCAATATCGGTACCGATACCGATACAAATATCGGATCGGTGCATCCCTAAGTCTAACCTCTATCCACCATTCACCTACATATATTCCTTTCAATGTCTGCGTTTCACAAGAAATAAGAAGTACAAGCAGGACAACACAACACATGAGACTGGCTGATGTGTTGTTGGGAGGGTGGATTAAACCGTGTCCCTACCATAGAAGCTAATGAATGACGCTAATGGCTAATGGGCTCTACTGTAAACTGAGCTGGGTCTTAACTCAAACCACCAGCGTAAAAGGAGCGGACGGTTTTGAAAGGGAACAGAGTGGGTCGTGTCTGAGTCACCAGATTCCCTCCTCCTGGCCCCTGTGGATCCCACTCTGACCATGCATCCCTGGTCTAGGTGGGACCCACCAGTCCCTCCTCCTGGTCCCTGTGTGTCCCACTCTGATCCTGCATCCCCGGTCCAGGTGGGACTTGAAGCTGGCCTCTGTTGTGAGTAACAGACGCCCTTGATTAGTTCCATCCCATCAAATGAATGCAGTGATAGGTCCAATGCAGTCTGGCCTTTGAAAGCATGCTGCTCTTCATTAGATCTCCACCTTCTTTCAGCATGACTGATGTCTAATGAGCAAATGGAATTTAGTCATTTAATTTGTCAACAACACACACCCACAGACCGAGAAGGGGAATATCATGGGGAAACTGTGAATTTTAACAGGATAAACCCAATGCAGTTCGCACGAAAAACTGCAATAGAATCAGAGTCAGAGGTAACGTTTCGGAACTTCTCCAAAAGTAAATGACGTAAGCTTTTGTGGTGCCCTGAAGAATTAACATGAAAGGGGAACAGTTCCATAACCAATGCAGTGCCGATGGAATGTTGGGTTGATACAGAAACCAACTGCTGTTTATTTGAGCAACAATGGCACAATCTGGAGAAGTGGACCAGGGGCATGGAAACAAGTAGAGTGCCCTGTGACCAGCAGCTCCAGGACCAGAACTACGTGCAGCAGACTGCTCATCATCTGACCTGGTGCCTAAAGCAAGCCCTATGTATAGTGGCTCCAAGATAGAGGATGGCATGGTATTCTACACTGCCGTGCACAAGTGCACACACAGGAACACAAAAGTCAGTGTGACTGAGTTACCGTGGGGCAGGGTGAGAGGGGAGTGAGTTACCGTGGGGCAGGGTGAGAGGGGAGTGAGTTACCGTGGGGCAGGGTGAGAGGGGAGTGAGTTACCGTGGGGCAGGGTGAGAGGGGAGTGAGTTACCGTGGGGCAGGGTGAGAGAGGAGTGAGTTAGTCACCGTGGGGCAGGGTGAGAGGGGAGTGAGTTACCTCGGGACAGGGTGAGAGAGGAGTGAGTTACCATGGGGCAGGGTGAGAGGGGAGTGAGTTACCTCGGGACAGGGTGAGAGAGGAGTGAGTTAGTCACCGTGGGGCAGGGTGAGAGGGGAGTGAGTTACCTCGGGACAGGATGAGAGAGGAGTGAGTTAGATACCGGGGGGCAGGGTGAGAGAGGAGTGAGTGAGTTACCGTGGGGCAGGGTGAGAGAGGAGTGAGTTACAGAGGGACAGGGTAAGACAGGGTTGAGTGAGTTACCGTGGGGCAGGGTGAGAGAGGGGAGTGAGTGAGTTAACGTTGGGCAGGGTGAGAGAGGAGTGAGTTACCGAGTGACAGGGTGAGAGAGGGGGGAGTGAGTTACGGTGGGGCAGGGTGAGAGAGGGGTGAGTTAAGGTGGGGCAGGGTGAGAGGGGGGGAGTTACCATGGGGAAGGGTGAGAGGGGGGTGAGTTACCATGGGGCAGGGTGATGCTGGCTCCGTCCAGGATGGCCTGGGCCAGCATGTGGTCGCCGCTCTCGAAAGCACTGGCTGCGGCCCGCAGTGCATCCCAGATCTCCTTCCGGCCCTCGAAGGCGGGCGCCGTGTCCCAGAACTCATCCCTCTTGCTCCGCAGCTGGCCCTCAGTCATGGGGTAGTCACTCTTCCATTTAGGCCTCTCTCTCTTCAGGGGCTGGTTTCGCCCAAGAGCCACTGCAATGCGGGAGGAGAGAGTGGGTGAGAAAGAGATTGTGGGGTGACAAAAGGGGAAGTGTGGTGAGAAAGTGGAAGAGACCCAACAGTAGGGTGAAAGAGTGACAGAGACCCAACAGAAGTATTCATTGGGATTATGAGGATCCAGTGAAGTACTAGGTCAGGGGACACATCTTCATCATCCAGATCTCGGCGTGTGTCGAGTGTGCCGAGACAACTCTGGTTCTGTTCGGATGGTAGCTGACAGTTATAATGGTATTAGAAATGCAAGCTCTTTATCATTATATCTTTGTCATTACATTGCCTTGTGACGTTTGTCCTATTAATAGGATGTTTATGTTGTGATGTAATGCAAACAATTAATTAAAAAGTGTGGTTGGCACATGTCAGGTAAGGACTTCGGGGGTTTAGGGGGTTGCATGCTGATGTCTCTGACAGCTGACAACACGTCAGTAGCCTACAGGATGAGGTGGTCCTAATCTTATCGATCCACACTGAAGTTACAGACCTGTCACCATCTGACAGCTCAGGTCATAATGAAGCAGGCACATGATTTAAATCACATGTGTTAAGTACGGTTAATAACATATATCAAGTAACGTTGGCGCTGGGTAAGGAATCCGGATTTTGAAATTGTCATCATTTTTAGGGCATAATACCAATGAGTGTTGCAACCGTAGTTGAAGCAGTATAACCAAACACAACTTAAACATAAAATTGGAAATAACAATAGGTATCCACATATACTCTGGGAATACCTATTAATTGTTAGGGTACGGGAGAACTGTTGCTTTATTTGAGCACACCGCTGCACAACCATGACGTTTCGCAGCCTAATAAACAACCGATCCTATCGACAGGCACGAATCGATCCGTTATTTATTGGTAAACGACTGATCGCCGCCAACCATCCGATCATCAGTCAGGACGTCATCTAAACATTGCCTTTATTAAAACATCCCAACAGAGCTAGTCGGCTAGGTAGCTGCTGGCCTCGGCTAGCCGGTTAGCTCTTCAAGACAAGCCGCCTCTGGAGAACAAAGGCGGCCGCACGACGACCCCGAACCCCCGGGGTTCAGATGAACGGCGGCCCGGTACGTCGTTCCGCGGGAGGCCCGGGGAGCGCGCTGGAGTCGCGTCTGCCCGGCAGAAAGGGGGAGAGGGCGGGTGGGCGGCGGGGAGAGAGGGGAGAGCCCCCCTAGCATAGAGGCGGCGAGGCGGACCCGAACAACGGTCACTAAACAGGAGAACGCAGCAGACCCCTGTGCTGAACCAGACCACGACCCGCGGCCTCGGGACCCCTACCTCCAGTGCCGTCTGAGTTTTCGTTTAAGCTGCCTGAAGAATCGTGGTGGCTCCCCACACAGCCACCCATGGATGTTCCGACCGCGCAGCCCCGGCTAGCTACCCCCCGGACCAGAGCTAGCCCCTCTTGTTTTGGTCCCCCTCCCTCCTCCTTCCCCCTCCCTTTCCCTCCCTCCCTTTTCTTCTCCTTGCTTCCTCTTCTTACTTCCTCTGCTCTTCCCTTCGGGACTCACGGAGGCCGTGCGGGGGAGTGGGCTCAGACATCACGACTGACGGGGCATAAGGAATGATCAGCGGACCCACGTCCCGCACCACCAGCAGGGGACCAACACCGGAGGACCGACACGACACCGGAGGAAAATTACCTCTGAAATAAAGCAGCACGGCCAACGCTTGGCATGTATCGAAGATGATACAGTGTACAAAATAAGAAAAAATATGTGGAGATCCGTTAAAGCAACACCATGAGTGTGTCCTCTATTTGCATACATGGATTAACATGAATGATAGGACTCGTTACTTTACATAGGCCTAGGTTTATGAACAAGAATGATGTAGGACTCTTTACTTCACACAGGCCTAGGTTTATGAACATAAATGATGTCGGACTTTCGAACTCATCCATGATCCCATTCATCTAATATTCGTTTATTCGTTGTTTTTGGTTGATTATTTCTCTGCTGTAACAGTGCTTTTTGGCAATAAATCTTATACCATTGGAAAACCTGTATAGTTCCCAGTTTCAAATGGTGCCCCATTTGTAAGGAACATGCACTTGTGGGATGAGCAGAAGAGCTGAGTATGTGGGATGCGCCCATGAAAAGTTTGACTAATCTTCTCAGCCAATGCCAACCAGTTTATTCTGCCATTGACTTGTTTGGTGTTTAGGGGATTGGATGATTGAAGTTTGAAAGAACAAGAAATATTGGCAATTAAACAATTGAATCATTTCACAAACAGGAGCCTCAGTAGCGTGTGGAAGAAACATACACAGCCACAACAGCCTGACACCTCCTCCTCATGCTGATCACCAACCTGGTCGCGCACTGCTGTGGGATGGCATCCCATTCTTCAACCAGCATTTGTCGCAAGTCAGCCATCGTGGTTGTGTTGGTCACTCTGGCACGAACAGCACGCCCAGGCTGATCCCACAAGTTTTCAATGGGGTTGAGGTCAGAACAGCTAGCAGGCCATTCCATCCTCTCCACTCCCACATTCTGGAGGGAGTCTCTGATAAACCCCGCCCTGTGGGGTTGAGCGTTGTCATCTTGGAGGATAGAGTTCGGTCCCAGACTGTGGAGATATGGGATTGCCACTGGTTGCAGAATCTCATCTGTATATCTATCTGCATTGCCTCCAATGATGTCAAGCCTTGTTTTTCCAGTGAGGGAGATGCCGCCCCACACCATCACACTGCCTCCACCAAAATATGTTATTCTATCGGTGCAGCAATCAGCATAGCGTTCTCCGCGTCTTCTCCACACTTTGACCCTACGATCCAACTTCCGTAGGCAGAATCTGGACTCATCACTGAACATAATGTTCCTCCACATGTTCAGGTTCCAGTGCATGTGTTGCCAACACCAGCGCAAACAGGCCTGACGGTGAGGGGCAGTCATGGCAGGACTCCTGGCAGCCCAATGAGACCATAGATTGGATGCGTGTAGTCTGTTCCGAATTGATACAGTCGCATAATGATCTACCAACTGTAGTTGTGTACTACATTAACACAATCTCGAAGAGATTGTGCTTATGGTTGTCGACTATAATCGACAACCATAAACTACATCAAATGAAAAGAGCAATCCACTTAAATTAAACACTTCTTTGGATGTCCATTAATAACATGTTCATTTAGTTTCCTCTTCTCTTTCTGTGGTTGTGTGTAATTGTATGTGTGTTTATCATCAGGGATCAAACAGAGGACCAGAATTTTCTGGTCAAATCCTGTCTCTCCTCTTTACTAAAGGGGACCTATAGGTCTACTTACTTTCCTTCTCCTCTCTTTCTTTCTTAACCTTTCTCTGAATTTCTGTAGCATCTGTTGAATCAAATTATTATCTAATCTAATCTTTTCACACCAGGCCTGCTGTATCCATGTATCCTATACATCAGAAGCATGTTTTAACTCTGAACTGGCTTGACAAATTTAAAGTCTCAATCCTGCCAGGAACCATAACCCAACATAGACATTGACCAATGAAAGCAAAGGAACCATAACCCAACACAGACCTCAACCAATCACAGCAACGGAACCATAACCCAACACAGACCTCAACCAATCACAGCAAAGGAACAATTAGCAAACACAGACCTCCACCAATCATAGCAAAGGAACCATATCCCACCACAGACCTCTACCTATCACAGCAAAGGAACCATAACCCAACACAGACCTCTACCAATCACAGCAAAGGAACCATAACCCATCACAGACCTCTACCAATCACAGCAAAGGAAACGTTACCCATCAGAGAGCTCTAAACAATCACAGCAAAGGAAACATAACCCAACACAGACCTCTACCAATCACAGCAAAGGAACCATAACCATCACAGATCTTTACCAATCAAAGCAAAGGAACCATAACCCAACACAGACCTCTACCAATCACAGCAAAGGAAACATTACCCATCAGAGAGCTCTAAACGATCACAGCAAAGGAACCATAACCCAACACAGACCTCTACCAATCACAGTAAAGGGGAACCCAACATATTTTAGCGTTCAAACCCTTTCTCATCAGGCTGTCCTGTCCCCTCTTATGGATTAACAATAAGAAATACAAGACATACACACACGCACACACACACAAGCACGAGCATGCGTGCACGCACAAACACACACACACACACACACACACACACACACACACACACACACACACACACACACACACACACGCACAAACATCGACAGCCCTTTATGACACTGTTGGTTGGCAGAAGGGTGTGGGGTTGTAAAGAAGAATGAGGATCACTAAACACAGAGATATAAGAGAGGTCAGGAGGTTAAAAGACCTTAGGGAGAGAAGGAGGTGGCATTTCTGTAATGTTGGTGGAGGTTATATATGTATAGAGTAAGCATAATATTGAATTGTATTATTTGTAATAAATTAATAATTATATTTTAACTGCAACTACAAAATAAATCAAATGACACCTTGAGATGTAGTGTGTGAGGAAAGGCTGGAGAATATCCTACAGTACTTAACCTTACCGCTTCACTCCACAAGTTTACTTGTGGAGTGATTTCCCTGGGGATTTCCCTGGGGATCAATGAAGTCCCCTGAGAATGGTCACAGGCTGGGTTTGTGATGTGAGCGAACCTCACACACACCCGCACAACCAATAAATCAATTAACCAATCAAATCTCAGGAAACTGCTGAAGGACTTCCAGAACGGGGCAGGAACTACAGCGGAGCAACACACACGCACACGCACACGCACGCACGCACGCACGCACGCACGCACGCACGCACGCACGCACGCACGCACGCACGCACGCACGCACGCACGCACGCACGCACGCACACACACACACACACACACACACACACACACACGGGCTCATGACTTTATGTATGTGTGTGTTCATCCTTTACTGATGCTGCCTCACGTTTCTATGGGCTCCTCAGGAACAAAGCATGGGGTAAGTTGACATTTACACAACATAAAACCATCACCATAGACGCATCAACCAGGACGTCAACATGAGGCTCTCCCAGCCTCCCAACCACACCTACTACCCGTTACTAGTGTCATCCATGCACAAATAAATGAGGAATAATGGTGAATATGTTGATTTAAATGGAACTAAAAGCTGTTTTAAGTACATAGGATAGTTCAAGTAAATGCATTTGAAAACAAAGAGCAACCAATGAAGAAGTCTCCTAGAGTGAAGGGCTGACCAGGGTATCAGACATGAAACGCCTCAGGACTAAGCTACACATGTTGTTGTAAAGTGTACAGAGTAGAATAAAGAGTACACGTTAAGTGTAGTTAGAGGATGAGATCAGGTTCCATTATACTGCTTATGGCCTTAAAGGTCCCATGGCATGCCACCAGTTTTGGAAATCTGCCCCATATGACATCACAGGTGGGCGTGTCTACCTACACACCTGGTGGCATGCCATGGGACCTTTAAAGGATGTAATAATGAGAGAGATAAGTTAACCTCAAAATGGAAATTCATGTTCTAATAGGGCCAGGAAGAAAGAGCGATGAAAGGGCGATAAAGAGATGTGATGGTAAGAAGGTCAGAGCTTGACGGCCTCTGCTCGGACTCATTTAGGCCATGGCCATTGCAGTGCTTTTGCATTGTTGAATCCTTCTGTTTGGATCCCTATAAGTCCCTTGTCTCTCTCTGCCTTTCTCTCTCCCCCTTTCTTTACATGGGCTCTAAACAGTTTAAAGTGATGGCAACAACAACCACAAATACAGGGATTTAATAATCAAGTTAGGAGAGGGTAATGGGTTCTGTTGAGGACAATAGAACTACAAACCTGATTGAGAGGAGACCGTTTTTGCCTGGGAGCAGATGGACTCTGTATGGTAATGTACATGTAATCAGAACATTTGTTTTCGACAGGTGGTGTCTTTCTATGTAGAGATGGAGAGAGAGAGAGAGAGAGAGAGAGAGAGAGAGAGAGAGAGAGAGAGAGAGAGAGAGGGAGAGAGAACAATATGAATAACCCGTGAGCACTTCATAACAGATTGAAACAGATCTATAAATGTTTAGAGAGTCTGTATTTATGATGAGAGCACACAAGCACGTGGACGCAAACGCACAGACAGCAAGATGGAATGAGAGGAACGTCAGAGAGAGAAAGAGGAGGAGAGACACCAAATATGTTGAAGAAGGACGGAGCGAGAGGGAGGAGGAAGCAGACTCTGGTTTATATCTGATCCTCGGAGCATCAAAAGGTCAGCTTCTGGAGGGGAACTCTGACACAATGTGTGCTGTAAAACCAAGGGGCCCTAATCCCAGGGCAGAGGACCTAAACCTAGGGGAACTAAGCCCAAGGGTCCTAAGCCCAGCGGCAACATTGTATTTGGTTCAAGGTGCACTATGTCACTCTTCCACTGCGGCTCTTTGCTCCACACTAATTTTAAATATGGACCATAACGTTCAGGACGAAAACGTCTCTTAAGAATAAAAGTTATAAAACGTACCAGTTCACTAGTCAATCCATCCAGAGAATGTACCCTTAAAATACTTAATTTCTGGTCAAACTGACTCCAGTTCCCGCCACAAGGCGGTGCTGATGAGAACACTCACCGTTTCATTACCTTAGAACAGGGGTACTCAAATCAAATCTTGAAGGTCCACAAATACAATTTTCCAAAGGTCAGAGGTCCTTTCATTAAAGTCCATTAAAAGCAAAAATGAAATGATCATTGGTGAATTGGCTGCGGTATTTGTTTTTCACCATGTCATTGTGGAAAATGCAGACTCACAACTGTAGAATGAGCCAAACATTGTGAGAATGTGCGGTGCTATTTTGTGCCGGATAGGGAACTTAGCTGCAGTAACCATCTGTCCAGAAGGTGCATCACATTCAGCCTCTTTCAGTGCAAGGCTTTCTTGGAGGTCAATCAACTCACTTTGCAGAGAAGCAGCACTGGCCCATGGAAAGATGTGTTCTGCTTCTTCAGAGAAGTCTGACATTTATGATCAGAGAGGGGTTTTCAATGAACAGTAGGACTTGTTTTCCTAATGTGAAGTCATCGAAGCGGCTCTTAAAATTCTACATCAGCTTCTCCAGGAATTTCACATGATTCTGAGGATGTCCTTCTCCTTTGGTCTGTTCCAAACGTTTTAGGAAGTGGAACAGTCCCTCCTGTAGGTAAAAACACAATAATTAATGATGAGCACTTCATAAAAGAAAGGTGTTCATTGGAATCCAGGGAATGTGTATGGCAGAAAAGGCTTACCTGCAGGTCACTTGTGAAAACCTCCAGTTTCCTCTGGAAAGCAAACACTGCTGACATCATCTCACACACTGTGTTCTTTCCTTGTAGTTTGAGATTTAGATCATTGAAATGGGATGTTGTATCAGCCAATTATGCAACAGCTTCCATCTTTTCTTCAAGTCCATGAACTCTTTTGCCTTTACAATCTTTTGCTCTGATAGAAACACTTGCAGCTCTTTCCTAATGGCCCAAAAACGCTCGAGAACCTTGCCTTTGCTCAGGCATCTCACATTGTTGTGCAGGAGCTAATCATCAAAAGTTGCATTGATCTCTGTCAGGAATGTGCGAAGCAAACGATCTTCTGCAGGGCAGAAGATGCTACCGAGAAGTTGATGAGTCGCATCACTGTTGTCATGATTTCAGAGTACGTTTCTCCAAGACTTGCACAAAGGATAGACTGGTGGATTATGCAGTGGCATGATATCAGGTCAGGATGGGGATTATTCAGGATGAACCAGCCCTCTCTCTCTCCCCATCGTGGCTGGAGCTCCATCAGTCGCAATTGACATCACGTTCTTCAAATCAATCCCTCATTCATTCAGCATTTCCATTACTGCCTCATAAATGTCTTCCCCCCCTTGTGTGCACACTGAGGTTTGTTAGGCCCAAAGCATCTTCCACAAACTCCCCTTTTGCCTCATCATAATACCTCACAAACACCAGCAACTGCGCATTGTCAGTGGTGTCAGTGGACTCATCCACTGCTAATGCAATGCACAGTGCATTTTTCATTCCATCACTCAGCTTTTTCATAAAATCATCAGCCAGTATTTCTGTTCTTCTTGTAGCTGTTAGACGGGAATTTGCTTGATTTTATTGATAATTTCTTATTTTTGTTTCCCCTCAAACTTCCCATCACTTTGGTCATACATTCTTTAATTATTTCTGCGTCTGAAAATGCCTTTTTGTGTTTACCTAACACCCACGCTACTCTGAGTGAGGCCTCAGTTGCTTCTTCTCTCGTCGTTAATCCAACGAGAATTCTGCTTGCAGACTCATAGGACAGTTTCATCCCATTGATTTTAGCTGTTTTAAGCTCTGCATTTTGAGGCTAGGATACTTCAAAATAAGTGTGCTTTGTTTCATAGTGGCGTTTTATATTGCCACTCTTCACAATAGCTACCTTTTCTTGGCATAGGAGGCACATCGGTTTTGTGGCCATTGGGGGAAGGATGAACGCATATTTTTTGGTCCATTCATCTTTGAATTTACGATTTTCCCTGTCAACTATTCTTTTGCTCTTTGAACATGCCATTTTTGTTATCTCGTTCAATCTTTTGATAGCCTATTGAAAATCAACTGCTTACGTATCTAACTAACTGTTGACAAAGCTGTCTTTACGAAACTGGTTCACTTCTGCAATGTCAATCTCAATCTGACCTTTCAAACCGTCGCTGACTGTGAGTGGACCAAAGCAAAGTGGACGAATCACAGACGAATCACGCTCACCGATGGGTTGACCAATTGTGTTGGGCTACGTTCGGCTGCTCAGTGCTTGCATTAAAGAAAGCTGAGATTTTCTAGTCGCCGTGATGTCTCGCAGGTAATACAAATAATTAATATGGAAATTATAATTTGTGGTTCGGTCGCCTTAGAGGATCCACGCCTTAGAGAGACATTATTTTCCTCATATATATTTACCATTTCAAATAAATACTTTGACTTTACTGCTGTATAATTACAGTGGGCACACAAGTGTATGTACATATGTAACAATTCCCTCCCTAACAGCTGTGAGGTCGAGCTACAGGTCCGGTTTGTCATGACCTTGATAGTACACACACATACACACACGCACAAACACACACAGGCACAGGAAATGTATGTTTTTGTTGCAAGACGTGAAGCATTTATGTAGTACGATGCCAAATACACCTCAAAACAGTATAAACCTCCTCCCTTCATCTACACTACAGCATTCAGAGAGGCAACCTCCACCTTCAGCTGCACCACAGGGTAAAGCTCCACCCTCCAGCTGCACTACAGTATACAGGGTAAAGCTCCACCGTCCAGCTGCACCACAGTATACAGGGTAAAGCTTCACCCTTCAGCTGCACTACAGTATACAGGGTAAAGCTCCACCCTTCAGCTGCACCACAGTATACAGGGTAAAGCTCCACCCTTCAGCTGCACTACAGTATACAGGGTTAACCTCCACCCTTCAGCTGCACCACAATATACAGGGTAAAGCTCCACCCTTCAGCTGCATCACAGTATACAGGGTAAAGCTCCACCCTTCAGCTGCACCACAGTATACAGGGTAAAGCTCCACCCTTCAGCTGCACCACAGTATACAGGGTAAAGCTCAACCCTTCAGCTGCACCACAGTATACAGGGTAAAGCTCCACCCTTCAGCTGCACCACAGTATACAGGGTAAAGCTCCACCCTTCAGCTGCACCACAGTATACAGGGTAAAGCTCAACCCTTCAGCTGCACCACAGTATACAGGGTAAACCTCCACGCTTCAGCTGCACCACAGTATACAGGGTAAAGCTCCACCCTTCAGCTGCAGTATTCAGCTTCCAGATAACTCCTATCCTCTATGCCTTATTTGCCTGTCTATCTATTTGGTCAAATCCTACATTGAATGTAAATAACTAACAGAGAAGATAATGATGGACTGTTGGGCAAATGTTTCCGGTGTAACAAACAGGCTCTTGTGCAGCTCACGTGATAAAAAGCCATTCATTTAGCCCTAGGGCCTTTTCCTGCTCACCTATTGCTCGTGTCTTGTTTAAACATAACTTAAATAAATAAACATTGTGTAAAAAACGTTTTTAAAGCTTTGGAGGTGCATGGATCACACTGGTATGTAAACAATAGAACACCTGTACAACCTTTGAATACTATGCATTGAAGTGCTTCCTTGTGAACCTTGATTCCTACACTCAAATATCTTTTAATTGTAGATAGTTGAGGGTGTGTTTTTTAAGATCACAGTTAAGACAAAACTCTATAAATATAATTTTGCCTGCCTTATTTAGACCACATGATATTCAAGCTCTCATCTGTACCTCATTGGACAACATGACTCTGGCTTCATTGTGAGAATGTGTGTATGAATGTTTGTAAGTCGCTTGGAATAATAGCAACTGCTAAATGACCCAATTGTAAATGTAATACAGTGGTCAACACTTTGTGAAATTGTATGGGTCTGAGGTAAGTCAGACCCTGTAGGCTTGGCTTATCAACCATTCCTCCCACACCAATAGACTGAATTGTTCCTGGATTTCAGCAGATGCTTCATGAACAATCTCCAGAGGGCAAGCTCCTTTACCTCGTGTCTCTGAATAAACCACGTGTTAAACATTTACCAGGCTCTGGTACCACAAATGCTCTCACATACTATGTGCTGCTTATGTCATTTTGTGGGTTGGGCACTCAGACACTAATTGTGTAATCATTGGAAAGCTTATGTGTAACTGAATGTCTGGATGGATTTCTACACCATATCTGCTGCAGCACAGTTTAGTTTAAGTTCATCTTGTTTATATCGAACCATTCAGTACTGTAAATATTACAGTGGGTTTGTCACCCTGAATGCTATGCAGAGCCTGATTAAGGATATGGACGTTCAGGGGAAAATGAAAGTCAAGGAAGCACAATATGTATAAAAAATCATCAGGGGACAGTTGAGCCTGGTTTACTCATGGACTGCATCATAACTCTTTTAACACTGACGACAAATTCAATAGTTACGGTAATGACTGAATGAAGTAACTGGGAACAATCTATTCAAAGTGCGGAAGCATGGTAAATGTTTTAAAAGCCATTGCATTTATGTAACCACCTTTGAATTCATAGCGTTGAATTATTATACTTTGAAAACAAGGTTAATTCACCTCTTTGAAATTAGAATATGGCCTTTCAAGTTTTTCCATTTCAGAAACACAATGTTAACTTATTTAAACTAACAAATCAAGTTTCAGATATTCAAAATATGATCACCCATATCCAAGTGGTGAAAATACAAGTCAGAAAATTCAAGCCATACAAATACAAACGGAAGTAGCAAAATATTCAGAGCTTATCAGAGTGCGGTCTGTCCGTTATGTGATCAGAGAAAACGGCTTGAGAAATAAACCCAAAGATGGCGAACTACGACTGCGCTCCTGCAAATTGTCTGGTTTGTGTCATTCATGTAATCTCAGAATCAGAGCCTAATAGAATTGGGGGGTTTCCAGTCTTTCGCTCTTCTCTCCTACCAGAGGTGCAGGGGACGTCAGCCGCCACTGAACCCCACCACCCCTCTCTCAGCCGTCCAATCACCTCCGCGCAGCGACGCCCCTCCTGCCCCGCCTGAGGCACAGGATCTCCTGGAAGGCGTGCCTGAAGTCGGCGCTGCGGCAGTAGATGAGGGGGTTGAAGGCTGAGTTGGAGTAGCCCAGCCAGTTGAGGAGCCTGTAGGGGATCCACACGTTCCCCAGGTCAAGGAAGGTCATGAGGATGTTGAGGATGAAGAAGGGCAGCCAGCAGAGCGTGAAGGTGCCCATTATAATCCCCAGAGTCTTCACTGCCTTGTGTTCCTTCAGTGAGAATTTATGGCGTCTCGGGGCCAGAATCTTAGCCCCGCCCTTGTCTGTTTTGGAGGTCAACGCCTCTCCGTGTCCGCCACGTCCGTTCATGAGTGCCTTTCCCCCTCCTTCCTTCACCCCTCCTCCTCTGGCCCTTGCCTGCCACTCGCACGTGTTGCTCACATGTTCCTCCTCCTCCCCCTCCTCCCCTTCCTCCTCCTCCTCCTCCTCTTCCTCCTCCTCTTCCTCTTCCTCTTCCTCTACCTCCTCACACCTCCTGGACTCCACGGCGGCGGCCTTCCGCAGAGACTCGGCGGCGGTGGAGACGCGGCGCAGGTGGCTGAAGCGCTGCTGCCGGCTCCGGATCTGGGCCAGCTGTCTGCGGGCCTCCTGGAAGACCCTCGCGTACGTGAAGATCATGACCAGCAGGGGCAGGTAGAAGGACACCATGGAGGAGGAGACGGCGTACGCCATGTTGGTGTTGAAGTCGCAGCAGCTGGGGTCCTGGAGGCAGCGCCTGGCCTCGGCCCCCTCCGAGACCCACCACTCCATGTGGATGGGCAGGAAGGAGATAAGGAAGGCCACCACCCAGACCCCCAGCACCACGACCAGGGCCCGGCGCCTGCTCCCCCACGACGGGGAGGACAGATAAGCACAGCACAAAACCACTGGTCAGCATCAACGTGAACATGACACATTGAGACCCACCATGTCAAGGCATCCTTAACCGCAGTAATGCACTGAGAGTAGGGGTGTAACAGTACACAAAAGTCACGGTACGGTACGTACCTCGGTTTTTAAGTCACGGTACGGTACGGTACGATACGGTTAATAGTTAAGGGGAAAATTTAAAATAACTGCTTGTTTCTCAACCCGTAGATAAGCAGCAATAAAAACACCAATAAACTTGGATATGGCATTTGCATTTCTGAATTCCCTGACAGGGGTTGTTGAAATAGTTTTGTGAGCTGGGTTTGCACAGCTCGTCTTTTTTTCTCACAGCAACGGTGATAGTAACACCTGGATGGTGCCTTTTCAAATGCGTGTGCATGTTAAAGGGCTGTACGTAGACACGGAGAGCCCCCTCCATGGTCGGATGGCCTGTCGTAGACCCTCTCCGTAGCTTACGTGCGCATCCAATATTTTTCATCATTTCCTGAATCACTTCCTCGGTTTGACTTTGCACCGCAATTACTTTGTACATTGTTTACTTTGCACCAGGACCAATAAAACACCAAATAAGATTTGAAAAGCTTTGGAAGTTTATTTACAACACTGTTTGCATGGTTTGTAGTCAACATAGATCGGGCGGCGAATTGCATTGCGCTTCCGAAATCCTGACTCAGAGCTGCTGAGCGGATTACGGAGTCGGAGTAGTATACTGTACTTTGGCTAAACGGTCCGGGTGGAACTCCGACTTCAAGTTTTAAATTCCGCATCGCAAAACAAGCCTTTACATTCACCATATTAAAGGGGTAGTTCGGAATTTTGGACATAGGGCCTGATTCCCAAGTGAGCTTTGGTATTCTTTATCACTGGAGACAGTTTTCAACCCATTTCATTCAGTCTTTCTAGTTGCAGAGTTTGCTGGTGCTAGGCTAGCGCACGTCAACGGGCAATGCTAGCCTACTATTAAAAACTATTAAAAAAAGTGTTACCCACTCCACAGTACACCCGAGGTAAATAAATTATAACGCCAGACTATAGATTTAAATGTCTGTGTTGATAGAATAATGTTAGAAATAAAACTAACCTTGCATCGCATGAATCATCGAGGGACTACTTTCCCAGCAGAGGCGGAATTTTACTATGCGCCGGTTAGTTTTGTAACCGAATCACGACAGAAGAACGTAAACAGAGAATCGTGGGACAGAAGCGCAATTGAACGACAAGGCAACATGGTGGTTCAGTGTGCTTTTAGAAATTGTAGAAATATACGCTACAGATGGGCACCACAAAGTTTCCAACAATTTCCAGTGCGAGATCCAGAAAGGACTCAACTGTGGCTTGTTGCTAGTGGCTTGGACGTCAAAACACCAGCTCGTACATGTACGGTTGGTTGGATACAACAAATTCCTCATAATCGTCTTCAAAAGCAAATGCATCGCTAAGTCCTCCAAACGTGGCCATATCTTGTTAATTGAATACGCTAATAGAATTCCTTCGTTCACTGTACTCTGCGTTTGTAGCAATGACAGCGGCAGGTAAACAAACTAGAGCCGGTAACCTAGGTATCAGTCCGCCGCTGCCGTAGCCTACTACCAGGAATATAACACTGCTGCTGTGACCCAGCAATTCCCTCAAAATGCAATGCAATGCAAGGTTGGTTTTATTTCTAACATTATTCTATAAACAGACATTTAAATTTATAGTCTGTCGTTATAATTGATTTACCTCGGGTGTACTGTGGAGTGGGTAAGACTGTTTTTAATAGCAGGCTAGCATTGCCCGTTGACGTGCGCTAGCCTAGCACGAGCGAACTCTGCAACTAGAAAGACTGAATGAAATGGGTTGAAAACTGTCTCCAGTGATAAAGAATACCAAAGCTCACTTGGGAATCAGGCCCTATGTCCAAAATTCCGAACTACCCCTTTAACGCTATGTACGCCACATTTACGAACCGCGGTAGACCTCTGTAACCGCACCGAAGTGCCTGTACTGTGGCGGTTCGGTACAAATACGTGTACCGTTACACCCCTAACTGAGAGTGTTTCGTAAACGACGATAAACGTTTGCTTGCAAACAGGGGTGGACTGGCAATCTGGCATACCGGGCATCGTCCCGGTGGGCCGTTGACCCAATGTGGGCCGGTACGGTCCGCTATGTTTTTTTTTTTTCTCTCTCTCTAAATTCCCTCCAATTGGGCCGGCCAATGGGCTACAGAGGGCTAGCAGTGTGTGGCCAGCATCGACACATATTATTGGTCTATGTTTGTCCTTGTCAATCAATCATGGGCTGACAGGCTCAGAGAGCCCTGACAGTGCTGTCAATCACAACACAAACCAGGGTGGGCTGGACCTCATGGCATGGGCCGGAGTCGTGGGAGTCGGGACGGAGCTGAAAATGGATAAGCGTAAGAAACGCCCGGATGGCGCTGAAAAACTGCGACTCTCTGGAGGTGGAAGCTGCTAAATGTTCAAAATGTACAAACCTATTTGGTGCCGGGATCAACACCCCAGCTGGTGCTGCTGCGCCGGGAGACGAGCGAGTGGAGGCATATATGCTAAGTAACGTTAGCCTGGGGCTAGCTAGGCTACATTTTGAGAAATGTCCAAAACAAAACGTTTTTACATTGAATGTGATTCAATTCAATTGAATTCAAAGTGTTTATTGTCATATGCACAAAAGAGATGTTCTCAGTTGTACAATGAAATTAGGTGATTTGATGTGAAGTAATTAACTGCATACTTGTGACAACATATTAGCGAGAGTTGAAGGGCTGTGACTGTTGGTAGTTGTGGTTTAAATATGCCGAATTGTGATATTATGGGTTATTGTTCAGATGATTTAGCATTGCTAACGGCTTCTAACGTCAGCAGTCTCTTGTTGCCATAGCATCAGTAAACATTGACATGGACTAATGAGCTGTAAATGGAGATGCAGAATCATGTTGTATTGTAAATACAGATGAGATACTTTGAATTTTAGCACAAAATACAAGTAAACCAATAGGAAATAATTTGTTTAATTTGCAATATTTGCCATTGAATTTATTGTAATCTTTCAATTCATTTATTGTTTACTGAGGTGATGATTATTTAATGTGGTGAGAGGAATGCAATATGTATATGTTTAAAGGTTTATGTGAAGAAACATACTATATGTGTGATAAAATGACAATTGGTCATTCATAAATGTCTCTTTATATTCTCTGCTACCATCATCTCCTGTCAAACAGGTTTTCCTGACCTAATATAAGTTATTCTATGATATATGAGAGAGAGAGAGAGAGAGAGAGAGAGAGAGAGAGAGAGAGAGAGAGAGAGAGAGAGAGAGAGAGAGAGAGAGAGAGAGAGAGAGAGAGAGAGAGAGAGATATTCGTCTTGACTTTGCGAGTTTACTATGCAACTTGTTTGCAACCTATTTCCTGGTTGAAGATTTTCATATTGATGATTTTAATTTCAAACATCTGCATTTCTTTTAAGTTCAATTAACAGTTATGCAGGTAGGCCTTAGGGCTCTTTTGAGAATTAAGTCATCCTTCATGATAGATACATTTGTTCACTAAGTGTCACTACGTCACAAAAAGTCTACATGGCTATACTTGTCACTCAGTACACAGATACTGAGTACAAGTTCTGTTTGCTGTTTCTTTCAGGTCATGAATTTGGTCATGACCTAGTGTAGCTGGCTGGCTGCGGACGAGGAAGTAGGGCAATATATATATTGCCCTAAATATAACCATAAATAGAGAACTGATATTTTTTGTTTTTATCTATGGCTGTGTGAAAAAGTCTATTGTCTAATATGAGAATGCATATCTGTTCAGACCTGTAATTCATCTCTTAGACTTTATCTCACAGCTACATATAAAATAAATTCAATTCTCTATTTATGGTTTCACAATGACTGAGTCACAGTTGAAACCAATGAGTTTCAGCTCTAATGCTGCTACTGTCTGTAATATGTTTCTATTCAGATTTTTGTCCGAATATTCGAATACTCGTTCCAGAAAAAAACACCATCAAAAACAACATTAATAATCCCTATATACTCCCTTGAACCGATTTTGACAGTATCTGCATATTTTGTTGAAGATTTAATAGCTTTTGAACGTTAATTAGTAGGCCTAAGTAGGTTGAAGTTCCTTAGTTTTTCCCCGTGAAAGCGAACAGCTGTTGCTCCGTTCCAAATCAGCTGTTCTCTGCCATCTCAGCCCTTACGAGAGCTTTTCAATTCATCCTGGAACGTGCATCTTTTCAGGGAATTTGTACAGTAAATCCATAACAAATACCGAATATTGATTGTCTTATGTGTCCATATTATATCCATTATATTGACCGGGTATTCCCAAGACGCTCACGCTCTGCAGCAAGCCAGTCACAGTTGATTGGCGCGGCGCTGTACAGCGAACGTAAACAAACAACTAAGCTAAGGTTTTAAGTATTACTTTTCCTCCAGAGATCCCGCTAATGTTGTGTTATAAAGTAAAGGGAAACAAGATATCTATTCTTCCTCCACCTCTCTCGCTTCTCTGCTTGGTGTCGCTGACGCTTATAGTTTGCCTCCCTCGCTCTGTTAACGTCACGTAGGCCTACGTGGCAAAAAAAAACAACGAAGCTCCGAATACTGATTTAAGCTTTGAATACTAATTTTCCGAACGAGTATTCGAATATTCGAATAATTCGGGCCAGCCCTAGCCGTGACCCGCGGGATAAACAACGGCAGCGCCCATCGTGCTGGGATAACAAAATGACACCAGCGGCCTTCTGAGAGATCAAACAGACGGCAGGAAGGAGAATTGCCCAGGAAGACCACAGCGAGGCCTGAGGTTTGCAGAAACACCACCTATGCAGCTTCCCCATACAGAAACACCACCTAAACAGCTTCACCAGGAAGAAACAGCACCTACCAAGGTTCCCCAGGTAGAAACACCACCTTCCTAGCTTTACCATTTAGAAACACCAACTGTCCAGCTTCACCAGGTAGAAACAGAAACCCTAACACACCCAGCTTCACCAGGTAGAAACAACACCGACCAGCTTCACCAGATGGAAACACCACCCAACTCAGCTCAACCAGGTAGAAACACCACCTTCCAAGCTTCACCAAGTAAAGTGCTTTGAAGCTAAGGAGCTCAGTCATGACAGCGCCTATGGTTGATATATTTATGTTCTGTCTCTACGTATTATGTATCCATGACCGGCCATGGAGAGGGCAATCGATTACCATTTCTGCAATCAGCAGATAAAATGCCAAAATACATCATATGGAGCTGAACCTGCCACCTGGGACCAAACCCAAAGAAGCATCCATTGCCACGCGCCCCCTATAGGCCCTTCAGTGAACTACACACGCTTCTGGAACGGACCACACAAACACAAGGCTCACCTGGTGAGCAGCATGGGGTAGCGCAGGGGCGAGGTGATGGCCAGGTAGCGGTCCAGAGCGATCACGCACAGCGTCTCGATGCTGGCCGTCACGCACAGCACGTCGGACGCCGTCCACAGCTCGCAGAACAGGGTGCCGAAGCGCCAGACGCCCAGCAGGACGTAGCTGGAGCCGAAGGGCACCACCACCACGCCCATGATGAGGTCGGCCACCGCCAGCGAGGCGATGAACAGGTTGGTGATTGTCTGCAGCCGCTGGAAGCGCAGGATGGCCGTGATCACCAACACGTTCCCTGGAGGGGTCGAGGACGAGCATCGATCACTATGTGGAGAGTTCTCACTTCAAGGAAATAGTTCTACTGAAGACAGTTCCTCATCACTGTTTTGGACATTGAAACAGTACGCTGATATGGTACAATATACCCCTTTTAACAGAGGCTCAATCAAAGGACAGACACAGGTGTCCCTAAACACTGTGGGTCTGCTCCTTGTACCAGGGCACAGGGACCGGACTTCACTAGTTTGGTCTTCTACCCGTGTCCTGGAACGTAAAACTAGGGTGACAAAATGTGTCATTACACATGTAAAATGGCAATTTTAGTCAACCGGTAGACATACCAAGGACTATGGCCAGCACCAGAACTGACAAGACAGCTCCCAGTAGAACTATCTCTGCCTCCGTGTACTTTGCTGGTCCGGACCCGTTACGATGGGAGGAATTGGTGTATTGTGATTGGTAGGTCAAAGGTAAAGCAGAAGTACTCTCCATCACCTGTCATTATAGAACACAACATCAAAGAGAGCAACAAATCGATTTAATGATGCTGTAGGTTAGACCTAAGGGCTAATATTGTAATTTGTTGCAATAATTATTAATTAGTTAAGTGCCATAGCCATCTGTCTATTACTTGCTAACCCTTCCCTGATTGGTCCTGGGACTCCATTAGGTCTGTCCTTCAAAGTTGCCTGAAGGATTAACGAGAGAGCAGTGATGGAAGGGAGGGTTCTTTTATTGTTTAGCTTCCTCCACACTCTCCTCTCATCTTGTTCTCTACAACCCCCTGACCTCAACGACAGCCCCTTTAACACCCAGAGAGGAAAGGTATTGTTTGTGTTTGCTGAACCCGTAGGCCAGGCTTTTCCCCGTCGGCTGTTGATGAGGTTAAGGTAACAACCGCGGCATTACTGTTACTGTTACATAATGAACATGGACAAAACAAGACGTAAACAAACCTAGTTTGAAATTACAACTAGCGACCAGCCAGAAACGCTTTAATTTCATCATGGTATGCTAAGATGGGGCTTAGATAAAGGAGCTTTAAACAGAGCCGGGTTGAGTGGGGCTCTTAGACTCCAAGTACACACATTACGACAATGGACATGTAAAACATGCAAATCATAAGCAAAATGAAAAAAAAACCTGTCTGCGTGTGTGTGTGTGTGTGTATGTGTGTGTTTATTGTTGCGTCAATTCTGTGTTCTATTATTGCCAATGGCACTAAGCAATGCAAATGCAAAGTGCAGAAATAGTCAAAAATTAAATGCGCTCCAAACATAGATAGAGGAAGAGAAACTGAGAGAGCAAGAGAGAGAGAGAGAGAGAGAGAGAGAGAGAGAGAGAGAGAGAGAGAGAGAGAGAGAGAGAGAGAGAGGGAGAGGGAGAGAGAGAGAGAGAGAGAGAGAGGGAGAGAGAGAGAGAGAGAGAGAGAGAGAGCAAGGGAGGGGGAGAGAAAGAGATAGAGGAAAAGAGAACAAGTGAGAGCAGGGGAGGGAGAGAGATAGAGGAAGAAAGAGTGAGAAAGAGAGAGGAAGGGAGAGTGTGCGAGAGAGAGAGAGAGAGAGAGAGAGAGAGAGAGAGAGAGAGAGAGAGAGAGAGAGAGAGGAAGCTAGAATGAGTGAGAGAGCAACAACACATATTGTTGTTAATCACTTGGCCGTACTCACTGCAAATGTAATGGGAATTCAATCTCACTCTAGCTTCTTCCTTCAATGAATTCTGTAAAAACAAGGCACACACAAACACACACAAACAGACAGACACCTGCACACATACACACACAAACACATACAACATATACAAACAAACACACAGACCCAGATACAGCCATACGACAAACACACATTACTATTAGTCCCTATTACTATTCTATTTATATTCTCTGAGCAATATCGGCTTTCGATAAGCACAGAAATGAACACA
>NC_079418.1:16536130-16561130 GCF_026213295.1 Gadus chalcogrammus
TGTGTGTGTGTGTGTGTGTGTGTGTGTGTGCGTGTGTGTGCGTGTGTGTGAGTGTGGTGTGCTTGAGTGGATGAGTGTGTGCGTGTGTGTGTTTGTGAAGATAAACACATCCTTCCTGACAGTCAGCAGCATGCATAATTATTTGATCTCTCTATTTCTTCCTATGAGAATCGCACCCATCTGTAGACCACTTATTGAATGCTTTGTAAAGAGAAATCAATGCCTTGTTAAAGGTTATGATAGTGGAGAAAAAGCATAGCTTTACGCAGCGTAACTGAGAGGTGAATAAAAGAGGAATTGAGCACAAGCTTCCTGCTCAGACAACCACACATTAACTTATTAATACACTGATAGATGAACAGGAACATTGAAGGACAAATCTTTCAATGTTCTGATTTTTCATAAAGTGCTTAATGCTGTCTTCAGTACATCACCGAAGAACAAAAGATACATCTTGGCCTTTCTTTTATTCCAATCACACTTGCTTTAGGTGGAGACAAAGTAGAAATATGCACATTCAAATATGATGAGGTGCTTTAAATATGATATTCATTGGGCTGGTTGCTCTCTTTTTAAGTGGGTATCATGGATAGATTTGTCTTCTGATTGTTTTCTCAGGACATGAGCCAATTTGATTGAGCGCCAATCCGTGAGTGGCAAGTCTCCTCAGCAGTATTTGCATAGAACTCTGAAGAATAAGTCCCGCCTCCAGGGCTCCCTCGGTCAAATATCTATGGGAAATAACATGGCATTTTTGAATAATCATGCATAACAAACTCTGTAGGTGGCGAAGAAGCAAAAGCTGCGTCACATTTTGAAGTACACACTTTTTTCATCTAGTTTCCACTGGGGTATTGGATTGTCGGTGCCGTAAAAGTAGTTAACTGTTATGAAGAAGGATTATGCGGATCTGCGCAGACTAATTAGAACGTCATGAATCTCCGAGTCCAGGTTGCATAGCAACGGCAATGTTTCATAGTTCAGTTGCACTATAGCCCGCCTACCAAGGTGGCACCAAAGCTCTTTGTTCATGTGTGAAATCGATCAAATCGATCTAAAACAGCCAAAAAAACCTTAACACGATCAAACAAAAAAGTAAAGTCGTGGAGAAAAGAGGCTGAACCACGCCAGCGATTAACTTTGTGTGTTTGTGTGTGTGTGTGTGTGTGTGTGTGTGTGTGTGTGTGTGTGTGTGTGTGTGTGTGTGTGTGTGTGTGTGTGTGTGTGTGTGTGTGTGTGTTTGTGTGTATATGTGTGTGTGTGTGTGTGTGTGTGTGTGTGTGTGTGTGTGTGTGTGTGTGTGTGTGTGTGTGTGTGCGTGCGTGTCTGGTGTATGTATGTGTTTGTGTGTTTGTGTGTGTTTGCTTGGTAACAGGTAAGGGAAGGGCATGGACTGTGGTTTTAGAGATTTGAGATGTCTGTGAAGATAAACAGATCCTTCCTGACAGTCAGCACATATTGCATAGTTATTTGATCTCTCTATTTCATCCCATGAGAATCACACGCCATCTATATACCACCTATTGAATCCTTTGTAAAAGGATATCACAGCCTCGTTAAAGGTTATGATAGCGGAGAATAAGCACCCAGCTATCTCAAACGTATTGCAGTTTAGGCAGCGAAACTGAGACGTGATTAAAAGAGGAATTGAGTACAATCTTCCTCTTCAAACAACCACAATTTTCACTTATTAATACACTGATAGATGAACAGAGTGCACTATCTTATCTCCATGGTTACGACTGACCAAAACATAAACAGGAACATGCAAGGACAAATCTTTCAATGTCCAGCTGCGGCCCGCGCAGCTCAAGCTGAGTCATGGTTTTCCAATGACCATAAAGGAAGTGGCTGTTTGTCCTTCCCCTCGCTGGGGTTGGACAAAGAGAGACACCACAGATACACGTGTGTGCGTATGAACACAGACACTGAGTTCAAAGACGCCCTTCACCTACAGTAAAACTCTGACACAAAGACCTACCTCCTTATTCTGCATGTGACAGCATTCCAGGAATAATGGAATTGAGTCAATTGTTTTCTCATTTTCACATTTAAGTCCCTTCTGTTCCTACCACTACCAAGGTACATGTTTCTCAGAAACCACGCCAAAGGGGATGTCACAGCAGAAACAAAAAAGAAAAAAGTTCCTTTCGAGCTGCAAAAGTCTGCAGACGACTGCGGTTCTTTCGGCGGCCGCCATCTTGGCCCTTCTATGTGCTTCATTGGTTTTTAGTGCCGTAACACACGGTGTGCTGTGCTTTTCCACTGGCTTGGAACACATTCACTGTGCACTCACACATACATGCACATGCATACACACTCAAACACATGACCACACATACACACAAATATATATATATATAGATGTCTGCTCGCACTAACAAACAAATACAGACATACACACTCCCACACTAACCCGTATATTTGCATATTTGCTTGGCACAAAATAACCCACATGCACACACACAGACACACAAGTACAAACCCATCAATAATTCCTGTTGGATTGGTTTATGTCAGATGCAAAGGAATAGAATTGAATAATGCGCCCCTGTAGCGTGTAAAGGTAACTGTCATTCAGGTGTAATACTGGGTTCTCATTGGATTATCTTTCCATCTAAAGAGCTGATAGCAATAGGATTAACGAGCTGCACATACACCCACGCACCGTCCCGAACAGTTCACACCCAAACACACACACACACACACACACACACACACACGCGCGCGCGCGCACACGCACGCACGCACGCACGCACGCACGCACGCACACACACACACACACACACACACACACACACACACACACACACACACACACACACACACACACACACACACACACACGCACGCACGCACGCACGCACACACACACACACACACACACACACTCACTCACACACATAAGGGAGTGCAAGGAAAATAATCTGGCAGTTACTTAAATCAAATCGAATTAAACTGTTAATTAAAAACGAATCATTGACTAATGGTGTTCATGTTAACTAAGATAATGGTGTTTATTTTAACTAAGATAATTGTGTTTATGTTAACTAAGATAATGGTGTTCAAGGAACTAAGATAATGGTGTTCATTATAACTAAGATAATGGTGTTCATGGAACTAAGATAATGGTGTTCATGTTTACCAAGATTATGGTGTTCATGGCACTAAGATAATGGTGTACATGTTAACTAAGATAATGGTGTTCATGGAACTAAGATAATGGTGTTCATGTTAACTAAGATAATGGTGTTCATGTTAACTAAGATAATGGTGTTCATGTTAGTTACAGTTTATGCCCTTGCTTGAACATGTTTTGCAAAACTTGGCTCATTGTGTCAAAACTCAACATACAAGCCAATAAGACACAACAATTGCAACTATACCATTCACATCTATGTCAAATTGAAACTCTGCCATCGAAAACCTAACAATCCTTTGTCAAAATGTCACTGATGACAAAATGCACTTTCAGATCCACAGCAACACGCCAGTCTACTTTATATAAAACACCGCAGTCTTCCACATTCACTGTTTTTATTCTGTTCCACAGAAGGCATGTTTTCCTAACAACCAACAAATCAAATACTCAATATACTGTACATTGCATTACGATACCTTACATTGCAGTAAATTCAGTTAAAGCAAAAATAAAACAAAAAATACGTAAGATAATGTTGATCATGTTAACTGTTCATTTACAGTTTTTGCCAATTGCTTGAACCCTAAACATGCTCAGACGAAAGTAGCAGAAGTTTTTGTTACTATACCTTAAACACATGTAACCATACCTTAAACAAAGGCGCTGCTTTGCACTTTATTTTCAATTTTGCAACACACTAGCCCCTTTCTGCAACACACTTGCTCCTGCACTCTACACACTATTTCATACATAAGACACTTAATTCAAAAATGCAATCTCATTGTACCATTCGGATTACACATCCATTCAAAATACAAAACACATTGGTTAATTGAAAATACTTTAATACACACCTGAAAACAGTTCCACACAAAACTGAACACCTATCAGCCAGGCTACAAAAAGGCCAAAGGGCAATTGTGCACGTCCCGGGGCAGCGCGGGGGAAATATATTACTGTTTGCCTCCATAAGCCTTTAAGGGTAACGGCACAATCATGCAAAAATAGCTCCCTACAATACCCAACATATCATCACACTTCTAGATGCACTTCATGATGCAGCTGAACATCACAGATCAGAGCAGCACTGGTTTGTTGTTGTCTGGGATAATGTTTGCTTCCATCGGGCTGTTTTGGTCCGGAACTGGTACACCAACCTTACAGTAAACAATTTGAAGTCTTATACTCGCCATTTCTAAACCCTATCAACTTTTTTTTTTCGGTTTGAAGATGGCGTGTATATGATCGCCAACCACATGCCTCCATGCCTCTTCTGCAATGGAGCAGGCCTGCGGAGACATTGAGGTAATGGATAGATTCGGCACACAAGGCGAGGATCCATAAGCCCACCCACGCACAATTGCCGTGTTTTTCTGTGTTTACAGTAGAGTGGGGTATTTTTGGTTTATTTTTGCTTACAGTTTTTTTCAATTGCTTGAACACATTTTGCAAAACTTAGCTCATTGATACTAAACTCAACACACAAGCAAATAAGACACAACACTGAGAAATATACCATTCACATCTACGTCAAATTGAAACTCTTCTATCAAAACCTAACAATCCTTTGTCAAAATCTCACTCTGATGACAAAATGATACACACTTGTATCATATGAATACACTTTCAGATCAGGAGCAACACTCTAGTCTACTTTGTATAAAACACTGCAGTCTTCCATATTCACTGTCTTTATTCAGTTCCACAGAGGGCACGTTTTCACGACAACCAAAAAATCGAATACTCAATACTGTACATTGCAGTACTGTACTTTACAGTTCAGTAAATTCAGTTTAAGCTCAAATATAACAAAAATTAAGCAAAAATACACAACTGTACTGTAAACACAGAAAACCACGGCAATGCTGCGTGGGTGGGCTCATGGATCCTCGCCTTGTATGCCGAATCCATCCATGGATTGACCTTACCTCAATGTCTCCGCAGGCCTGTTCCATTGCCTGCAGAAGAGGCATGCGGGCATTTGGTTGGCGGTCATATACACTACATCCTCAAGCCGAAAAAAAACCTTCTACAGGGTATAGAAATGGCGAGTATACAACTTCAAATTGTTGATGGTTGGTGTACCAGTTCCGGACCGAAAAAGCCTGATGGAAATTAACATTATCCCAGACAACAACAAACCTGGGCTTCTCTGATCTGTCCTGTTCGGCTGCATCAAGAAGTGCATCCAAAACTCTGATGATATGTTGGGTATTGTAGGGACCTATTTTTGCATGATGATACAGTTACCCTCGAAGGCTTGTGGCGGCACACAATGATATATTTCCCCCGCGCTGCCCTGAGACGTGCACAATTGCCCTTTGGCCTTTTTGTAGCTGGCTGATAGGTGTTCAGTTTTGTAAGAAAGTGTTTTGAGGTGTGTATTTAAGTACTTTCAATTACCCAATGTGTTTAGTATTTTGGATAGATGTGTTTTCCCACTGATATACTGAGATGTCATTTTTGAACTAAGTTTCTTATGTTTGAAATAGTGTGTAGTGGGCAGGAGCAAGTGTGTTGCAGAAAGGAGCAAGTGTGTTGCAGAATTGCAAAGCAGCGCTTTTGTTTAAGGAATTACATGTGTTTAAGTTATAGTAACAAAAACTTCAAGTTGTGTTACTTTGGTCTAAGCATGTGTCTATAGTGTTCAAGCAATTGAAAAAAACTGTAAGGTATAGTAACAAAAACTTCAAGTTGTGTTACTTTGGTCTAAGCATGTGTCGATAGTGTTCAAGCAATTGAAAAAACTAAACTGAATTTACTGCACTACCGTACTGCAATGACAAGCATTGAGCATTGGATTTTTTGGTTGTTGTGAAAACTTTCATTCTGTGGAAATTAAAATGAAAAATAGCGAACATGGAAAACTGCAGTTTTTTATATAGAGTAGACTAGTGTGTTGCTGCTGATCTGATAGTGTATATAATACAAGGGTGTATCATTTTTTCATCAGTTACATTTTGTCAAAGGATTGTTAGGTTTCGATAAAAGATTTTCAATTTGAGATAGAAGTGAATGGTATATTTTTTCTCAGTGTTGTCTCTTATTTGGTTGTGTGTTGAGTTTTGACAAATTGAGCCAATTTTTGCAAAATGTGTTCAAGCAATTGAAAAAAACTGTAATAATGTACACACTATTGAAATTTGAGGGTAAATCCTCACCCTAATATTTTAGACAGCATGAGTTAATGATAACTACACCATTCGTGAACTGTAGGTTCATAGTTAGTTAAAGCTTATAACTGCAGCCACTATCAATAAATAGTTGATCATCGTTGTAAGGTACCCTTACTGTAAAGTGGAACCGATAAATTCATTCAGAGAGCTGCCATTTGTTCTCTTTTAGGGGGGGTTATTGTAAGGCACACAATGCATTATTTGAATACATTTGACTTTGAGGACATCCTGCCAGTATTGTCTGTCTAGACAACCACAAGGTTGTCTTTGGATATCCCAAGGACCTGATGCCCGACCCAAAAGGAGACGAGAGTCGTGCACCATGTTCTCTGGGTTCTCAGGCAAACAGCGCCCCCCGCTGGGCGTCGTCTGTAGCACGGTTGTCAAGACCACTTCACTAACTTCCACCATCGTTGCTGTGTGGTGTATGGCTCATACTGAAGGTGCACACAAACATTGAACAACTTTTCCCTTACGGCCTGTAAAGTGTCGACTTTAGAGTGATGATGATGAAGGTGATGAAGGGGCTATAGCCAAAATATAAGCGCCCTTTTCTCAGTCAAGTGGAGCAGAGAGCAAGACGCGAGCCATTGAGCCGCTGCACAACAGGACGGCTAGGATGGAGGGAGTCTGCATATGACACACGCCCATGGCACCACGTCTCAGACGGAGGTAGACGGTGGAGATGTTCATCGGCGCTCCAGGCCTGCTGCTGCTCGCGTGCCCGTTAGCTGCAGAGAGGGAGTCTAAAGGGAGTCAGCGACTCGTCCTCACGCGGAGGCTCTCCTTCTTCACCCTGCACGCGGACGGGATGTGTGTGTTGCCCTGCGTCTTTTATCCCGACTGAGGGGATCGCAAGTCACATGGGGGCGGTGAGACAACGGAGGTGAGGATGGGTCCTTCTTCGGTCAACGTGGGGGTCCAAATCCGGATTTAGTCAAATCTGCACGCGGCTGTCATTGCAGAGGGCGGGGAGCTGAGCCGCCGCGTGCTTGTGGTCCGCCGGCGCGTCCTGCAGACAGAGGAGCAGCAGACCAGGGAACCCCACCGAGCCAGGGTCTACCCGCGGCACCCCGAAAACACAGAGCGGAGAGGGAGGACCGTGCCCCTCAGAGGGCTCCTCCTAGAGCTTATCTTCTACCGGGACAGAGTGAGCAGCGGCGCTCAGCGGGGGTCAGCATGGTTCTTCGCTTGAGAGTCCGCTGAATTAATTGATCCTCGTGTTGTGACTCCGGAGGAACATCAAAGTGCAAGTCATCAACTTGGCTGAGTTGAACTTGTTTAGAGTCTGCGGGATCATGAGCGGAGCGACACACGGTAAGACCGGCCACAAGCCCGCACGCGCACGCCTTGGCTGTCAATCATTCTCCATTTCGGATAGTTGATCCTTAATCATCACAATCCATAACCTCTTAACCTCGAGCAGTACATCATACCTTCAGGAGGGTGGTCTACTGCTCGGAAATCCTATCACCTCCTTGTCCTACATCAGACACATGGTGCTGTGTGATGTCTTGACTCTCATGTCAGTAGGCCTACGGTTGGGTTGTGTGGACACTTTTCATTCTTACTTTGCCCTGAATGTTTTTTTTTACTCAATCAATGAAAGATAGTAAGATGAAAACATGTAGTCTTGAGAGACATGGTGGGCCTATACAATTATATTTATGGATATTGTCGTTCGACCACATGGATTACTCAAGATTTATGTTTGACTCGATCTGCAAAACTGTTTCCCCCGCAAACTGCATGGATGTTCAATTCAAATAATGTTCTGTCCCATCCTGATGCTCAGACATGTTCCTCCATGCAAATGGTACAATTAGACCATGGCTGTCTCACAACTTAACATACTGTGGGCCGTGATTCAATTCACGCAAGTAGTGGGCTGCTTCTTCCTGAAGAACTAGACTCAACGGAAACCTCTTCTTTAGTCTTTACCGAAAGATAATCAGGAAAACAGAAATGATGCCTCGGTCTCGGCTAAGAATAGCTTTGGTCGGACGACTCTTCAATGCGATTACCATTGCGTCAGCATAGCAGGGGGCCCGGCGCGGACATCACAGTTAACCCCAAATATCTCACATGTAAAGGGGGATTAATGTTTTGTCTGCCCCGCCAGACACCCCCCCCCCCCCCCCCCCACACACACACACACACACACACACACACACACACACACACACACACACACACACACACACACACACACACACACACACACACACACACACACACACACACACACACACACCACTCCCGTGGGCTTTAAGCTGCTTGTCTGTTTGTCCACAGTATCATTCAGCACAGGGACCCTAAGCTGCCTAAAAGGGAAATGGGAAACGCTGTAAAATAGAGAAAGTCAATATGGTACAGGCACATTTTTATAGGTCATGTGGTTACAGTAACGTTGTGATTCAAAATGTTAAAATGGCTGAATAATGTTGAATTTTCGAGGTCAAGACTATGAAGGCTACCATAGAACATTTAGAAATAAAATCAGTGTCTAAATCCAAAATGGCCGATAGGAAGCATTTGTTCCATTGGGTGTCAAAGGTGAAAGGTATATGGCATGTCTCAGGCAGGTGCACCGTGTGTCTTCTGTCCAGCGAGGCCGGCCCCCCTCATGCCCTCTGACCTCCTCATGAGGGCGGGAGCAGAGGCTCTGCACGGGGAGATTACATCACCTGCTGCCTAATCTAATAAAGGATATTACACAGACACACACATTTTGGACGAATACTATCCCACACACACACACACACACACACACACACACACACACACACACACACACACACACACACACACACACACACACACACACACACACACACACACACCGACTGACACACACAGACACAGACACACCAACATAAACACAAACAGGCACCGACAAACACAAACACAAACACACTGACATACACAAACACACACACACACACACACACACACACACACACACACACACACACACACACACACACACACACACACACACACACACACACACACACACACACACACACACAAACACACACATAAACACAAACACAGGTGGTTCAGATAGTTGTGGCTCGTATCTTGTCTTCAGTGCCAGTTCATGTGATGCCATCTGGCTGAATAACTGAAGCCAGCACACACACACACACACACACACACACACACACACACACACACACACACACACACACACACACACACACACACACACACACACACACACTTACACTCACACACACACTTACACTCACACAAACACACATTGGTGGCACCATTGTGTTATTAGGTAGAATGTCTTTTTCTATTCATCCGAATATTTACAAATCAAAGCTATCCTCTCTGGCGCCTCTCTCTCTCTCTCTCTCTCTCTCTCTCTCTCTCTCTCTCTCATTCTCTCTCTCTCTCTTTCATTTGTCGCTCTGTTCCTCCTAACGACCCACGGGGCCCTCGGCCGTCTGATCGTGTGGGTCCCCTGGGGGTCCCTTGGGGGCCCCGCAGCGCTGGCACTAGTGGGTTGATTCAGAGTGTTGAACCCGGGCCGGTGAGAGAAACCTCTGGGATTGGCTGGTCAGCCTCAGCGAATCAAGGCAGGAGAAGATAAACGGAAGTGAGCCTACATAACTAGTTCTTCACTTCATCTCATCTGATCCTCCATCACCTTCACATATTCTCTATCAGAAGTAGCTCATCCACGACGCCGTCCGAACGGGGATTTGAAGCACACGCTGCTTTGGTTCATGTTTGTATTTATCCGCAGTGCTAGGTCTGCAGGTGTCCCTTATTGATGAGGAATACAGACCAACAGCACCTGCATGTAGGGAGAGTTATTTCCTCTCCGGCCGGTGCAGAAGCTCTGTGCTGGTTGGATGCTGGCTGTAGTCTTTGCGGTTTGTTCCAGCGCAACTTTTTGGCCAAGAGACAGTCGACGCAAGTTGGCCCTCCGTACTACTTCTCTGGCGTTGGTTTGGCGTGTCAGGTCCTTACTAATGAACCAGTGTTAATCCTGTTCATCTGACGAGTCTCTCCAGGAGAGCCGTAAACCAAGCGTACACTAAGCTTAATTCTGAAGGTCTCCTTCTGTGTGTGTGTGTGTGCGTGTGTGTGTGTGTGTGTGTGTATGTGTGTGTGTGTGTGTGTGTGTGTGTGTGTGTGTGTGTAGGTGTGTTAGAGAGACTTACTCATGTCATCTTATGTCAAGTATCTCACTTGACACAGAAACATCTAAATCACACACACACACACACACACACACACACACACACACACACACACACACACACACACACACACACACACACAGCCACACACACACACACACACACACACACACACACACACACACACACACACACACACACACACACACCAACAAACACACACACACATTAACATGTACACATCGGAACTCAAGTTTTGAAAGACAATCAGAGAGACTGCCGCCTCTTCCTTTGTATTTCCGGAATGCTTCAATAATGTGAATTTAGATATTTCTTCTTGGCTCCCACGGTCCAATGATTACAACGAAATGATTCGTCCATCTCCATTCATTCACTCATTCTTCTTATTCCTTGTTCTGTCCTCTATTTCACCTTTTCTCCCTTCTCTCTCTATTGTCCTCTCCCCTCTTCTGACCCCTTTCCTCTTCCTCCTGCTCTTAACCTTTTCTCTCCTCTCCCTTCCTCTCCTCTCCCCTCCACTTCTCTCCTCCTCTCCTCTTTTCCTCCCTGCTCTCCTCCTCTCCTCTCCTCTCCTCTCCTCTCCTCTCCTCTCCTCTCATCCCCTCTCCTCTCCTCTCCTCTCTTCCTGTCTGCAGGGCTTCAGTACCAGTCTGGGGTCTATGGGGGGACTGGGACCAGTGGCAGCCCTGGCACCAAGCAGGGCGCCCCCTCCTCCTCCCCCATCCTGTGTGAGCGCTGCAGGAAGAGCTGTCAGGGGGAGGTGGTGAGAGTGAAGAACTCCCACTTCCACGTGCACTGTTTCACCTGCCAAGGTACCGCGCACACACACACACACACACACACACACACACACACACACACACACACACACACACACACACACACACACACACACACACACACATCACATAGAGGCTATTCTTACCGGAGCGTAGTGTGGTTGGCTCTGCATTGTACTTATGTGTTGGGTAATGTATTTGGTAGATCTAATAATAGTTCTGTTAATATATCTGGTAGATCTGGTAATAGATTTGGTAGATCTGGTAATAGATCTGTTAATATATCTGGTGGATCTGGTGATAGATCTGGTAGATCTGACAATAGATCTGTGTGTGTGTGTTTCTTTGTGTGTGCGTTTCTTTGTTTGCGTGTGGGTGAATGTCTGTATGCATTTGTGTGTGTTTGTGTGCATTTGTGTGATTTTGTGTGTGCGTGTGTGTTGTGTGTGGATGTTTGTTTGCAATCGTGTTTGTGTCGGTGTGATTGTGTGTATGTGTGTGTGCTTCTGTGTCCATTTATGTGTGTGTTTCTGTGTGCGTGTGTGTGTGTGTTTGAGAGGGTTTGTGTGGGTGTGTGTGTGTGTGTGTGTATGTGTGTGTGTGTGTTTCTGTGTGTGTGTGTGTGTGTGTGTGTGTGTGTGTGTGTGTCGGTGCTCCTCTGCATGAATGTATTGTGTGTTGCACTAGTGAGCAGGTGGTCAAACACATCACCGGAGGTCTGCAGTCAGCAGCCAAAACTGTGATTCTGTCAGCAGCTTTTCCCAGACAGACACACACGTATGCGCGCACACAGATCACACACATTGGAACAAACAATTCGGTGAAACACCTGCTGTTGCTCTACGTTCACCTCGTCGAGACATGAGTGAAAAAACTCAAACCTGTCAATCAATGCACACACACACACACACACACACACACACACACACACACACACACACACACACACACACACACACACACACACACACACACACACACACACACACGCAGCACACTCACAACTAACCCACACTAAACATACAAAACATACAACATACACAATGCACACACAACACATACTCAACGCAAACACACAACATAAATACACAACACACATAACACATACACAACACACACAACAAATACAAAGCACACACAATACACACACAGCACACACACACACACACACACACACACACACACACACACACACACACGCAAATTAGTGTCATGGCTGTCAGCCAATGGAGCGAGAGATTAGCTGACATCAGCTGATGAGATGGACGGGAACCAAATCTGGGCTGATCATGCCAACATTTTACCTGATTGTCTTGGTCTCTCTCTCCCTCTCCCTTTCTTTCTCTCTCTCTCTCTCTCTCTCTCTCTCTCTCTCTCTCTCTCTCTCTCTCTCTCTCTCTCTCTCTCTCTCTCTCTCTCTCTCTCTCTCTCTCTCTCTCTCTCTCTCTCTCTCTCTCTCTCTCTCTCTCTCTCCCTCTCTCTCTGGGTTTGGGGATAAAGGAAGACCAATGCTGATGATATCACCCAGTCTCACGTTCGCTGTCTCCCTCGCTCCTCATACAATGGATGCCCTCTGCTCCTTTCATTTCATCCTTCCACTGTTCCTGACCCCTCTCCCTCGGTTCCCCCCCGCCTGTTATGAACAGTGTTCAGAGCCCCTGGTCGCGGTGGATCTCACTGCCATTACGGCCCCCCTGCCTGCCTGGGAACAGTCAGCTTCAGGCTCCAACATGGCGTGTCGGTGGTCCTCCTCCAACTCAACCATCCACACATGAAGACAGGGGGGCCGTTACTGTGCATCAATGGCACTGTGACCAAGGAGGTGTCACACATGACAGATAACAAATCAACTCTGACTGCAGCTCCTTCTGCCTAGTGCCTCACAGTGATGAGATGAGCAGAAGACTCTGAAGTAGTAACGCAGTCGAAAGTAAAGAGTGTGGCTCATTTTGAAAGTGCAGCTTCTGCATCTTGTCGAGTGTGGGGCGGACACACCTACACTGGAAGGACAATGGTTTGGTGTGATAGGATCTGCTTGATTGGAGCTGAATTCTACCCCTTGAAGCAAAAGGCCTTATTTTAGAACGCATCCTTAATAATTAGCAGCTTGGAAAAGCACCAGGAAAAGCACAAAAGGTTTTTCTTAACAAAGAACGAGCGAATAAAGGTTCTCCCCGTCTGAGTCCGTCCCCCTCTTTCCATTAGTTCTGATATAAATCAACCATGAAGTGGTAGTGTGTTCTACAGGCCCAACTAGAGGTCCACTGAAATAATATGATCAACAGATACACTATATAGTATACATAGTACATGTAAGGGCCTGTTCAGTGGTGGATAATGAAATAATAACTGTAATGTTCATGTCTTGTGTTGGGACTCACTCCTCAAAGCTACAACCAGGTTTTAAGGCCAGAGTTCATCCAGTAAGTTAAGCCTCACGCCCCTCCTCTACCCTCTCTCGCCTCTCGTCTCTCCTTCTCCTCTCTCCTCTCCCCTCTCCTCCTCTCTCCCCTCTCCTCCTCTCTCCTCTCCACTCCCCTCTCTCTTCCTCTCCCCTCTCCTCCTCTCTCCTCTCTCCTCTTTCCGTCTCTTCTCTCCTCTCCCATCTCCTTCACATCGCCACAGAGACAGGACTAGCGTACATCCAGGCACTCAACGAGGAAGGAATCTGTGTTGTTATTACATCTGGTATTAAACCAACAGTAATGAATGGACCTGCTCTGGCTTCGCCCTGATGGAGACCTCAAGGACAATCTAAAGCACTGCGTGTGTGTGTGTGTGTGTGTGTGTGTGTGTGTGTGTGTGTGTGTGTGTGTGTGTGTGTGTGTGTGTGTGTGTGTGTGTGTGTGTGTGTGTGTGTGTGTTACTGGGAGAAAGATAGTGTTTAGAAGGCCTGCAGCTAGGGCTCTGGCATCTATCTTGTTCAATATCTTTATTGTCATCTTTTTTTTCTATCAACCTCTTTTTCCTGTGTTTATGCCTCGGCAGGAAACACAACAAAGCAGTTAGTCAATGTGTGAGTGTGTTTGTGTGTCTGTGTGTGTGTGTGTGTGTGTGTGTGTGTGTGTGTGTGTGTGTGTGTGTGTGTGTGTGTGTGTGGGGGGGTGTATGTGTTTGTGTGTGTGTATGTGTGTGTGTGTGCGTGTGTGTGTTTGTATGCGTGTGTGTGTTTTCTGTCCAGTCTGTCAGGCTTGTAAGAGAAAAGAGAGTCTCAGGAGATATACCGCATAGTCAATAATGATATTCAACATTTCCGAGTGTACTAAAGTCTGACCTTTGTGACTAGTGTACCTTTTATGAAGAAAGTGTGAGATGTCTTCACTTTAGTGCTGTGGTCCGCTAGCTTGAGCTAGACGTTTAGCTGATCATGATGCGTGTTGGTGCACATCCCATGACCTTTGTTAACGCTATGGAACCACACAGGACAGTGTGCACACGCTCATGCTCGTTAGCCGAGAGTCATACAGGAATAGATCTGCTCTCTATGGCCTGAATATTTTCCCCGGCTGAAACATTGAAAACCTTAAAAACGTTTTTCAAACTGTGAGGTCAGCGTCCGGTCAGAAGACCCCCGAGTCCCCTTACGGGTCGGTATGGTCGCTCACGGTAACCGCCGATGGCGTCTGACTCCCTGGAGAGGGAATGGCGTGGCTGGTTCACTCGCTGCTTGGTGAGGACGTGTCTACAGTCGGTGGAACAGCCTTGCCAGAGTCATCATTACTGGGGTTCATTAACCTGTGAATAACTGATCCGTCGTTGAAGACCAACAAGACCCCACTAATGTACGGTGTGTGTTGTTCATCAATGGCTCCTTAAAAGTCCTCAGGGTCCTCTTTCTACCTTCAAGTTAATGAGTGTACCGTGGACAACAGTCAGTGACTTAGCTGCTCACACGAGCAAGGGCACCAGAAACCAGTCCAGGGAGAGCTCAGGCTGCACGCAGGAAGATAACTGAAGACGAGCAGCAGGTGTACAGCAGGTGTGGTTAGAGGAGACACAGGGGGAGTGAACCCCCAGAACACTCTTTAGGTAAGAGGAGACACACCTCACCCCTATGCACACTCTTAAGGTTAGAGGAGACACAGGGGGAGTGAACCCTCACCCCTATGCACACTCTTTAGGTTATCCTTGGCTAACATTCAACTCTTAGTTTATTCACTCTTGTACCACTTCACTCCCTGTAGCTTTGGGGCCCGCCAACACACACCAGTTCCATTCAGACATCAGTAAATGATGTCAGCGTAAGTATTTCACTATTGTTGCACAGTTTTAATGTTGCTTAAATAAACATTGATATTCAAATCAATAATTATTTTAAAACCTTTGTAAATGTTTCATTCTTGGATAAAGGAGCTGCTCACATAGCAATGTAACTTTTATTTTTGATTAATTTCTTCAATAATCCAGCTCGGTGATGCGGCTAACTCAGGAGAGGAAATCCTCCAGACGTTTGAGAGAGAGAGAGAGAGAGAGAGAGAGAGAGAGAGAGAGAGAGAGAGAGAGAGAGAGAGAGATGCCAATATGCAAGTGTCAGCTTGTGGAGCCATCACAGTGGGTCCAGATTTCAGGCGGTGAAGTAATCTAAATTTAAGGTCCCTCTCCCCGGGGGGGGGGGGGGGGGGGGGGGGGGTGCTCTGTTCCTCACTGATAAGCTGACAGAAGTGGCTGTTATCAGCCTGGCCAGGAAGGAATCAGCCTGTGTATGAGATGATGGTGAGAGTTGTGTGAGCGGATTGCCGCAGTATGACGGGGACTCACTGGTGACTGATGGTGTCTGAAACACCGCTGTGTTCTGTTTATTTATGATGTTCTCATTTATTCATCAAATAGAACCACTCATGGATGATGTATTAATAGTTGTCTCTAGGAAACGATGGTTTGGAAACACATCTAGTGGCGAATGAACTGAGCTACTGCTTTTTATGTTTCTTCTATTTTTATCTTTGTTTCTTGGCTCCAATAGATGAATTATATAGACGGCAGGGCCAAACAACTCTCTCACTCTCGCTCCCTCTCGATCTCTCCCTCCTTCTCCCTCTCTCTCTCTCTCTCTCTCTCTCTCTCTCTCTCTCTCTCTCTCTCTCTCTCTCTCTCTTTCTGTCTCTCTCTCTCTCTCTCTCTCTCTCTCTCTCTCTCTCTCTCTCTCTCTCTCTCTCTCTCTCTCTCTCTCTCTGGGTGCTGGGCGGTCAACTCGTTTAGAGGCCAAAGGTTCCTTTAGTGTCAGACCTCCTCTCCTCTATGGAACAGCACACTGCCCTTTACACTAAGACACACTTAACCTCTTTAACTGTCTGCTATTATCAGGTTCACAGAACAGGATAGGACTGGAGAGTGGGCTGAGAGTTGTGAGTTGACCCTTCAGATCAGGGAAATGTGTGAGAGGAATCCATCATAGTGCTACTCTGTGTCCCCTATGGGCCCTCACAGTGCTCTGTGGCCCCTGGGATGTCTCACAGTGCTCTGTGGCCCCTGTGGGCCCTCACAGTGCTCTGTGGCCCCTGTCACCGCTGTCGTTCTGTGTTGATACATTCCACTTTGGTAAAATGACTCAGTTGGGGAAAATCCCGCCCGTCTGAATAAAGTTGTCCTCGTGAACAGAACCAGCAGCAGCATGATATTCAAGTCAAGTGATTATATTGATAAAGCTCCTGATCCCAATTAGAGTCTCAAAGTGTTTCCCAGTCCACATGAGAGGACCCTGAAACCCTGTCCCTCTAAAGGACAAGGAACAGGTCTCGAGGAAGGACCCATAGGGGGGATCCCTCCTTCCAGGGACGTTGAGGAGATCGTTCGTTTGTCTCATCGAGGTTGGGTTAAGATTTTACAGAGAGACTACAGTAGAGACCACACCAAACAACCAGCTGCCGGTTGTTTGGTGTGAGCAGGGCGTTACCGACGGCTTCCCCACGAACGGCGAACGGTTTTAATTAATAATACATTAATGATGTATTAATAATGTATTAATAATGTATTAACCGCCTGCTGTCAGGGGACTTTCCATCCTCACGCTGTGTTGATGGGTGAGTTTCCCTCCCTCATGCTGTGTTGATGGGTGAGTTTCCCTCCCTCATGCTGTGTTGATGGGTGAGTTTTCCTCATGCTGGGTTTATGGGGGAGTTTCCCTCCCTCATGCTGTGTTGATGGGGGAGTTTCCCTCCCTCATGCTGTGTTGATGGGTGAGTTTCCCTCCCTCATGCTGTGTTGATGGGTGAGTTTCCCTCATGCTGTGTTGATGGGTGAGTTTCCTTCCCTCATGCTGTGTTGATGGGTGAGTTTCCCTCCCTCATGCTGTGTTTATGGGGGAGTTTCCCTCCCCCTGCTGCGTGGATGGGGGAGTGTCCCTTCCCATGCTGTGTTGTGTTTATGGGTGACTCAAGGTTGATAGCTTGGTCCGAAGTGAAAGATAACACTGAACCTCCTCAATAGCCCAGTGCATGGGCCAATGTAGAAAGTGACACTCAGCCTCCTTTATGGGCAAGCCCCTGTGAGGTTCTGTTGAGAGGGCTGGTCTGTAGTCTACGTCATGAACCACTGAGCCATCAGAGGGGTGGGGGCCACACGCCTCAACCCTAATGTCATAGAGCAACAGTTGGCTGGATGCAATGAATATGTGGATAGATGGACTTATCCTGCAGTCAGATATACTTACCTAGCCTCACAAACACGCCTACAATTCACAGATACACACACACAAACATGCGCACACAAACACACGCAGACACACACACACACACACACACACACACACACACACACACACACACACACACACACACACACACACACACACACACATACACAGATACATCAACATAAGCATCCAGATAACAACAGGGACAGATAGAATTGCGGCCGGGGGATTAGAGGAGCATGTGAGGCCTGGCCGGCAGAGAGCTTAATTAGTGAGGACATCCTGGAGCTAATCAGCTTGATGTCTCCCTAACTAGAAGTGTAGTTTAGTCCAAAGCCGTGACCTCTCACCTCTCAACATCTTTCTCTTTCACTTCTACTCTTCCTCACTGTCACTGTAAGTTATTACAGGCCTTCCCTCCTCCCTCCTTGCTCCTTCTCTCTCTTTACTCCTACTATCTCCATACGCCTCCTCCCTCCTTGTTTCTCCTATATACTTACTCCTCCTCTCTCCTTGCTCCTCTCTCCTTACTCCTCCTTCCCCCTTACTCCTCCTCCCTCTTTACTCCTCCCTCCTTATTCCCCTTCTCTCCTTACTCCTCCTCTCTCCTTACCCCTCCTCTCTCCCTACCCCTCCTCTCTTCTTACTCCTCTCCCCTTTCTCCTCTCGCCTTACTCCTCCTCTCCCCCTACTCCTTACTTCTCTCACCTTACTCTCTCCCCAGTCTACTTTTCTTGGACCATACTGAAGGGCTAGTAATCCTCCATTTCAGCAGAGAACCTCCGCCCAGGAGTTAAATTCACTCAAACAGTTTGGTGGTTCGAGTTTTAGAAAACCGCAGCCTTTGGGTTCTAAAGGAGCGAAGGGTAAAGTGAGTAAAACCTCACCTCATTCATTTATTCATTTTAGTCAAAGGGAATTACTCACGCTTATATTGATTTGATTTCTTAATTATTCATTTGATTATTTATTGATGCTTCTTCAGATGACCCAAAAATAAAAAGGAATGCAAAAAATAAAATCTTTGTTGATCTCTCTCTCTCTCCCTCTCTCTCTCTCTGTCTTGTCTCTCCCTCTGTCTCCATCCCTTTCTCTCTCTCTCCTTCTGTATCTCTCTCTCTCTCTCTCTCTCTCTCTCTCTCTCTCTCTCTCTCTCTCTCTCTCTCTCTCTCTCTCTCTTTACCCCCCCCCCCCCAGTGTGTGGCTGTGACCTGGTGCGGGCGGGGTTCTTCCACCATGGGGGGGAGTACGTGTGCACCCAGGACTACCAGCGTCTGTACGGGACGCAGTGTGACCGCTGTGGGCAGTACATCAGCGGGGAGGTGGTCTCCGCGCTGGGACGCACCTACCACCCCCACTGCTTCGTCTGCAGCCTCTGCAGGTAGGCCCACGTGTGTGTGTGTGTGTGTGTGTGTGTGTGTGTGTGTGTGTGTGTGTGTGTGTGTGTGTGTGTGTGTGTGTGTGTGTGTGTGTGTGTGTGTGTGTGTGTGTGTGCGTGTGTTAGTAGGGGGGTGGGGGGGGTAGCATTTGGTGAATTTGCACCCTTTTAGTGTGTGTGTATGTGTGTGTTGGTACGGTGTAAATATATGCATCAGTTCACTTTGCAATAATTTTATCGGAGTGTGTGTGTGCGCGTGTGTGGGTATGCTGCCCGTGCGTGTGTGTGTGTGTGTACGCGCATTTGTGTGTGTGTGTGTGTGTGTGTGTCTGCGTCTTTGTGTGTGTGCGTGCAGGAGCCCATTCCCTATTGGAGACAGAGTGACCTTCTGTGGAAAGAAGTGTGTGTGTCAGCAGTGTTCCCAGGGCCTGAACCGCGACGGGCCCGTCAAGGTCCAGGGACCGAGCTGTGAGTAGCCCACACACACACAGCTTTGAGCCAGCAGGGGCGTTGCTTCAGGTGTGTTGTTAACCTGGATCTTTAAGATCCATCTGTCAGAGGTCATGTGACCAGAAGAGATCGATGAGCAGAGATGGATGGAGCAGTAGAGGTTGGAAATGCCATTCCGGTCGTTATAGTCCTTTAATACCTTCCATCGGTCGAGCTAACTTTTAACTCCAATTCACTGTCATCTGACAGATTTTATTCCTCCCATTAACTTTCCTCTTCATGTCTTGTTCCAAACCAACTCCTCTCCTCTCCTCCCCTCCCCTCTCCTCTCCTCTCTCCACTCTTCTCTTTCCTCTCCTCTAATCCTCCTCTCCTCTCTCCTCTCTCCTCTCTTCTCTCTCCTCCTCAACCCTTCTCTCCTCTCCCCTTATCCTCCTCTCCTCTCTCCTCTCCTCTCCTCTCCTCTCCTCTCCTCTCCTCTCCTCTCCTCTCCTCTCCTCCTCTCCTCCTCTCCTCTCTACTCTCCTCCTCTCCTCCTCTCCACTCTCCTCTCCCCCTTTCCTCTCTCCTCTCTCCTCTCCTTTCCTCTCTCCTCTCTCCTCTCCTCTCTCCTTTCCTCTCTCCACTTTCCTCTCTCCTCTCTCCTTTCCTCTCTCCACTTTCCTCTCTCCTCTCCTCTCCTCTCCTCTCTCCCCTCTCCTTCTCAGACTGCTCAGGTTGCGGAGAGGAGATCAAACAGGGCCAGTCTCTCTTGGCTCTGGAGAGACAGTGGCATGTCAGCTGTTTTAAATGCCACACATGCGGGTGTACCCTCACTGGGGAATACATCAGCAAGTACGTGCTTTCCCATCAAGGCGTGTTACCGAAACCCTCTGTTGAATCTAGGATCTTTATAATTGGATTGTGATTTATGTGTAAGAGTACGATTGTGTGTGTGTGTGTGTGTGTGTGGTTGTGTGTGGTTGTGTGTGTGTGCGTGCGTGCATGTTTGATGCTGGAGTGCACTCCCTTGTCGACAGTAAATTAAGTGTGCTGTTCTTTCATTTGGTCTTCCTTTAACAGCATTAGGTTAATATATGCTAACCATTCCTGATCCACGAGTCTTTGCTGATGCACTTTAGAAATGAAACTCTCCTCTGATGCCAGAACAACCATTCCTGGGCAAATAATTGACGTGATGGTCTAAATCAAATTACTCATCTAATTTTCATTTCCAAATACAATTCCATAATTTAATCCATACATTTGTTGTAATTATTTTCTTACTAAAGTATATTACTTATAATAGGATTATTTTCAATTGATAATGTATTCAATATTAGGGTGAATCTCACAGTCTACAAAGCCTTAGTGGATGTCTGCTTGTGATCTCTGACCGGCGCGGCTCTGTTTCAGGGACGGCGTGCCGTACTGTGAATCAGATTACCACAACCAGTTCGGCATCCGCTGTGACTGCTGCCAGGGCTTCATCAGTGGGAGGGTGCTGGAGGTGAGGCTCATCCAGGCTCCGCTGTGTGGGGGGAAGCGTTAAACATGGTCCTGTTTGTGTCAGAATAGCTGAACACAGCTAAAGCATCTTAATTGTTCTCCTGCAATCCCCTCTTCCTCGATCTTCTCTTTTTATTGCTTAATCTGCTGAATCTCATTCTTCTCTCCTCCCCCTCCTTGGCTCTGTCCTCCTCTCCATTGTTTCCCCTTTTATCACCTTTGTTTCTACTCCTCTCCTCTCCTCTCTATCCTCTACTCCTCCTCTCTCCCCTCCACCTCTCCTCACCTCCTCTCTCCTCTCCTTCCTCTCCCCTCCTCCTCTCCTCTCATCTCCTTCCCCTCCTCTCCTCCCCTCTCCTCTCCTTTCCTCTCCCCTCCTCTCCTCTCATCTCCTCCCCTCACCTCCTCGCCTCTCCTTCCTCTCCTCTCCTCCCCTCTCCTCTCTTCTCCTCTTTTCTCCTCTCCCCTCCTCTCCTCCCTTCTCCTCTCTCTGCCAGGCGGGGGGTAAACATTATCATCCGAGTTGCGCCAGGTGTGCCCGCTGTCACATGACATTCCTGGAAGGAGAGGAGATGTACCTTACAGGTGAGGAAGGGTGGATCCTTCGACAACGCTCAATAGACTGTGTGTGTGTGTCCGTGGGTGTGTGTTTGTGTGTGTGTTTGTTTGTTTAGGCCTTTGTGTGTGTGTGTTTCCGTGTGAATGTGTGATGTGTGTGTATGTGTGTGTGAGTCTGTGTTTGAATGTTTGTGTGTTTCTGTGTGTGTTTGTGTGTGTGTATGTGTGTGTGTGTACTTGTCTGGGTGTGTGTGTGTGTGTACTTGTGTGTGTCTGTGTGTGTGTGTGTGTCTTTGTGTGTTTGTGAATGTGTGTGTTTGTTACTGTGTGTGCATGTGCGTGCATTGTTCATTGTGCCCTATGGCTGTGTTTAGTGTCTAGGTGTGTGCGTGTGTATCAGGTTAGCGAGACGGATTAAAGCTAGAGAGGAGGGCGCTCCCTGACAAATAGGTTCTGGTAACAAAGTGCAGTAATATAGTTCATTGATCGCACATATAGCACAGCACAACACTAAACCTGATGGGACAACCACACTCACACACACACACACACACACACACACACACACACACACACACACACACACAAGTCAATACCCCCCCCCCCCCCTCGGATCAATCCCCCCCAGTCTGCCCTAACTGCCCCAGGCCCCTGAGCAACGCCGGGAATTATCGGAGGCTGCTTGGATTGTGTGTGTGTGTGTGTGTGTGTGTGTGTGTGTGTGTGTGTCTGTGTGTGTGTGTGTGTGTGTGTGTGTGTGGGTGAATGTGCAGGACTGCATTGGGTTATAGAGTATATACAAATAAATGTCATGTTTAAGTGTGTATTAAAATAATGGACTATACTCCATATCCACCTTCAGTAAAAAGCCTTCCAAACACGGAAGATGTTCGGAGCGTTCGTGAGGCTCCACGTCTTCATGGGTGTGGGGAAGGTCAATCACTGCATCTATAGTGTGTGCGCTCCGGAGGCGGAGCCTGGAGACGCAGCGTGAAGCTCCTGTAGAACGGAGAGTCCTGAGAACCACCAGCCACCAAGGAGCTCCGTGCAGAAGCTATGGCTCATTCACATGCAGAAGCTCCCCTCCTCAGCCCACCACTAAAGACCTGCATCTCCATATTCTACCTGCTGTTTGTGTATGTGTGTGTGTGTGTGTGTGTGTGTGTGTGTGTGTGTGTGTGTGTGTGGGGGTGTGTGTGTGTGTGTTGGTGTTCGGAGGGGGGCGGGGGTGGGTTAGGAGGCATGGGCTCATGTCTTTATGTTGCTCTTTGTTTTTATTGTGTGTGTACATGATGTGTGTGTATTTGTGATTGGGTGTGTGTATTTGTGATTACTGTGCACGTACGTGTGTGTGTGTGTCTGTGTGTGTGCTCGAACGTGTAGTGGTGTGTGTGTGTGTGTGTGTGTGTGCATTCAGCTCCAAGGTTACATTCACTCCTTCTGATGGGTTTAGACATGTAGGAGTGACCAATCACCCTCTTGAGATGCACTCAATTACACACACACACACACACACACACACACACACACACACACACACACACACACACACACACACACACACACACACACACACACACACACACACGGTCATACACACACACACACACACACACACACACACACACGCTCAAACACACACACACACACACACACACACACACACACACACACACACACACACACACACACACACACACACACACACACACACACACACACACATACGCTCATACACACACACACACACACACACGTTTGCAATCAATCCTTTAACACATGTTTAGAATGGACAAGTGGCATGTATGTCTGTGTGTGTGTGCGTGAGTGTGTGTATGTGTGTATATTCTGAGTGGGTTGAGTGAGGAGGGTTTACTTTAACGACCAAAGGTGCATCTTTGCCCATTATTGTGTCTTTACCTAGAGGGACAGAATGACTGTCCCACCATATATTGCATGTATACACTTATTGTCCTTGCAGTCCAATACAAACCTTTAACCACACACATACACCCACGTAGTGCAGTACTCCTGCAGTCTTCTTTCGGGTTGACAGAAGACAGAGAACCATAAAGGTCCTCATCTAACCTCTAATAATAATAATTAATAAATTGACAAGTGTTCTTCATTCCAACAATCAGAGAGTGCTACACAGGGCCGTTATAAAACTGGACCGTTATAGACGCCGACTAAAACCTAGACCATGGTGGCCCCGTCCACCACGGTTGAAGCTAGGCACCCCCCCCCCCCAACCCATGAGGGTGGGACTGGGCCTAAAAAGCCCACCCTGACACGTTCAGAACGTTGCTCCGCCACCGTCCAACGTCCACTGGCAGAAAAACTATGAATGGCGTCCACAACCCGCCATCTCCAGACCAAAAGATGAAGGAGCGAGGTTCTGTGAAACCTCGCTCCTATCATCACTCCGATCTCTCCCAGCCGCAGGCCAGTGACGGCGGGTCTATAGGTCTGGATGTCTGGGTCAGCCCCCGGGTCGAGGGCGTAACCAATGTCCATGACGGCCCTGGAGAGACGGTCCGCAAGACCCTGTTCCTTACTGCAAAATGCTGGATGTCTGAGACTCTGAGATGAAGGCCAGGTGTCGCTGCTGGCATGGCTCAGAGGCATTAGAGAAGCCCCCGGGTTAAGGCTCGGACCAAAGCCTTGTGACGCCCTGAAAGGCCTTCCAGCAGGATCTGTCCATGGCGGATGGTGGGGTAGAGTCCAAGCAGCTCGTAGTCAAAGCTGCCGTATTAGCCGTCAAAGCTGCCCAGACGCTCATGGGCGACCATCGGCGCAGTCCGCAGCGTCGGGTCTAAGAGCGATCGGCTCATCTGGATCCGGTTGCACCAGCATTCATGCGTTGGCTATTGCTGTCTTGGTGCCACTGGAAGCCCTGGCCATGTCCGCGGACCAGTCGATGCTGAGCTTGAAGGCTTAACCTTTTAGCGCCTCATGCAGGGGCCTCATGACAAAACGGTGGTAAAAATCTTCGATCTCCTGAAACGCCGGCCAACGGCAGGGAAGCTGACTACAGCAGCCACCAAGGCCACCGCACCGTGCTGAGTGATGTGATGCCCACGGTAATTTGCGGACAGCAGCTCCAGTCACGATGAGGCCAAGCTGGTCGAGGCGGGCGTTAAGGGTCTGCAGAAGGGGCCGGTGCTGCACATGGCAGGCGCTGCCGATGAGAATGTCACCGAGGTAGGGGAACAGG
>NC_079418.1:16568630-16611130 GCF_026213295.1 Gadus chalcogrammus
GAATGATCCACAGACCTACAGCTTGCTGCCATGCCATGATGAGAGTAATACGCCATAGGTGTTCTCGTTGAAGGTGTTGTCTGTTGGATGATCTGATGGTGCTGACCTACAGGGCAGCAGACGGAAGGGTGGTGTCAGGTCCAGAACTGAGGTGGGCTTTGAGGGCGACCACTGCACCAGGATGCGTGGTTGACTGGGCTCCTCCAAGAGGGTGGGATGCAGCCAGGGCCTACTGCTGTCGTTGCTGCTGCTGCCAGACAGACGCGTCACAGACACGCAGACCGCAGAGACCTGCTGCTGGAGCGCAGCCGTTCCTCCCTCAGTTTTCCTCTCCTGTTGAGGGGAGAACGTCTGAGCAGATCAGTGGTTTCTCTTCTGAACACGCTTCTTTCTCTCTCTGCCTGTGAACCCATCTCCCGGTCGCTCACTTGTTGGTTTTTCTTTTATCAAAGAGCTTCTTGGCTGTTTGGGCCGTGAGGAACGCAGAGACCTAAATCCCTGAAACAAGGCATGCAACGTTGTATGCAACGGCATGCAACGTTTCCTGCATGAAACCCTTTTCACCAAGAGGGAACCAGCAACCCTCACATTCTAGTTTGGGTCCATTGAATGTGCAGTTAATAAAGACCGTGGTATAGAGAGACCTTCTCCTTGGAGGCAGACTCAGGAATTATTTGAATGGAAAAATTGCTTTTTTATCAGCTTGGAATGTTTTCCAACGTGTCAGGAAAGAGCTGCTTAGTGGCCCCTTTATCATCCAGTATCGAGCGTTATTCTCCCTTCAGATGCTAACCTCCCAGCTCCGCTGGGACCAGCTGCTGCTGCCGCCGCAGAGGAAGGGCACCTCAATGCCCACAGAACCACACGTTTGCTACGCCCGTTTCTATGCTTCTACAGAACCGCACCTCCCGCCTTCCTTCCGTCTCCTTCCGTCTCCTTCCCTCTCCTTGCGTCTCCTTCCGTGTCCTTCCTTCTCCTCTTTCTCCTCTTTCTTTTCTCTGTGTTTTCATCGCCCATCTTTCCAGAGCCCCCCCCCTATCTCCTGCTCAACACCCACTCGCATTCGCTGCCCCCTGCGCTGCCTTAGTCTTCCACTTAGCCTTCTCCTTATTCTTCTCCTTAGTCTCCTCATAGTCTTCTCTTTAGTCTTCTCCTAGGTCTTCTCCTTAGTCAACTCCTTCGTCTTCTCCTTTGTCCTCCCCTTACTCTTCATCTTAGTCGTCTCCTAAGTCTCCTCCCTAGTCTTCTCCTTAGTCCGGTCCTTAGTGATCCCCTTAGTCTTCTCCTTAGACTCCCCCTTAGTCTTCTCCTTAGTCCTCTCCTTAGTCCTCTCCGTAGTCTCCTCCTTAGTCCTCTCCTTAATCTCCTCCATAGTCCTCTCCTTAGTCTCCTCCTTAGTCTTCTCCTCTGTCCTCTCCTTAATGCTTCCCATGAGTGCACACAGAGCAGACTCTCTGCACATCAGTCAACATGTCTGGATGCACGGCCATGCCTCCCATCGCTGCCTATTATCCCTGCCGTCAGGTTTATAGTAATGGTCCTGGTATTTATGAACGACTGGGATGGACTTTGGGGCTGCACCGCCGGGTGACACGATGAATGATGGGGTTCATCTGAGTTCCATCGCCTCCTCCTGTCCTCTCTGCTCCTCTCCTGTTGGTTCCTCTGTGCTTCTCTCCTCCTTTAATGTGTTGACAGTCTCTTTCTTACTTCACGTCTGTCTGTCTGTCTGTCTGTCTCTCTCTGTCTCTCTGTCTCTCTCTCTCTCTCTCTCTCTCTCTCTCTCTCTCTCTCTCTCTCTCTCTCTCTCTCTCTCTCTCTCTCTCTCTCTCTCTCTCCAGCCTCTAACGATCATCTACAGAACATCTACAGGAATCCTCCCATCTATAAGAGACAAGGTACATTGTGTAATTTGTAAAGCACCAGTGTATTCTACCTGCTGCTGGTCTTGTGCAGAGCTTCTGGTTCATAAGAGGTTCATGTAGCAGGCAGAGGGACCTCCAGAGCAGTTGCTGGTCCACCCTCAAGCAAAAGGTCTTGGGTTTGATCCCCACTTCCCACAGCCTACCTGTGGCATCCTTGAGCATACTTTCTATGGTTGTGTATCTAACCCCAGTTGAAGCTCAGGGTTCAATGGCAGACATTCCTTCCATCCACACCAGGTAAATGTTTGCCAGTTGAATACTGTAATGAATCATTCTAAAAGGTTAAAACACTGCTATAATATACTGCTATAACAATGCTTGCACAGCCACATTATTTGTTATTTGAACACAAAGCTCTTGATATATGTCTTATTGACCAATCTGCTAACTGCAAATGTGAAAACAAAGCTTTTTGTGTGTTTCTAAATACTGTAGATGTCTTTGCAGATATCTCTTTGTCATGTCCCACTTCGTCTCTCCCTGTCAGAAGCCCCCGTCTCCCCGTCAGCCAATAGGAAGAGAAACAGCAACCTCAACACCAGCTCCAGCCCCATCTCTGCATCCAACTGCAACGACATCTACCACCCTGAATCCAACTACTACCCCTACTCCGGCTCTCCCAAAGGTGGGGGTCCTCTATTCACTGGCTCACCTCTACCTGCTCCCTAAAACACCTCTCAGTACTCGGCATGCGTCCCTATGACAACAGCATCTGCTAAATGACTAAGAAGTACAGAGTTGGCCTAAAACCAGCTTTGGGCTCCCATGTGTCCCTGGAATATAAAGAGAACTAACTGCATCGTTTGACTTGCCCTTCATAGTAAATTAAACGGCACATTATCGGAGTAGGCTCTGCCCCCCATTGCAACATCCCCATGCTGACGAGCCCCTCCCCCTTTTGTCCACCTGATGTAAGACTGATGATTGAGGCAAGGTCTGGCCCCTCTGCAGCCTGGGGGCCCGTAGGAGAGGAACGGCCCGCTGCAGAGTGCTTTACTGGCAGGACACCAGCACCCTGGTGCCAGGACACTTTACATCAGAGGGATTCTTCCATTAGCGATTAAAATGTTAAATATTATCAAATATGATGAGATGTATTTTTCATCGTTATCGGTCAGACACACACACAAAACACATATTCTCTCACACACACAGACACACACACAGACACACACACATATGCACTCAGATACTCGTACAAATACACAAGCACATACACACACAAACGCACCCGAACACACACACACACACACACACACACACACACACACACACACACACACACACACACACACACACACACACACACACACACACATGCCCACAAACACATGCAAACACACACACACACACACACACACACACACACACACACACACACACACACACACACACACACACACACACACACACACACACACACACACACACACCGATGCACTCATTACAGTGTAAATGCTGGAACGCACTGATAACGCTCACAGCTCATCCTTGTACATACATTTGTGCAGCGCCAGTAAGTTTGGGTTAGATAGTCTAAATATAGACAGGATCATCATTCTTTCTCTTCAAGTCTTACCGTTCCACTGTTAAATTTGATTATTACTTTCTGCATGCTCTCTCTCGTCCTTTTCTTTATTGCTCCCTTCCTTCTCTTCTCATCCGTTTCTTCACTTCACTCCCGACTCATCTCCTTGTCTCTTATATACGCCTCCATGCTCTCTCTCCTCATCCCTCTCTCTCTCTCCCGCTCTCGCCCTCTCTCACTCCCTCTCTCCCTCTTTCTCTCTCCCTCTTTCTCTCTCTCTATCTCTCTAGTCCCGAGGGTGAGGAGGTTTTCTTCTGGGGGTGAGGATGATGGATGGAATCTAAATCTGAACAAGGTAGGACAGGAAGAAGGGTGCCACCTATCACAGCAGACCTATTCCAGTCTCCTGCCCACACATGTGGAGCCTTCTTTAGCACAGAGATTAACTTCATCCTCTCTGGCCTCCCCAAGAGTGGCCAAACTTTTTGACAGACTCAATTTTTCTCAATCAGGGCATCTCTTCCCTGATTGGTTCACAGAATCCATATGGCCTGTCAATCATAGGCTCGTTAAATGCAAAGCTTGTGAATGGTTAGGAAAACTAGAGAGGGAGGGCGTTTCTTTACTCTTTTTTATCTTGCTCTTTAATGCTCTTCTCTGATTTCTCACCATACATCTATCAAGTCTTCCCTCCAGAACCTTTAATACAGTCAATCGTTTATGTATAAACCGTATACCACTGTAACCACTCCTGGTTACATGGATTACGGACTACCTCACAGAGAGACAACAATACGTTAGACTGAAGGGCTGCACGTCAGACACTGTGGTCAGCAGCACCGGAGCACCACAAGGCACCGTGCTCTCTCCCGTCCTCTTCACCTTGTATACATCCGACTTCCAGCATAACTCTGGGCTCTGCCATGTGCAGAAATACTCAGACGACACTGCGATAGTTGGCTGTATCAAGGATGGAAGGGAGGGGGAGTACAGGAGCCTGGTTGAGGACTTTGTGAGGTGGTGCAGGTCCAACCATCTGCAGCTGAACTCCTCCAAGACCAAGGAGATGGTGGTGGACTTCAGAAGGAAGAAACCACATCTCCTACCCGTGTCCATCGAGGGGGTCGATGTGGAGGTGGTCAGGACCTATAAATATCTGGGACTGCAGCTGGACGACAAGCTGGACTGGACAGCAAATATGGAAGCTTTATACAGGAAAGGGCAGAGCCGTCTGTACTTCCTGAGAAGGCTGGGGTCTTTCAACATCTGCAAAAAACTACTGCAGATGTTTTACCAGTCTGTGGTGGCCAGCGTGCTCTTTTATGCTGTGGTTTGCTGGGGGGGAAGCAGCAGGAGGAGAGACGCTGGTCGAATGGACAGACTGGTGAGGAGTGCTGGCTCAGTAGTGGGAACAGAGCTGGACTCTCTGGTGACAGTGGCAGAGAGAAGGACCCTTGACAACCTGCTGTCCATCCTGGACAACACCCACCACCCTCTGCACGACACCTTCACCAGGCAGAGGAGTGTTTTCAGTGGCCGACTGCTGTCCCAGTCCAGCTCCACTAATAGACTAAAAAACTCTTTCGTCCCCCTGGCCATCAGACTGTACAACAGCTCCCAGTAAAGGCAGGGAGGACAATAGATAACAACAATGGACATTTTATTTATTTATTTATTTATATTTATTTATATCTGTATTTTTGCACATCCATCTGCACTGTTTTTATGTGTGTTTTCGGCTGCTACTGGATACTTGAATTTCCCCTGGGATTAATAAAGTATATATCTATCTATCTGTATATATATCTATCCACCAATTAACTTATCTATTCATGATCCATGATTCAACTTATTCACCCATGCACGACCCCTTCCCCCCGCCCTCACTCCTCATCGTTTCCCTGACTCTTTCTGCCTTCATGTAGGGGATTGGTCGAATGATTCTGAAGGAGGAAATGAAAGCGCGCTCTGGTTGCCATGACAACGACCAATGGGGGAGTGGCCGCAATTCCTGCAACAACAGCAAGGAGGCACTGCACAACATGACAGACCGCACACTAAATGGCTGTAAGGCTGTGTGTGTGTGTTTATGTGCACATGTGTGTATGTGTCTGTGTGTGTGTGTATGTGTGTGTGTGTGTGTGTGTGTGTGTGTGTGTGTGTGTTTGTGTGTCTGTTTGTGTGCGTCTGTGTGTGAGGGTATGTGTGCGTGTGTGTGTGCGTGCGTGTGTGTGTGAGGGTAAGTGTGTGTGTGTATGTGCGTGCATGTGTGTGTGTGTGTGTTTGAGTGTGTGTGTGCACCACCTGCCCTTTCGCCGTAGTGTGAAATGTGTGTGAGTGCATGTTCAGACCAGATTACACTAAAAAGACTTGGAGACAGAGATAGAGTGTGTTTATAAGTTGCTGTAATGGAACAATATAAATACAGAGAGCGAGTGGGGGAGAAAAGGAGCGCGAGGAACGGAGGGGGAGAGAGAGCGAGAGAGGGGGGAGGGAGTGACTAGAGCGAATTGGAGCTGGTCAAGAAGATGTACGACCTGAATCAGGGAGGTAAATCATCGTCACATTGCACCATAGAGAAGAGAGAGAGAGAGAGAGAGAGAGAGAGAGAGAGAGAGAGAGAGAGAGAGAGAGAGAGAGAGAGAGAGAGAGAGAGAGAGAGAAAGAGAAAGAGAGAGAAAGAGAAAGAGAAAGTAATGGTTAGTGGGTACCTGGTTCCTTTATCTCCCTCAATGCTTCAAATTAAACCAAAAAGGCTTGTTTTGGATTTACTTAACAAAGAAAACTCTGAACAGGTTACCAATCATTGGAATCATCTGAATACAACCTTTTTATTTTGCCGGGGAGTTTAATTAATTTATTTCTACATATCTTAGTTATTACTGAAGTAATTAGTAAGTATTGCCCAAAGGACATCTGGTGTTTAATTGACGCCTCAGAACAGCATTTGCTCTCTGCGTACTTCATGTACTGCCCTGACAGATGCACGCTTACACACACACACACACGCATATATATATGTTTATCTCTGTCTGTCTGTATGTCTATCTGTCTGTCTGCCTGTCTGTCTGTCTTTCTGTGTGCAACTCATCCGTCTGTTTTATTTGTCACTTTCTTTAGATAATTGCATTCCCTGTTAAGATGAGCTCTCTTTTCTCTTTTCTCTTTCTCTCCCTCTGTCTCTCTGTCTCTCTCTCTCTCTCCCTCTCTCTCTCTCTCTCTCCCCCCAGCCCCCCGGTCGCTCTACAGTGCTGACAGTGGTAAGTGACTCATCAGTGCGTAGTAAACCTCTGAGGTCATCAGAAGGAGCAGGGTCAATGTCACTGCCTAGGTGATAGACATCTGAGTGGGGTCCCTCACGATGTGTGTGTGACATGATTGAAGCCTGTGTGTTATCGTGATCAAATTTAAATGGGGTCAGATCAAATGAGGTGGTGTGTACATAAAATGTTGCCGCAATCAAATCATGTGCTGACAGTTATGTATACTCTAACAGAACACCATGCGCGCACACACACACACACACACACACACACACACACACACACACACACACACACACACACACACACACACACACACACACACACACACGTCTCACACACACACACACACACACACACACACACACACACACACACACACACACACACACACACACAAACTACGCCACACACATACACAAACAAGGACACGTGTGAAGAGGGGAAGGTATAGGATGGGTAGTGGTGTATCACCAAACTCGCAATTTAAAACCAACCCAGAGACAACAAATACTTGGTTTATCTCTACTGCCCTCTGTTGTTGTAGCGGTGTCATCACATGACATCGACCAGGCTCTGTTTGATTGGGCTCAGTGGTTCATCGGTCCCTGTCCCCTACATAGTTGACCATGGGAGGGATTCTTCAGGTAGCGTGTAGGGGGAGTGAGTGGGGATCTCAGCTGCTAGTTTTGCCCCCACACCGTGGCCTTTTTGGATGCCATCCATCAAGTACCATCTGTTGTCTCCTGTCTGTTCATTTCCTGATCTGATGCTATCCTAGCAAACAGCTACCATCATGCTTCTCTTATGCTAGTACCTACTTCAGACCTGCAGACCTCTTGCTTCTGACTGATCACTCACTAAAAGAAAAGAGACATCAAAATCTGTTTATCTGTATTTGTGTATATATCAGATAATGCAGATTGGTTTTCCCTCCTAGATATGTACAACAAATGTGGCTCGCTGCCCAGCTACGGACGAACCGCACTCCCCAGAGTAAGTACCCTCTTCTCCTCTCATCATGCGGTACACTAGTGATGTCAGCCTCTCTGGTGGGTCACTAGTGATGTCAGCCTCTCTGGTGGGTCACTAGTGATGTCAGCCTCTCTGGTGGGTCACTAGTGATGTCAGCCTCTCTGGTGGGTCACTAGTGATGTCAGCCTCTCTGGTGGGCCACTAGTGATGTCAGCCTCTCTGGTGGGTCACTAGTGATGTCAGCCTCTCTGGTGGTCAGCAGAGCCTCTCTGGTCACTAGTGATGTCAGCAGTGCCTCAGCCACACTAGTGATGTCAGCAGTGCCTCAGCCACACTAGTGATGTCAGCAGTGCCTCAGCCACACTAGTGATGTCAGCAGTGCCTCAGCCACACTAGTGATGTCAGCAGTGCCTCAGCCACACTAGTGATGTCAGCAGTGCCTCAGCCACACTAGTGATGTCAGCAGTGCCTCAGCCACACTAGTGATGTCAGCAGTGCCTCAGCCACACTAGTGATGTCAGCAGTGCCTCAGCCACACTAGTGATGTCAGCAGAGCCTCTCTGGTCACTAGTGATGTCAGCAGTGCCTCAGCCACACTAGTGATGTCAGCAGTGCCTCAGCCACACTAGTGATGTCAGCAGAGCCTCTCTGGTCACTAGTGATGTCAGCAGTGCCTCAGCCACACTAGTGATGTCAGCAGAGCCTCTCTGGTCACTAGTGATGTCAGCAGTGCCTCAGCCACACTAGTGATGTCAGCAGTGCCTCAGCCACACTAGTGATGTCAGCAGTGCCTCAGCCTATCGGGTGCTGAGTGTGTCAGTGCTCATGCTTTCGTATGATGCTAGTGAAGACCTCCTGACATGCTGTCGTCCTGTAGCCGGGCAGCGCTGGCGGAGACTACTTCCAGTATGACAGCGATAACTCTGTCAACTGGCAGATCAAAGGTAGGCCCGAAGAACGAACCCTCGTCAATCAATCAAACTCTATTCTTTAGTTTGATCAAATAAATAATGATAATATGCATGTAAATGATATTACATAGAATTACCATAAAATTGGATGCGATATGTCCACTTTTCCAAGCTTACAGAATCCAAACTCTCATATTCTAGCCCCCCTTTCCCTCCATGTCTCCTCCCCTCGTTCAGTGTTACACCACATCTGCTAAAGTCCGGTCTCTGATCCAGGTGTCTCTGTTCTCCTTCTTTGTCCTCCAGAGTACAAGGTAAAGAGAAGCCATCCCTCCTCAGTGTGACGAGCGGCTGAGTCCACCGCCAGCAGCTAGGAAGTGTTTCCGACAGTCGTGCTTATGCAGGAATTCTTCCTGCATAGGTGTAGAGAAGAGTGTGTGTGTGAATGTGCGTGTGTGTGTGGGTTTGTGTGTACGTGAGTCTGTGTGTGTTTGGGTCTATGTGTGTGTAGGCATGTGTGTGCGTGGGGGGGGGGGCGTGTGTCTGTGGGTCATTGTGAGTGGTTTTATGTGTGTGGTGGTCTATGTGAATTAAGCCTGTGTGTGTATGGGTCAGTGTGAGTGTGGGACTGTGTGCGTGGGTTTGTGTGCGTTGGCCTGTGTGTGTGTGTGTGTGTGGGGGGGGGGTGTGTGGGTCTGTGGGTCTTTCTGGCGCTCTATGGACTGCCCGTCTATTGGATGCTGTGTCTGTGGAGCTGTGTTTATGCCTCAGATCTGTGTGTGTCTCAGATCTACCCGTACGAAGCCCTGGTGGTCACCGTGAGAGGACAGCACAGCCTGCCTGCAGACGTGGACCGAGCGAGGCTGGAGGTGAGGAGCAAAGGGATGATAGGGGTGGAGGTATGGTGGAGGTGTAGGTGGAGCTATGGTGGAGGTGTAGGTGGAGGTATGGTGGAGGTGGAGGTGGAGCTATGGTGGAGGTGTAGGTGGAGGTATGGTGGAGGTATAGGTGGAGGTATGGTGGAGGTGTAGGTGGAGCTATGGTGGAGGTGTAGGTGGATTTATAGGTGGAGTTATGGATGGAGGTATAGGTGGAATTATGGATGGAGGTTTAGGTGGAGTTATGGATGGAGGTATAGGTGGAGCTATGGATGGAGCTATAGGTGGAGCTATGGATGGATGGATATGGATTTATGGATGGAGCTATAGGTGGAGCTATGGATGGATGGATATGGATTTATGGATGGAGGTATAGGTGGAGTTATGGATGGAGGTATAGGTGGAGCTATGGATGGAGGTTTAGGTGGAGTTATGGATGGAGGTATAGGTGGAGCTATGGATGGAGCTATAGGTGGAGCTATGGATGGATGGATATGGATTTATGGATGGAGGTATAGGTGGAGCTATGGATGGAGGTATAGGTGGAGCTATGGATGGAGGTATAGGTGGAGCTATGGATGGAGGTATAGGTGCGATTGTATCCCCCCTGGTGGAGGCAGGTGTTCCTTTAGACCTGGATGGATGGGGCTATGGAGGTATAGATGGATGTAATGGTCGTGAGACCAGCAGGGGTCACTAAGGGACGGAAGGATGCTGGGACTGATCTGTAGTTTCCACAGCAGCTCACTGAACCTGACCGCCTATGAAGCACTACCAATACATCTCTTTGACACTTAAATTAAAAATTAAATTAAATATTTGATATGATCTCTTGGCCCGGTGTGGGACATGAGCGGACAGCAGTACGAATGTGGACTCCCCTGTTCGCACGAGGTGGTGCTGGTGGTGGCAGGGGTGGTGTCGGAGACATGAATACTTTATGCATACTCGGACATCCAGAGCTGAGTCAGCTCCCTCACTTCATGCATTATGGAGCGAGCAGTCCTTCTCATACGACCACTAGAAACATATGGGCTCCTTCTAATCCCAATCACTCATGGCCGTCTTCCCTCCCACTGTACTGGCTCCACTCGGTTCCACTTTGTGTTTCCATCACAAGCGGGCTTCCTGCTACAAGGTGTGTCTTTGACTGCTTGTCATGAGTTGATTACACGACAACACTCACACATTTATTGACAAATCGTCTTATATAATAGCCTACCGTATCATCTGATTGATTAGTTTAAGAGACATTTAATATTTGGGGTTGCTTCAGACGGACTGAACACTCAATGATGAGTTCAGTTTAAATTTCAATATTGCCCTTTTTGATTCATAATTCCAAAAAGTCGGTTGAGAACTGATTTATTTCAGATTAGTCCCGTTTACACATTGGACAATGTTTCACAGGTATATTATAATTCCAAGAGTGCCACAAAATGTCCTTGTTATGAGGAAAACACTGCGTTGAATCTCGATATGGCGTTCCAAACTCGCCTGGGCTGATGTCCCCTTAGCCCAAACTGGTGTTTGTTCCCGGGCGTAACATTGTGGCCTCTAGTGCCCCTAGCAGGGTAGGAAAGTCTCTTCACGTGAATCTCCCCTCAGGGATCAATAAAGTATATCTTCTTCTTCCTCCTCCTCCTCCTCCTCTCTTCATCTCCTCCACCTCTTCTGCCTCCTCCTCTACTCCTCCTCATCTCCTCCTTCTCCTCCTCGCTCCCTCTCCTCCACCTCCTGCTCCCCTCCTTCTCCTCCTCCTCCTCTCCCTGCCCCAGCGCCACCTCTCTCCAGAGGAGTTCCACCGTGTGTTCGGGATGTCCATGGCTGCCTTCGACCGGCTGGCTCAGTGGAAGAAGCAGGAGCTCAAGAAGCAGGTGAGGCTCTTCTGAAGAAGCCTTTCCAGACGTCTCCATACTGCCACAGACCGCATCATGTGATCCTGACACCAGACCGATGGACAGAAGTGGAAACTCTTTCCTAAAGAGAACAAAAAAGGCCTTCCACTCTTTGGAAAGGTTGGACTGAAATGAGCAACGGAGCACTTCTCCAGAGGACATTTCGTCACAGTACTCATGGTTCACATGCTTTTCCAAGATAGCTATCCTGGGAACGTTCGGAAAGAGGGATTGAAAGGAGTGTATTTTTTGGCAACAGGTGGGCAGGCAGTAAAAGGAAATATGGAAGAGTGGAGGGATGCAGAGGAGCGGTATTTCCAAAAGAAAATTTTTGGTCTCTGTGGAACCTGCATCTTCCTTTATAACCAGCAGATGGCAGCGTGTTAACAAAACCACATGCAGCGACCTCTTCAAGTGTACTGAAGGTGCTGGAAGAGGTTGTTTTAGGTAAGAAGAAAAAGCAGCACATTGGTTTTCATATCATAGATTAATATAATTCAACAATACAGATAGCAACACTGTTTTAACCAGGTTGGTTTTAACTACATAGAGCATAGTCCAGTGCAGACAGACTTGGTCTGGCGTTTGTGTGATTCTGGTGTGACTAACAGACATTAGGAGGTTTACAATGTGTGGGCACTGGAAGGAACAAACCAAACGCTTATTCTTTTTTAATGTAATATTTGCATGTTATTTTCTGAGCCATGGAGCTTCAGAATGAATGTGTCATCTCCCCTTTTGAAAGGTTTATTGGTGCAGTGAGATGCATTGATTCCCATGAGAGGAATCATTCTAGTCCCCATCTGGGTGACTGACAGAGAGAATACCTGAGGGGAGTTTAGGACGATGGGGAAGGTTTGAAGTTTCACATTTTAAAATCGTTTTTTACGTTCAACAACATCCTAAATGATCTGTTGCAGTTTTCAGAAACCATCATTATGCTTTAAATTTATTCTTTGTCGTTTGTGTGTGTGTGTGTGTGTGTGTGTGTGTGTGTGTGTGTGTGTGTGTGTGTGTGTGTGTGTGTGTGTGTGTGTGTGTGTGTGTGTGTGTGTGTGTGTGTGTGCGTGCTCGTGTGTGTGAGTTAGGGCTAAGGTCCAAGGTTAGAGATAGTTAAGATCTGTGGGCTCATCAGTTTGAAAATTCCAGTCTCTCGCTGCAGAGAAGATCAACCAGAGAAAGGGAGGAGGAGGAACAGGTTGGCTTGGTGGAGGGACTGAGGAAGGCAGGTGGATGATGAAGGGACTAGGAAGTGAGAAAGGAAGGAACTAAAGACAATGAGAGCAATATGATGAAAGGAAGGAGGTGTAGAAATGGGCTGGGTAAAGGCAGAAAATGTGATGTGTGGCAGGTTATAAAGACTGGACACATACCTTACCAACTTGACAGACTGGCTGGTAGCTGAGCTACGGTGCTAGCTGGATTACCCTGCACTGCTAAGGATGAGAATGTTTAAGGTTTGTGGAAATGTACCTGTGACAAATGGAAATCCTATTAGTCTTTGGAGCTCAGACCTTGTGTCTGCAACACGTCTGTCTGTTTATAGGGGTGCTTGTGATTGGTTTAAATTCCCTAAACTATGATGCATTTTCAAATTGTAGGCAGAAAAATAAAAAGTTCAATAGTTTTTGTTTTGTATTATTTTGCACATCATGTAGGCCTTTCTCTGTCTATATACATTTCTGCTGTTGAATAAATCAAAAGCTGCTTATTAACAGTTGTCATCATTCTTAATATTTAAAAAATATATATTTCTGATTGTTTACATCTTTGTGTGAACTGTCGGATGGAAAACATGGGAGGTGACGTGTTTCCGACGTGCATTCTACTCGCACTAGGACCAGGGGCCGATCCATATATGGGCTCAGGATGCCGATTCAAACCACCACGGTCTCTCGAGCGGCCGCACTGAGCGGATCAGCCCAAGTCGGCTACGACAGTTCGGGAAACAAGGCGAACCCGCCTCGCGTCGGAATGCTGTTAAGCTGCTTCTTCCACAGTCCACGGGATCTTTATAGCGAATAAACGACAGTGTTCAGTGACCGGACTAACTGACTAACTTAATGGAATCCAAACGACAGAACGGTGAGTACACTATCGAATTATCTTCTTTATTAGTTTATCCCATATTCGTATTTTACTTTTTTTTATGACTCAAACTCGATCCGAAGTTCCAGTCTGGAGACATACCCTGAGCTCGTAATGACATATGTGCTTTGTGCCTCGAGAAAACTTTATAAAGGTATGCCTTGCTCATGGGTCAACTGTAGCGGTAGAGTGATGTCATACACCTAGACGTGTGCGCGCGTGTCTGCGGCGCGTGCATGTGAGAGGCAGAGCGCAAGAGGAGTTGTGAATGGGGAGGAGCTCCGCAGGTAGGCCGCCTCCAGGGTGACGCAACCTGATGCTCACCACCGAGCGCCCCGCTGGAGGCTGCCCGCTGGACGGAAGCTCCGCGGCTGCGGGGGCCGCTGAATGCCCGCTGTGTGTCACCGTGCCCCGGCGGAACACGCATTAGAATAAGGAACAATAAAACATTGTAACACACACTCATGGGATATTATTATGCAGATTAAAACAGAGATAGGCCTACTATTAACGTATTCCTGAATTGAGGCTAATAGATATAGAGAATTTAATCATACAAATTATTGAACAATAATTGAATGTGGGCGTTTATAAAAATCAACCTTTTATACAATCAATTGAAATAGCAGGAGGCATACTTTGCTGTACTGTGTGTATTCAGATACCTCCTGCCTGTGTGTCTCTGAGGTTATACCCTGATTAGATAGGCCTACTGAAAGATTGTCCGAAAACAGCCAGAAAACAGAAACAGGAATGTCCCCCTTCCCTGTATTCTCTGCCAACGCTATTTTTAGAGGAAACTCTTATTTGGTGAAGCCAGACTTTTTTCTTTTTCTCTTCAATCCGGCGGTTGAACCGCAGGCGAGTCATGACATCGGCCACTGTTGATTGGCCAGAGAAAAAGACGAATTATTATGGGATGCAGCGGCAGCAGCCAAAGTGAAGTAGCACTCTTGTCTCAGTGGGTCTGGCACGGACGTGAACTCTGACCTCTGGGTGAGAAGAAGTGACTGTCTGTTGGTGGAGGAGGGGGGTTGGAAGAGTTCAAATGGATGGATAAAGAAGATGACGGGGGGGGGGTTTGGCATCTGAGCGAGTACCAGACTCCCCCTCTGGGGCTGGAGCGGACACGAGGAGGCCTGTGGTGGTCGAGATCAGAGAGCAGAACAAGACTGAGGCCTACTCCTTCATCTGGACGGAGCAGAACTCACATCAGAGCAGGACTTCGTAGTTCGTAGTCATGTGAGAACGTAGTAACAAGTAACAAAGAGTATTCAAACGTTTTAAAGCTTGCTACAGTTTGTATCATCGGTCAGCAACCCGTTCAGGGTTGTTGAAGTAAATCCAGCCGACCCATGAAGGAGTTTGCCCGTTTTTTTTTCGCGTTCGGTCCAGAAGTTGTAAAGTTTGTTTGGGTGGGGTGTGGCCCTGTGGGGGGCTGGGATGGGATGTTGACGTTAGGGAAACAACATGAAGGCCGACTCTGGCCCGGGGGATGTCTTAGTCCTCCTACGGGCAGGAGGAGATGTGGTGTACTGTGAGACGAACAGGACCACAAAGAGACGCTGTTGTGTTGTCCTCAAAAACACATGCACTCGCACACACACACGCACAGACACTAACACTCACACACAAGCAGACTGAATGAGTTCATGATTACGAGTCGCATGACCCCTGGTCTCATGACTTCTGTTTTTCAGAGAGCTTCTTCACAGATATAACAGAGAGAGAGAGAGAGAGAGAGAGAGAGAGAGAGAGAGAGAGAGAGAGAGAGAGAGAGAGAGAGAGAGAGAGAGAGAGAGAGAGAGAGAGAGAGAGAGAGAGAGAGAGAGAGAGAGAGAGAGAGAGAGAGAGAGGAAAACAGGAGGGAGGTCTTTACTGAAGACCCCCCCCCCCCCCCCCAACTCTGACATACGAACACCAACACTGAACAACACTGGACTTGATGATGGGGACGCTCCAGTGCGTGTGTGTGTGTGTGTGTGTGTGTGTGTGTGCGGGGCAGAATAATAGTTCCTGTCAAAAACTCAGGGACAGGGAACAACAGCTGTTGATGTGAATTGCATGTACAAACATGCACACCACACACACACGCACAAATCACACGTACACACAAACCACACACACTTACACACAAATATGCCTACATTATGGCTGTAGGCCAGGCGTCCGCCTACAGCGCTGGATGAGCCTGACACTGCCAGAAGAACTCGTTCACACACCCAACACATATAAACCCACTCACACTCACATAGCCCCACTCCAGAACCCCCCCCCCCCTCAGACACACACACACACACACACACACACACACACACACACACACACACACACACACACACACACACACACACACACACACACACACACACACACACACACACACACACACACTCAGAACCACCAGCATGCTTTTCAACAGACACTTACTGCTGTTACTCTGAGCCTTCAGCATTGTTTTCAGGCCCCTGGGAACTGCTTCCATTCAATTCTATTCACAGACACATTGTACAGGCACAGACGCACACTGACAAACACGCACCCACACACACAGACCACATGCCTCCTACACAAACACACGTGCACATGCACACACATACAGCACAGCTGCTGAACGTATCCTTTAACACAGAATGGACGTGGACCATGCAGCTGTGCTTCCACACCCCTCACAATGTGGAAGTGTGTGCGTGCGTGTGGAAGTGTGTGCGTGCGTGTGGAAGTGTGAGTGAGTGCGTGGAAGTGTGAGTGAGTGCGTGTGGAACTGTGTGCATTTGTGTGTTTGTGTGTGCAGGGTCTGAGCAAGTACAAGTATGTGTGTGTGTGTGTGTGTGTGTGTCTATGAGTGTGAGTGCATGTGTTTCGATGTGAGTGCATGTGTGTATGTGTGAGTGCATGTGTGTGTGTCTGCCTGTGTGTATGTGCGAGTGCATGTGTCTTTGTGTGTGCATATGTGTTGATGCACATGAGTGTGTGTGGTGAGTTCCTGTGTTTCTTTAGGTTTTGGAGAGCATTGTTTGTCACTGGTCGTGTACAGCGTGTTGAGCCACTAATCACAGCCCTCCTGGAGACAATGGGCTCCGTTCATATTTATGGGCGAGCGAGCCTCAGAAGTCGCTCCTCTCTCTCGTTCTCTCGCTCCCTCTCATTTCCAGTTTGTTTGTGTTCTTTTCTCAGATCTTGGATCTTGTTTTCTCTTGTAGACACACAAAGTATTTCTGCAACAACGATTATATCTTAGTGAAGGAATGTTAAAAAACTCACAGAGAAAAGCTGGCCTTCTTTGTGCTGGGTGTGTAACTCTTTACAGTATAATGTCAATATGCTATACTGATATGCTTATAATATAGATAATCCTATTTTCCTGCCATCTTATTTTAATGTCTATTCTCTTGTCTCTGGGCATCAGATGCTTATCTTCAGCACACTGGCAGGAGATGAACTGGGTGCCAGGACACAGATATATATGAAATAAATATAAACAAATGTATTTATCTTAGGCTTGACGCACTGGGTGATAGGAACAGAGCGATGTGACGGCAGAAAATACCTGATACATGTCAACTAATACAACTTTGACCCGGTGACCATTTTATGGTCATTAAATCTCTATCATTGAAAAAAAGTATATAAGTACAACAGCAGAATGAATCATCATGCAATGTGTCTGTAGAAGAGACATCTGCAACTGAACACGTTTCCTACTCCTCCTTGGTTAAAACAAATCACCTCTCCAAGGATAAACATCGAGCAAAGGGTGGATGACTGTTATCACATGAAGGGTATCTAACCAGGATGTTCCTCTTTAGGTGGCCTCGTTTCCCTTGTTGAAGACCCCCCCCCCCCCCACCCCCCCAGCCTGCTCACCCTACTGGTCAGCTCTGAGCAAGCAGGATGTGTGTGTGTGTGTGTGTGTGTGTGTGTGTGTGTGTGTGTGTGTGTGTGTGTGTGTGTGTGTGTGTGTGTGTGTGTGTGTGTGTGTGTGTGTGTGTGTGTGTGTGTGTGTGTGTGTGTGTGTGTGTGTGTGTGTGTGTGTGAGGGTTCCAGGGAGTGGGCCAGTCTCAAGGTCACTGACACAACGAACATAAAAAACACACACATGTCCATCCGATTATTCACTACTCTAGCGTCTAACACACGCACACAAACACGCTCACACACACAGACCCAAAATGGGGGGGGGGGGGGCAGAGTTGAACAAGATAGTTTCTCAAACCCGCGCCTTCACAGAGGACAGGAAACACTGGCAGACAGTCACTGAGACCAACTGGTAGGGCTGCTGGGAGAGATAAAGTCATACGTTAAATATCTGTGTTGTTGAACGCTTCTGCTCAGCTGTTGGAACAGGCGCTAAGCAAGCAGGAGTTCCAAACTCACTGTGTCCTCTTTACCCTCTGAAATAAAAAACCCTAGTTTGTGTGTCTGTGTCTGTGTATGTGTGGGGGGATGTATGTGTGTGTGTTTTTGTCTGTGTTTATGTATGTTTGTGTGTGCTTGTCTGTGTGTGTGTTAATGTGTGTGTGTGTGTGTGTGTGTGTGTGTGTGTGTGTGTGTGTGTGTGTGTGTGTGTGTGTGTATGTGTATGTGTGTGTTGATACCCTGTGTTGCGCTGACACACACACACACACACACACACACACACACACACACACACACACACACACACACACACACACACACACACACACACACACACACACACACACACACACACACACAGTACAGTGCTTGTCATGGGACCAGGAGGAGCCCTGGCCTGAGGAGCCCCCACGGCGGCCTGTGGACCTTCTGATCACCACCCTGTGTGTGTGCTCCTCTCAGTGGCCGTGGAGCGGCTGGTCAGCGAGCTGGGCCTCCTGCTGAAGATGCTGGACACGGAGAAGGTCAGCCCCGCCACCGCCGACAAGATGGTCTCGGTGAGGAGCATTCTGGAGACGGTGCAGCCCACAGGTAGGGGGACCCGCCACGCCTCTTCCTGTGATGTCAAAGGCACAGGAAATGAAGACAGGGGGATGTCAAACAGATTAGTTGGGGTGGACTGGGTTTATATGTACTTATTATTGTTTATGTTTTGAATTTTAATTTGATCAAAGGCGGGAAAACGGGGGGGGGGGGGGGTGGACACAGTCGGTGGCCTCCTTTGCTGAGTGAAGATTACAAGATTATTTAAAGGATTGTGGCTGGCTACAGGCGAAACCCATTGGTCTTATTTCAACAACACTGCCTGCAGCAAGGAGGAATATGCATAAACCTGAGGGATCCCAACCAGCAGCCTTCAGCGTATCTATATATATATTTGGTGTCATTAATGATTTTTAAAGCAAAAGAACGGCGTTCATTCGAATCGACATCAGAATTGCAATTAGAATGAACATGAAAGAGAATTTGCATACAGCTTGTACTGCACTGTAGCTGTGAGGAATATTATGTGACAGGTTGATTGCCTGGGATCTGTCTGCTGAGAACAGCCTGAAGGAAGGGAGATTTCACAATTCCTCATCTTGTAAACAAACTAAATCCGTTGAAGCCAATAATTTGCAGTTGTCAAAGTCAATCAAGACACAGATTTCATATTCTTTGAGCAAAGGCTGCTGCTGCAAGCCTTCTGTCACAGTGACGTCAATCATCCCTCAAAGTAAATGGAACATTTCCATATCTTTCACTCCAGCATTTCATCATCAATATAGTGCGTTAAATATAGAGCCACAGTAGCGATCTACAAGATGCTTTGAGTTTGTTAATTACAGCACACTGTCAGCTCAACACAGCTGTGTTGAGAACACAGGCCTATTCCAGTATGTTCTAGATGGAAAAATAAATGAGGTTGTCCCCTGTTTCCGTTATTATATTTCTCGGGAAACAGACGATGACTTGGACGGGTATTCCCGGGACTCCCATTTCCCTGGTATAAACCACCGAAGAGCGACAGCAGCATAAACCTTAACCACCAAGCGTACACACACTTACAGCGCTGATGTTAGGAGGCCCCTGGTACGACACGGTTTAGCAGCTCAAGAGAGGCTCGCTCTCACCGTTTAACCAGACCACTCTGGTGCTGCAGCCAGACATTTACACACACACATCAACACGTTATAGGCTTTATACAACAACACAAACTACAACTACTCAGACTCCAACTGTCAACACTGCTCAAGGGAGCAGCGAAGAGGTTTCCAGCCGGTGTCCCTTCAGTGAGAGAGTGACTGGAGCGGTAATGAGATGTAGAGCTAAGAGGATCAAGAAGGTCTAAGGTCTAACCAAGAAGGACATGGATGGCGTGGGGGGGGGGGGGGGGGGGGGGGGACACCAGACGTTCCCCGAGCTGCCCCTCAGATACACACCGTACCAGTGGACATGTGTGTGCCTGGGGGACGGTGAACACCAGGTGCGGTGTTCACTCCCCCCCCCCCCCCCCGTGGTGCCCACCCACCAGGCGTGGTGCCCTTCCCCCCCCCCCCCCCCCCCCCCAGGTACACATTGTACTGGTGGATTGTGTACATAGAGTCTCAAATGGTGGCTATGGGGCCAGCTCTAGCTCCTGCAGCGTTCGTCTACTGACTAAACCTCTAATGATTAACTTGATCCAGTTAGGAAGGCTACTGCTGGCTGGTTGGGTGCACAACCAGACAGAGAGCAGCTTGGACAATCCCTGGCTAATCAAGGGGATTATATGTTGTGTGTGAGAGCCTTTTTATACAGCAGGAGATGTGAGCTGTGCTGGAGTAATGATATTTAGTCAAATGCTGGTTAATGTGGGTGAGAGGATTGTTCTGTGTGTTGTACAGGTGTTTGTGTAGATTACAGTAAACATACATATCAATTGGTCTGTAACAAAGTATTAACATTTAATAAATACAATAAATAATCATTAACCATAACCATAATATATTCATACCATTTATCTTATTCTTCATTGGAAGATTCAATATTCAAGATTACAAATTATATTATGTCGTTGGTGTATTATATCATCTCTTTTTGAACATGAGTTTAATAATTGATTGTGTTGTTCTTGACAATACAAGTATTATCAGCATGTTTTCACTCTTAAAATCATTTGCAGTTTATGCAGTGCTTAGAGTGTCTTAGTTAAAAGCTGCATGCAAGATGTGAAACAGTTGGTTAGTTTGTTTTCAAACAAACATGCGCATATAGACATGTATATTTTCAATGTCACTACTAGTGAAACAAACTTTTCAAAATTCAGATCCTGCTCCAAAGCATTTCCTCTTTTGGTGGGAAAACTTGCATTGCATTGTTCGATAATCCAGTTGTTTATCGTTGATGTTTTGGAGGTAATCAGACTAGCTTCCACCTCAATCTTTCTTCTCTTGTTTAGGGAATGGGTCAGACCTCTACATGAACAGCTGTCTCTATGGCAACGGCACAAGCTTTGTCGAGTCCCTCTTTGATGATTTTGGTGAGTAGGCTCCAGCCACGCCTTTCCATATCTCTGGGTTTGTTCCTAAGCTTGTGAGCTTTGCAAGAAATTGGGTCAAACATTCGGTTAACAAGTTCCTCAGAATTCCCAAGGCAGCCATGTGATTGGCTGCGAGGGGGGGGGGGGGGGGGGGGGGAGGACGGACCTCTGGTATGTTTGATAGAGACCCCTGGTTTTGTTCTTCCTGTTGGGAGAAGACTTCTGGCCCTGCTGGATTAAATGCTTTGAACCAACAAACCAATTAATGCTTTATGACTTTATAATGACTTAATTACAATGGTTCTCTTAACAGTGGGAGCACACGTTCTGTGACTCATATGCAGTGGCTCAGTGATTAAAATACCTTGACAATAACATTTGGCTACTATTACTCAAAGTATTACTTATAGTTTATTAACCCTGATCTACATCTACTTAATATATATATATATATATATATATATATATATATATATATATATATTTATACATCAACTTTGTTCCCATCGCCTATCCTGCAGACTGTGATTTGCACATGCTCAGTGCGTCTCCTGTGGAGCAGAAAGAAGAGGAGAAAACTATCCTCATCAAATCGGTAATCTCTCTCTGCCTCTCTCTCTATATATATCTAGATATCTAAATCTATATATTAATTATCCTGAGTTTTGATTTTGGATTGTGATTGGTTCCCTAGATACCCACGTCCACGCCCCCTCCACGGCTGACCACGCCCCCTCCACGGCTGACCACGCCCCCTCCACGGCTGGTCACGCCCCCTCCACGGCTGACCACACTACCTCCTCGGCCGGCCACGCCAGTTGCTGATGACTACTATGAAGAAGCTGTTCCCCCTGAACAGTACCTAGGCCCAGGGACACACAGTCAGTACACACAATCTCTCTGTCTCTGTCTCCCTGTCTCTCTGTCTGTCTGTCTGTCTGTCTGTCTGTCTGTCTGTCTGTCTGTCTGTCTGTCTGTCTGTCTGTCTGTCTGTCTGTCTCTCTCTCCCACTCTTTGTCTCTCTCTCTCTTACTCTCCTACTCTCCTACTCTCTCTCTCTCTTTCTCTTCTCCCTCTCCCTCTCCCTCCCCCTCTGCCTCCCCCTCACCCACTCCGTCCCTCACAGTGGTCTGTGTCTCCCCCGTCCCTCCAGGCTCTGGTTACTGTGTGGAGGACGCGTACTATGAGGACGCTGACGATAACTACCCCAGCACCAGGCTCAACGGGCCCCCCAAGAACTCCTGTGAGTCTGCCTCCCCCTCCTCCTCCCCCACCCAGACCCCAGCCTCCTGATCCCCCACCCCGACCCCCACCCAGACCACAGCCTCCTGGTCCCCCATCCCGACCCCCACCCAGACCCCAGCCTCCTGGTCCCCCACCCCGACCCCCACCCAGACCCCAGCCTCCTGGTCCCCCACCCCGACCCCCACCCAGACCCCAGCCTCCTGGTCCCCCACCCCGACCACCACCCAGACCCCCTAGCCTCCTCCTCCCCCACCCAGACCCCAGCCTCCTCCTCCCCTACCCAGAAACCCCACCCAGACCCCAGCCTCCTGGTCCCCCACCCAGACCCCCACCCAGACCCCAGCCTCCTGGTCCCCCACCCAGACCCCCACCCAGACCCCAGCCTCCTGGTCCCCCACCCCGACCACCACCCAGACCCCCTAGCCTCCTCCTCCCCCACCCGGACCCCAAGCCTCCTGCTCCCCCACCCAGACCTCGGAGAGTCCTGATTGGTGTACGGAGAGTGCAGCACTGGCAGAAGTGATAACAAATGGAGAAATGATTCCAATTCACTGACAAACAGACATGATCAATGAATCAGGCCTGTGGGCAAAACACAAAGACGGAAGAATGCAGGAACAAACAGATACAAAACCTGAAGAGTTAAATAGAGAATCACACTGGTGAGCACATCTCACTGATTGGCACAGGGGAGATCATTAGGAATACCGAGGAGGCTGAGGTTACCAGGGAAACATCTGAACCAGGAACTGGAAGTAGAGCGAGCCCAGGAGGCCACTTCTGGCTGATATAAAGTCCTGCAGTGGGTTCTCTGAGCTGAACGGCCGCTAGAAAGAATGTGACCTGGCCAGAGTGAGGCGACACCTGAAGCAGTAACTTTGTCTGTTGTTCACACCACTAATAATAGCGTGTAATAACGCCCAATGAATCCTCTTTGTCTCCGCCCAGACAACGACTCTGACGCGGTCAGCAGCTCGTACGAGTCCTACGAGGAAGAGGACGAGGAGGCAAAGGGGCGGGACCAGGCCGGGACGTGGGCCGCCGAGGACCCCTCCAACGGGTCGGTCCGGGACTGCCGCATCTGCGCCTTCTTGTTACGCAAGAAGCGCTTCGGCCAGTGGACCAAGCAGCTGGCCGTCGTCAGGGACAACAAGCTGCAGGTAGGCAGGGAGATGCAGCCCAGGAAGATGGACAAGATGTCCATCTGCAAGTATCACAGCGTAAAGGAAATGAAACACAAAGGTGTGTTGTTTTGAAGGGTCTGGGAAGCTGGACAAATGTAAGAGGTTCTTTATAGATCGCAGACGCGGATGCATGGTTCACTTTACTAGGATATGAAGAACGGGCGGATGTCTGTTTATTCTTATCGCCTAAGAAGAGGCCATTGTGTTTTCTCTGCAATGCCACTGACTACCCTTCATCGTTTAGGATGTCCTTTCTCCTTTGCCATCGAGCACAAGGGTGATGAATGGTCTCACTTCCCATGCACACAATATCTACTGCGCTGGTCAGAGGGGACTTACTCAGCCTCCAGAGGAACAGTCCAATAAATCAAAGCTAGAAAGCTTGTGCACCCAAATCTTATCTTAAAATAGTTATGTGTATATTCAATCCGTCTTATTATTCAGTCTTAAGCCCAAACCACAGAAAGAATGAATTGTGTGGGAGCATGACCCAAAAAACGAAAGAATGATTGTTTTAACGGAGCAGGCCAACGAGCTCCCGTGTAACGGGCTGTATGTCTCAGTCACTTCGTGTAAAATCCAAAAGGATTATTTAGATTTGCCCGCCACTGTGGCGTGCTTTGGGCTTTATGGTTGAAAATGCGTTGATCTGACCTAGTTCACCTGGTCTTATCTCTGTGTACTCGTCGCCCCCTCCACCCTCCCTGCTCCCCCTCAACGGACAGTGTTACAAGAGCATCAAGGACAGCACCCCGAACACGGAGCTCCCGCTGAACCTCTGCAACGTCATCTACGTCCCCAAGGAGGGCCGCAAGAAGAGGCACGAGCTGCGCTTCTCCCTGCCTGGCGGCGAGGCCCTCGTGCTGGCCGTGCAGAGCAAGGAGCAGGCCCAGCGCTGGCTCAAGGTACCGCCCCCTGCCACCCCCTGAGGGAACACCGCATAACGCCCCGTAGCACTCTTCAAGGCCCCTGTGTGTTCAGTGTGTGAGCAGGGGGCCCGTGATCCGCTCGGGCTGAGAGCCTCCTCACTCACAGGCCGTGAGGGAGGAGGGTTGAACAGGGTTGTGAAGGAACTGAGCAGGAACATGAGACTCACAGAGACATGTCTATGCAGGCATATATATATATATGCAGACATATATTTACTGACATATTTACAGACATATATTCACAAACATATTTACAGACATATACTACGTGTGATCGTCAACACACAGTACAGCTACATTATAGAATTAGAATACGACGTCCATATAACCGACCGAAGGCTGGCGATACACTGGCACAGGGAGGCTGCAGTTTAAAACAACAACCCTGGTATGGAATGATGTGGTGGTCAGCGTTGCTCCCCTCCGCCCTTCAGGTGGTCCAGGACGCCAGCAGCGTGAACAGCAACACAGAGTCCCATGAAGGAGCCCCGTCCCCCATCATCCAGAGGAAGATGGAGCTCGATAAGGTGGGTGTGTGTACGTTTTGCAGGAGAGTGTATTCTAAATCACTACCAGGGTGGAGTCTGTCCATGGGAGGTCGTCAACCCGAGTCTCGCCTCCCATCTGTCCCTCTCTCTTTCTATCCGTCTATACATCGATCAATCTTTCTGTCTGTTTGTCGGTCTGTGTAGCCCCCCCCCACCTCCTTTCCTTTCCAGCTTCTCTTTTCTTCTTCTTCTTCTTCTTCTTCTTCTTCTTCTTCTTCTTCTTCTTCTTCTTCTTCTTCTTCTTCTTCTTCTTCTTCTTCTTCTTCTTCTTCTTCTTCTTCTTCTTCTTCTTCTTCTTCTTCTTCTTCTTCTTCTTCTTCTTCTTCTTCTTCTTCTTCTTCTCCTCCTCCTCCTCCTCCTCCTCCTCCTCCTCCTCCTCCTCCTCCTCCTCCTCCTCTTCCTGTAATCTGGAGGAAGAGGGTCAACGCTGTTGTTCTCTGTTCCCTCCGACCAGATGCGAGTGACGGACAAAGGGGCCTCCGACTCGGATAGCGGGCCCCCAGGGGACCCCCTGGCCCCCGGGAGGGACGGCGACACGCTAAGTAAGATTCCTCTGTTAAACCTGGTGGGGGGCGTGGGTTACATGAGAGGGCCCTGGTTCAAACCCCAATCGGGCGAAGGTTGTGACAGGGCTGTGGTCCTACGGGTTGGCTCCATGCAGGACACTGTTGTTTGGGGTACACTCCCACCTGGGCCCCCACTAACACACCAGCCCTAATGGACTGGCTGAGCCTGGATCTCATCTTCATGGGTCAACGCATCACAGCACAAACCTCAATCACCAATCAAATATGAAACACTGTGATTCAACTCACGGTAAAGAACAAACTCAGAGTAAAGGACCAAAGCATACAAACACAGACACGTTTCAGTGCGCACAAAAAAAAATACACACAGAGCGTAGAAACACAGAAAGGATGAGGCCTGGAAGGGTGGAATAACAGATGACAGCGAGGTGGGTCAAAGGCGAACATGGAGATGTTCTCTGTGCTTTCACACACTGTTTACGGACAGCGGGACCCTGAACCCAGCTTAACACGGGACAGTTTGCCGGACACAGGAAGTGAGGCAGCGCCGATAGAGTATCCTTCCTGTGTTCTTCCTGCCATTGTGCGGACATCACAGGAAGTAGACTGGGCGTGGCGTGCTGCACCTGGAGGTGACCTGAAGTACACACCGTAGATCGTAACCCAGTGTCTACAGCTGTTACTTGGAGTGTTCATCATGTATCCTTGATTGCCTCTTCTATACTTCTATACTACTATATAGCGTATGCTTATGTGAACAATGTCATTATGAGACGTATTTGGGGCAACAACCTTCGTGAACAAAATGTCTCGATCATGTTTGTTTGAGAGAAATATTAAGACATAAACTGATTTTTTTTGTTTTTATTTGATTATAGATTCCAAATTCCGCTGTTTACATTGCAAGGCCCATTACACTCCCAGCCGCCTCAGGCCGTTCACACAAGGAGCTCACGAGAGATCTCTGTTTGATATGTACAGGCCTGTACAGGTTCAGGTGTGTATCTGAGGCACAGTCTCTGAGAAGGGGCAGGAACTGAGGGGCCGCGGTCTACCAGTGGACATCGCTTTGGATGATGCGGCAAATCGAGTTCAATAATAGAAATGCAGCGATAAGGACTCGGATAATAGAACCGTAAGCTAGTACGGCAATGTTTTAGACAAAACAAACGCGCCATTGCATCGCGGATTGTTGACGCCCAGTGAGGTCTGAGGGGATGTCAGCCTGTCTCTCACACAATTCCAGTGTTGGTTGACAACTGATGTCTACGGGCCCTTTCCCAAATGCACTCTTTCCCTGCAAAGTTCCAGATGATGTCATTCATGGGGTCATGTGTGAATGGGAACAGGGATAAATTCCCTGGAAATCTGCACCAGTAATTTGCCTGTCGACGATCTAGTAACATTTCCAGGTCACGCACGGTTGTGTTGGGCATTAAAGCAGTCACATTGCCGGGAGAAGCATAAAGGGTTATGTCTGTCACACAAGATGCTTTCACGTCAAGCCAGCAAACCAATCACAATGCTCCAACATCTATGAATCGTTGGCTGTTTATCTTAACGTTCCAATGCGTTTCTGGTCATTCGCTCACAATATCGATGATATCTATAGCCTTTTCATAGAATGGCTGAAATCAAAATGAGCGAGGTCCTCTCAGTCTGTGAGTTTTACGGCGGTGAATCGATGAATGTGTTGCAGTAGCCCCCTCTACTGGACGGCCCCTTGGCCCTTTCCATTCCAGCATTGCTATGCCATGTGTTAAAGGGTGCAGTACGGAAATCTTCCAGAACATAGCTGTGTGAGTAGGGAAACTCCCTGGCAGTGCTGAAAGGTTATCCCAGTAATTTACCAGGAACCATGTGGCTTTCCTCTCTCGTCTGACCGTTCAGGTTTTGAAGAGAGGAAACACTTGTGTAGACAAGGCCTTCACCATTCATGGGTTAAAAATAAAATGTAGGCTTTTATTTTTTGTATTGTATTGTTTCTAAAATGTACCAACTTGAATTTGTTTTTAAAGGCCGGGGAAAACGGGGACCACTGTCTGAGCTCACGGGATCCATGAAGAAAATCAACCGCATCATCAGCTTCTCCAAACGGAAGCCCCCCTTGCCAGGAGACCCACCCTCCTCGTCTGATAACCAAGACAACACTTGCACCGGTGAGCGCAACCATTTCAGTCAAGAATGGCTCATTGATGATATCGCAGATTGATGAATACCCAATAGTATCATAGTGCAATTTCTACCTGACCTCTGACCTTCCTTTTGTAGACAGTATATAATCATACAAATCTATTTAATCTGAACTACACTTTTCTACTGCAGTTTTTTAAATCATTATATAGTAAAAGAATTTGAAAGTTTCGCTATAAATCTTTTTTTCTCATCCACTTTTGCCCTAGCCTGGTTCCGCCCGCCTAAGTACTTCTGCTCAATTTGAATTTCCCTCAGTACTAGGTCTGGGTATGCGGTATGTTAGTGGGTTTTCTCCGTCTAAATTTTCTGCGTCCAATCAGCGAACAGAGGGAGTGGCTGAGATCAATGACGTTAAAGTCAGCTCTCGTTGACGGACATCTTCACGCACGGTGTTTGGTTTGTTTACAGCCTGCGCGCAACGTGATTCCCGGCCAAACGTTAGCGATTGATTATGGCAGATCCAGAGTGGCACTGGGCAGATCCAATAGTTTTAAACTACAACAGACAACCGCCTTCAAGTGAGTTAACGTTTGTGAAATGAGTAGGTCCAGTACGAGAGTCTGGTAGGACCAGGCTACTTTTGCCCCACCCAATGTCGGAAAATCTCAAAAGACACTGAAATTGATACATCTACAAATGTCGCAGCAACCCAAGCCACCAGAGGGTGCCAACGAGAACCAGATATAGTGCAGGTTTAAGATGTTTGACAGAAATATATTTAGGTTTTTCAAAATGCTAGCAATGCATGATGATAATCTGAACACGTGTGCACTTTGTTAATTTTATTGGTGACTTCATACCAAAATAATGAATGACTGAATGATGGTGACTTGACCGTGAACCTGGAAGACATGACTAAACGATGCTGAGTGGACCCTGAGCCTGGAAGACATGACTAAACGATGCTGAGTGTACCCTGAGCCTGGAAGACATGACTAAACGATGCTGAGTGTACCCTGAGCCTGGAAGACATGACTAAACGATGCTGAGTGGACCCTGAGCCTGGAAGACATGACTAAACGATGCTGAGTGGACCCTGAGCCTGGAAGACATGACTAAACGATGCTGAGTGGACCCTGAGCCTGGAAGACATGACTAAACGATGCTGAGTGTGTGCAGGCTACCTGAGCGTGTGTGTGGGCGGAGCCTGGAAGGAGCGCTGGTGTGTTCTGCGTGGGGGGACCCTGTACCTGCAACGGGACCCGGGGGACACCCGCCCCCCCGTCATCGCGGTGCCTCTTGTGGGGGCCGAGGTGGTCCCCGGGGGCCTGGGGCCCAAGCACCCCTTCTCCTTCCGTGTGCTGCAGGCCGGCAAGGAGCTGCTGGCACTGGAGGTACGAAACAACCCACATAACATTCATATAGAACACAATGTATGGCCTGTATGGTAATAATGTTCTCTGTACAGGACTACATACACAGCTACATAACATATAGAACACAATGTATGGCCTGTATAGTGTCGTCCCTGTGCTGGATTCAGGGAAAGTGGTTTTCCGAGTTGAAATAGATTGTGTGTGTGTGTGTGTGTGTGTGTGTGTGTGTGTGTGTGTGTGTGTGGTGTGTGTGTGTGTGTGTGTGTGTGTGTGTGTGTGTGTGTGTGTGTGGTGTGTGTGTGTGTGTGTGTGTGTGTGTGTGTGTGTGTGTGTGTGTGTGTGTGTGTGTGTGTGCACCAGGCTAGCTGCTGGGAGGATCTGGGGCGCTGGCTGGGTGTATTGCTGGCGAAGACGGGCTGCAGCACTCTGCCAGAGGAGCTGCACTACGACTACATAGACGTGGAGACGCTCAGCGACATCCAACACGCTGCCAGGAACTCCTTCCAGTCAGTCTGCACCCTCTCTGCCTCAACTCACCCTCTCATTCTACCTCAACTCACCCTCTCATTCTACCTCAACTCACCCTCTCATTCTACCTCAACTCACCCTCTCATTCTACCGCAACCCACCCTCTCATTCTACCTCTACTCACCCCTCATTCTCCCTCAGCTCACCCTCTCATTATACCCCAACTCAACCCCTCATTCAGCCTCAACTCGTCCCCTTATTCAGCCTCTACTCACCCTCTCATTCAGCCTCTACTCACCCCCTCATTCAGCCTCCACTCACCCCCTCATTCAGCCTCTACTCACCCCCCTCATTCAGCCTCTACCCTCACCCCCTCATTCAGCCCTCTACTCACCCCCTCATTCAGCCTCTACTCACCCCCTCATTCAGCCCTCTACTCACCCTCTCATTCAGCCTCTACTCACCCCCTCATTCAGCCTCTACTCACCCTCTCATTCAGCCTCTACTCACCCCCTCATTCAGCCTCTACTCACCCTCTCATTCAGCCTCTACTCACCCCCTCATTCAGCCCTCTACTCACCCCCTCATCAGCCTCTACTCACCCCCTCATTCAGCCTCCACTCAGCCTCTCATTCTGCCTCTACTCACCCCCTCAGCCTCAATGATTTTGATTCCCTTGGTTTGTTTATTAAGGTCTGTCTGTCTGTCTGTCTGTCTGTGTCCGACAGGTGGGCTAAAACAGGCACAATTTCCTCTAGCAGCAATTCAGTCGACTCCAGAATGTATGACGAGGTCTACGAAAGTATTCTGGTGAGACAATACATTTTTGTGATCATAAAGCTGAAATTGGTTTAATTCCCAACGCAGGAATAACAATGAAAGCATCAGTTGCTGAAGGTGTAAATACCTCATACTCCCTTAAAAGTAATCCACACTATAATACACTGGTACACTTCTAAATGATGCTGGGTGAACGCCATGACATGACAGCTTCACTCTGCTGCTGCCAACAGCTGTTACTGTTGGCTGAACATTCCGTCATTAATGATGATCACCACATATCAAGAATAATATCAGAACAGCTTTGGACCTCCAGCCCGGCCACCCAAACACAGCCTGCATCTTCCTTCTGTATTTGTAATCACTTTCAGCCACATACGACAACATCCTAAGCTAACAGTTTGAGTTTTAGGGTAATGTTTGTGAATATAATCTATGTATGTCCATGTATATGTATGTGTGTGTGTATATATATATGTATGTATGTATGTATGTATAATATATATATACTCCCGGGCAGGATGGGGCAGTGGAGGCCAAACCAGGCCAGGTGAGACGCCACGCCTCCTTCTCCAGCAGAGGCTCTGATAGGACGGAACAGCAGGCGGCCGTGAAGAGACACGCCTCCAGTCAGTATTCACCCCTTACCTGTTTATTGCAGTATCTATTTCTCACGTGGACGTCCCGCATGTTAGTTAGTCTCTCCGTGATGGCCACACTCCCTGGCTCTCTAAAGCCACGTCAAGGTCTGGAGGTCTTGTTTAATGACGGGAACAGACCACTTCCTGTGAGTGTTAGGGTTAGGGTCGAGTGCCTTGCTCGAGGGCAGGGGCGACGGGTTCTCAAGCGCTGAGTGGTTTTCCAGACGTGAACCAGTACGGTCGTTACGGGAAGACACGGGCGGAGGAGGACGCCAGGCGGTACCTGAGGCAGAAGGAGGAGCTGGAGGAGGAGAAGGAGCAGCTGAAGCACACCCTGCTGTCCGTCCGCCAGGAGAGGAGGGAGGTGAAGGAGCAGCTGAGGAGCGGAGCAAGTGAGGAGCAATCCCAGCGCCGCTGTCTCCGGACGTATAGATCCCGGTCTGACCTTGGGTGTGTGTCTCTGTGTGTGTCTGTGTGTGTGTGTGTGTGTGTGTACAGACCTCCGGGGGGAGCAGCGCCTGGCCCAGCTGGAGGTGGTCTGTAAAGAGAGAGAAGAAGAGAGGGTGGAGCTAGAGCTCAGACTGACGGAGGTGAAGGAGAACCTAAAGAAGTCATTGGCTGGCGGGGCACTAGGCCCGCCCACTGACAGCAGGAACAGCATCAAGGTGAGCCACTGGGACCAGACCAGCTCTGTGGTGTGTGTGGCTACGCTCTCCGATGATATTGATGGGGGATGAATTATGCATGAAGGAGCCCCAGACAAATAGCCTCTCCTTTTTTCCATTATCGCTCCTATTAATCTTCTCATTATAAATTTAGCTTCAGCATGCACAGTGCACTCTAAACATAATGTAACCATGGTTATTAATTCAACTGTTATCATTCTATTATCTATTCTCGATCCACACTGTCACGGCACCATAATGCTGAAGATACCTGAAGATCGATCCTAATAATATAAAGGAAAGTACCCATTGAGGTTCCTCTGCTCGGATTTAGAAGAAGTTTGTGGTAGAGCCCGACCGATAAAGGATTTTTAAGGCCGATACGATACATAAAAAAGAAATTCCAGAAACGCCTAACAAAACATAGAGATTTCCCTAACATTGGTTATTTCTAGTTAATTATGAGGCCTCGCTAAAATAATAAGGTATTGCAGTTTAAAAATAAACTTTATTTATTTATTGTTTTATTGTCACAACAGAAAAGAACATCAAAATATATTAAAGTTCTGGTAAATAAAATGTCTAAAAATACAAACTTAAGATATGACACACAAAGTCCTTTGAACAAAAACACAATAACCCCAAAAAATAATATCTATATATTTTTTAAAATATTAATTAATCTGTCATTATAAATGCCGATGCCGATAGTTTGGAAAACGCCTAATATCGGCCGGTAATATCGGCCCGCCGATAAATGGGTCGGGCTCTAGTTTGTGGTCAACAGTTTGGTCGTCTCTGATGTTTCCTCAGCCTCATGAGTGTGTTCATGTGTGTGTGCGTGTGTGTGTGTGTGTGTGTGTGTGTGTGTGTGTGTGTGTGTGTGTGTGTGTGTGTGTGTGTGTGTGTGTGTGTGTGTGTGTGTGTGTGTGTGTGTGTGTGTGTGTGTGTAGGCCCAGGGCAGGAAGGTAGAGAAGGTCTACACTGAGAGCGTTCCCGTCAACTCAGCCTCCGAGCTCCGCAAGCGGCCCCCGTCCTGCTATGCCACGTCCGGCCGCGGCACCGTCATGCAGAAGGCCAAGGTGGGTGGAGGAGGGGGTGGGTGTGTGGCTGAGTGTGTGTGCGAGTGCTGTGTGTGTGTGTGTGTGCGTGTGAATGTTGGCAAGCATCTCTACCCCCGCTCATTTTGCTCGTGATTTATTTTCCAGGCGTGGGAGTCCAAGCAAGTGGTCTGAGCTGGCCGACAGACAGACGGACAGGTCGGGTGGAACATGGGACGGATGGACGGAAGGACTTTAACAAGCACAGCACAGAGTCGCAGCTGATTGGTGGCCTCATGAGCTAGACAGGAGTGCGATGAGGCCGGAAGCTTCAGGAATCAGAGGAGGAGGAGGAGGAGGAGGAGGAGGAGGAGGAGGAGGAGGAGGAGGAGGAGTACGTGTTCAACTCTCACCTCCTCCCAAACAGCCGGTCAGACCGGTTGTGTGTTGATCAACTGTCAAGGAAAGAGCGAGTTACAGCCTGCCAATAGAAAAACATCACACCGGATACTTCCATGGTGGAGCCGTGCTTCTGTTTACTGAGTTAGAAGAGGGGCCCCCCACTGTGAAGACCCTCTGTGAGACAGAGATCGATCGCATCATCAGTGGAATTCTCCCGCTGTTGAGCATCATCTTGGTGCTCCTCTCCAACAATACCAAAACAGTATATATTCATTTCTATCATTTCTTTGTTCTTTAATCTGAACTCTGTGTGTGTTTGTGCACACAACCACATGTTGTGTGCTTGTGATTGTGTTTATCTTCGGTCGCTGTGCAGGACTTCATGGGACTGGGAAAGGGATTTAGCATCTGTTAAATTAACCTTGCAATCCCAACTATGTAATTTAACTTTTTTGAATGTACATGTTAGTGTACAGTCTTTACTGTTGATTTTGTAGACTGTAGATAACTATTTGATTCTTTACAAAAGGCTTTCCCTCCTAGTCCTTATGTCCAGACACTACTAGAGAGGTTTTTATATATCAGGACTACCTTAAGTTAATTAAAGATATATTGCACGTCCTGTGATGTGAATTTACTGTAAACAATTAGAAATGCTTTAAGAATATGACGACGTTTCTGAAACATGAGACGTATATCTGGATTCTTGCAATGTGAAAAAACTTTACTAAAACTTTTGTATCGCTGTTATCTACCTAATCTACAGTGTTTTCCTCATGTTTGACCCTTGCACTTTATTGTGTTGTATCGTGTTTTCTGTTGCCTATCCATAAATATTTTTTAAAATTAAAAACGTTTTTGCTTTTTATTAGCACAGGCGCACACACACACACACACACACACACACACACACACACACACACACACACACACACACACACACACACACACACACACACACACACACACACACATACACACACACCACAAGTATTTATTTCCTTTGGATAAGCAGTGATGCCGTTCTCTGATCATAGTGTCCATACTCACTCGCCACCACTCACTAGCTGCCACTGCCGTTTGGCTCTTTTGTTTCCTTATGGCTGTGACGAGCAAACATGAGCATTCACCTTAACACAAGCATTGTTTGAATAAGACATGAATCACATGACATTTCCTTAGAAAGAGTTTATTTAGTGCATTTCTAGTTTTTCCTCGGCAGGAACCAAAATACGATAATCTGTGCACCCGTTGGTTCTTCATCAGAGCTCTGGTCCAACGCCATTGGTCCACTGACTATATCCTGGTGCAATACTAATTGTCCTGTTGTGTCCATAGACCCTCCCATTGGCTCACTAGTGTTCTGGTGGGACGCAATTGGTCACTAGTGATTCTCTTTTGTCGTCGGGGACACAGAGCAGGAGAAGCGGACCTGCAGCATGCTGCTACTGAGCAGACGTCCACAGCTTCCATGCAACAACAAACAAACAAACAAACAAACAAACAGACAACGATGACCCAACGAACGGAAAGGAATGCGTTGGCGGGAAGAAGGAAACACAGAGAAGCATATACAGATCACCAGAGTCCTCGGGGATTTGAGAGGAGGACCTCTTGCCAACCTCTTCCTAGATGGACACGGCTGTGCTCACAATTAAACACTCTCTCGCTCTCTCTCTCTCTCTCTCGCTCACTCTCACACACACACACACACACACACACACACACACACACACACACACACACACACACACACACACACACACACACACACACACACACACACACACACACACACACACACACACACATCCCCTATATACAGCGGCTTCTGACTCGCCAGGCGTACAGACTTAGACACACGCATGCAAATAAATCCACGGATTCAATGATAAGAGTACAAGGAATACTGAAGCTGTTCTGAAAAATCCTACCTCAACCCAGGAGCTCTGTGTAAACATAGCATTCGGTATAATAGATAAAAAGTGTAATTCTCATTCTTCCCAGCTCTCTGTCTCTGCTCCTCTTCCCTTCAATTTTGTGCCTTTCTTTTTTCAAGCGATACTTCAGCGGAAACTTTAAACTCTTTGGTTCTGTACTTAACAGTCTGCGTAATCCACAGCTGCGTCTGTGTCTCTCCGTTTGTCTTTCTGCTCTCTTGTGCGCTACTCTCACACCTTTTCCCTCTCAGATGTTAAGATATAATACAGTATCTGGAACAGGACTCCAGGGAAGAGTAGTCAAACCCAGAGCAGGGTCCCTTTGCAGACTACAGCTGCTCCGACGTGATTGTCCTGGGTGTGATAGTTGTATTTACATCACAGTAGGTCACAGTGGGGTCCGTACAGGGGGAATAAATAGCACTCTTCTTCCTCCCTTCACTCCAACCCTCCTCTTCCTCCTCTCTCTCGTCTTCTGTGCTCTTCCTGCTCTGCTCATCTACCTCCACCCCTCAGTAGCCTGCTGTGCAGGCATGTCTGCCTGAGATCTATGTGTGTGTGTGTGTGTGTGTGTGTGTGTGTGTGTGTGTGTGTGTGTCTGTGTCTGAATGTGTTTCTGTGTGTGTGTGTGTGTTTCTGTGTGTGTTTCTGTGTGTGTGTGTGTGTGTGTGTGTGTGTGTGTGTGTGTGTGTGTGTGTGGTGTGTGTGTGTGTGTGTGTGTGTGTGTGTGTGTGTGTGTGTGTGTGTGCGTGTGTGTGTGTGAGTGAGTGCCTGTGAGTGTATGCAGTAATGGAAAGTTCCAGGTTCCTGAGCTCCATCTTGCACTGAGCCAGGTAGTTCCACTGATTGGTATGTTGGTCTGTTGTGCTCATTACACTAATGCACCAGACTCTATTACTGGGAGCTCTTTCATTTGGGTAGCCTGGAGTTTCCACTTTTATGTATGTTTGAGTTTGTGTTTGTGTGTGGTGTGTGTGTGTGTGTGTGTGTATCAATGTGTGTCCTTGTGTTTGTGTTTGTAATAGTGTGTATGTGTATCTGTGTGTGTGTGTGTGTGTTTGTATACATGTGTATCTATGTTTGTGTGTGTGTGTGTCTGTATGTGTGTGTGTGTTTGTGTGTCTTTGTATCTGTGTGTGTGTTTATATGTATCTGTGTGTCTGCGTGTGTCTGTGTGTGTGTGTGTGTGTGTGTGCGTGAGCGTGAGTGTGTGTGTGGGGGCTAGGAGGAGTCAGTGGGGGTCTTCCCTCCTCCGTTGAGCAGAGCTGAGGCGCTGCGGCTCTTGGTGGGGGTCCCGCTCCCTGACCGCGAGAACTCCGTCAGGTCGTGGAGAGATGGCTCCCTGTACATGGCCACTGAAGACACACACACACACACGCACACACACATACACACAGATACACAAACAGACACACACACACACAGAAACACACACACACAGAAACAGACACACACACACACACACACACACACACACACACACACACACACACACACACACACACACACACACACACACACACACACACACACACACACAGAAACACACACACAGATTAAGGCTTTAGCTGAATGTGTGCTCCATTAGTTGAATGTCTGGGGCGCTGTACCTCCGTCCTGGTGCGTACCTTTGAGGGGTTTGGGGATGAAGTGGGCGGCGGCCTTGCTCTTCTTCACGTGGTTCCCCTTCATGACTCCGCCCTCCTTGTTGAGGCCCAGGTACCAGGCCCTGCCCGAGGCCTGCTGGCGGTACATCATGGAGGAGTACGTCACGTAGTAGTTCTCAAACACCGACTCCTTGAACTTGCACTCCGGGGTGAAGTGTTCCTGTAACGCAGGAGGGCGGGGCCGCGGCATTAGTTCACATGAATGAGTGAGTTAATGAATGAATTGTTACGGTGGAACCGTCAGCTTGCAATGTCACGTTCTTCTCCCAAAGACTAAGCCCTTCCACTGTAAATCTCCTACTGGAAGATACCAACAAGCTGCAGGTGGAGGGGTGGCCTCATGATTCCTATGGAGCTGAGCATGGAAGCCGACCTAGCGTTGGTGGCTCCACCCTAGCGTCGACGGAACAGCTCACTTCCTCCACCTTCACGCTGTGCTCAAAGTCCAAACTATTTCAACTTTGAAGTTGACTCATCGAAGCGAGTCAAAGCGTGAAGCCATGTTCCAACACCCATCCTACTCTCTGCTGGACACTCATTTTGTGTTGACCGCGACCCCGGAGATGGTATGAGCCATCGCACACTGACCACATCTGAGTCACTGGCCAGCGCATACAGAAGCAGCAACATGGACTACTAAAGGTCAGGGTCAGCAACACTGACGCTGAAATAATGGACGGACGGGGCGTGTGAGTGGATGAATGGATGGGCGGATGAACAAAACAATCATAGACTCATCCATTCAGCCGGGCCTGTCCCTCACCCTCTGGCTAGAGAACCCCCAGTCTGAGCCAATCACCCCCCCCCCCCCCCCCCCCCTGTAGGCTGTAGGCTCTGAAAACAAACTGCAACAATTTGATACTGCTGACATCTGCATTTCCTGACTCCTCTGTCTCCATGGCAGCCGGCTCTCTGTCCAGAATACCAACCAGCCCCACGGGGCGGGCGGCCGGGGGGGTGGGGGGACGCACGCACACGCAGAGGAGGGCCGCCGTCGGTCTGCTGGGTGCAGAGACATGTACCACGTGATGTGATGTTCAAGGGGGCCAGCGTGTCTGAGTGTGTGTGTGTGTGTGTGTTCCAGATGCCGACGTGACTGGGTGTGTGGGTATTCAAGGAACTGAAATGACTGAGTGTGTGTGTGTGTGTGTGTGTGTGTGTGTGTGTGTGTGTGTGTGTGTGTGTGTGTGTGTGTGTGTGTGTGTGTGTGTGTGTGTGTGTGTGTGTGTGTGTGTGTGTGTGTGTGTGTGCGCGCGCTTGCGCGTGCGCGTGTGTGTGTGTGTTCAAGAAGCCGTCGCGACTGAGTGTGTTTGCGTGTGGTTTTGGCTCCATCCATGGAACAAGTCAAGCCATGCACTCTGGATAACAAACCAATTAGTTTGTCCACAGGCCTGAAGCTGTGGACGTTCTGTATTGTGTTCCATGAGCCAAAAGACACTGGAGGCTGACCGGTGTGAACGCGTAGACGATGACTAAACTAGGATTCCCATTCATTCATTTCATCAGGCACACGACTGTGACGCTCGGAACACAGGAACAGGGGCATGAAATCCAATAAGGGGATACAATCATTTGGAAATCAATGGAATAAGGAAATTAAACAGTGACAACAAGCACAACACGACAGACAAACAACAGACACACACCGGGGCACAGAGGTGTGCCCCGGTGTGTGTCTGTTTGTGTGTGTTGCGGGTGCATTTGTATATGTATGTGTGTGTGTGTCTGTTTGTGCGTGTGCATGTGTTTGTATGTATGTGTGCATGTGTTTGTGTGTGTGTGTGTGTGTGTGTGTGTGTGTGTGTGTGTGTGTGTGTGTGTGTGTGTGTGTGTGTGTGTGTGTGTGTGTGTGTGTGTGTGTGTGTGTGTGTGTGTGACTTACAGAGGTGTAGAGAAATCCCTCATTGTTCATGGCCAGATACATTTTGGTCTGGACACCCTGAATGGCCACAACACGCAGTCCCACTGGAATCAAATTAAATATAGCTGTACGCACACACACAAACACACACACACACACACACACACACACACACAGAAGATAAGACTTTATCAATACATGGAGGGAAATTCAGGTATTACAGCAGCAGAAATAAAACAAGAGAAGACGAGTATTCAAAAAGCACACACACACACACACACACACACACACAAACACACACACACTCCACAATAAGCACATACGCTCACTGCAATTACAGAGACACCACGGATCTCACAGCATGAGAGTGATTATATTGGTATCACACATTTAGAAGGACAAAGGTTTTATTTCTAAAGGCCATGTTATTTTGACTCATCGCATCGCATCTCATTACCTAAAAGGCTGTGTGTTTAACAGTTGTACAGCATGTAGTCTCTCTAACAGTTAGCTTGAGTGAATACAGCAGTTAGTCGCTCCAAAAGTTAGCCCGATGGGTGAATTCAGCAGTTAGTCTCTAACAGCTAGCCTGAGTGAATTCAGCAGTCAGTCTCTCTTACTTTTAGCCTTGGTGAATTCAGCAGTTAGTCCTCTAACAGCTAGTCTGATGGGTGATGTAGTCTCTACATCACCCATCAGACTAGATGACAGCTAGCCTGATGGGTGATGTAGTCTCTCTAACAGCTATTCTGATTGGTGATGAAGTCTCTCTAACAGCTAGCCTGATGGGTGATGTAGTCTCTCTAACAGCTATTCTGATTGGTGATGTAGTCTCTCTAACAGCTAGCCTGATTGGTGATGTAGTCTCTCTAACAGCTAGTCTGATGGGTGATGTAGTCTCTCTAACAGCTAGTCTGATGGGTGATGTAGTCTCTCTAACAGCTAGTCTGATTGGTGATGTAGTCTCTCTAACAGCTAGCCTGATGGGTGATGTAGTCTCTCTAACAGCTAGCCTGATGGGGGATGTAGTCTCTCTAACAGCTAGTCTGATTGGTGATGTAGTCTCTCTAACAGCTAGCCTGATGGGTGATGTAGTCTCTCTAACAGCTAGCCTGATGGGTGATGTAGTCTCTCTAACAGCTAGTCTGATTGGTGATGTAGTCTCTCTAACAGCTCGTCTGATGGGTGATGTAGTCTCTCTAACAGATAGCCTGATGGGTGATGTAGTCTCTCCAACAGCTAGCCTGATGGGTGATGTAGTCTCTCTAACAGCTAGCCTGATGGGTGTCGATATCGATCGATATCGATCACAGCTCTGTTTAGATTTAATTGTTGTTTAATTGCCTCCATTCATCCCACCGCCTCCTCCATAGGACCCTGTGCACGGTGCTCCTCGCCTAGTCCTCATCACGGGTGTGAGTGTGAGGGATACAGCGAGTCCCAACGTGCAGCGAGAGAGAACAACCAGGCAGATTTCCTTCACACCATTAAATAGACCTTTCTTCATCTGGCTCTGCACTTATTTTGGGGCAATTATGGCGTTTTTTATGCAGTACATTCATATTGAAAATGTGCTAGGAATGTAGAGAGTCACTTAGTTCCCTCTGGGCTGGGCTCAGCTGAGTGATGAGTGAATCCTGCTTGACTCCTGCCTGTTTTCTTAGAATTCACCCATGGCGACCTCTGAGCTCCTGTCACTAACTGGACTGACACAATGTCAGAGTAGAAGCAATAAAAAAAAGAGCAGGCCCCAATAATGTCTTGAATGGCCCAGAAATGGAGGTCAGAGCTGGACTCACTGAACGTGCTGTCCTCATCCTTGGTTCCATCGATGGTTCCATCTGGCTGCATCTGGAGCTGGAAGCCCTGCCGGCTGGACAGCCTGGTCACTATGCCCTTTAACTGGGGCTCTGGGGTCAGAGGTCAGGAGGGGAGGGGGAAGGGGGAGGAGAGGAGAGGAAGGAGAGGAAGGGAGGGGAGAGGGGAGAGGGGAGATGAGAGAGAGGAGAGGAGAGGGGAGAAGAAAGAGGAAGAGGAGAGGAGAGGCGGGGAGGGGAGAGGGGGAGATGAGAGGAGAGGGAGAGGAGAGGAGATGAGAGGAGAGGAGAGGAGAGGAGAGGAGAGGAGAGGAGAGGAGGGGAGAGAAGAGGAGAGGAGAGGAGGGGAGAGGAGAGGAGGGAAGGATATATGATGTGAAAAGACAGGCGGACAAAATAACACGTTTTAAAGTTCGGCAAAGTCAAACAGACAGCGAGGAGGGTCAAATTAGAAGACAGTCATGACAGGAGGGAACCAGATGGATACAGAGAAGAGGCAAACGGGAAGGGAGGGAAGGAAAGGAGGTGGCAACAGTTAGAATATGATATGAAGTACAGAACCTTCCAGAGTCATGTTATTGCATGACCATAGCCTCTGCAGGAAGCAGGAAGTAAAGAAGGTACCCACATCGAAAGCTTGCTCCTTATATCCAAAGACATGTTGTTCATGCCACAAACAAATACCTTGAAAATACGTTATTAGCTGCTGGTCCATACCTGATATGAGGCAAGGCTTTTTTTTTCCCATTACATTATGGTATAGAAAAGACACCTTAAAGATGGAGAAGGTGGTTTATGTTTGGTGGTCGGTTGTGAGGGTGGTGCTGATGGGGGTGAGGATGGTGATGGTGGTGGTCGAAGTGCAGCTGATGGCTGAGGTGGAGTTCACTCCTCTGCAGACCTGGGGGTCGCCTTCTCTTCCGCTTTTTCCTCGAGCCAAATAATTTGACGCGCGAGAAGACGTTGAGTTTGCTGGGCTTCTCGTTGGGTCCCTTGCTGTTGCTCGGACTGCCCGCCGTGCCGCGGCACGAGTTCACCTTCTCGCGCTCCCGTGCCTGCCGCTTCTGGCGGATGAGGGAGTTGGCGATCGCCGCTGCCCGAGACATGGTGACGGTCCCCCTGGCGGGGCGAAGAAAGGCTGTGTCCCGGGGATCTAAACCCTCCCCTCAGCGAGCATCACAACCCGACTGCTGCAGTCTCGCGGATCTCCATAATCAAAGCCCGACCAGAATCATCCATCGTTGCGTCCCGGTGATTTCGTCAAATCAGTAAACAAATCCTGTCTGCGCGCAGTGGTTTTCCGTCCGGCGACACATCCCCATCCGTTTGAGTTCAAAAGTATTCGATTAGTGTTGTTGTTGTTTTTGTTATCCAATAGGGTCGGTGGTCCCAGATGTACGACGGTCCGCCCGGTCTGGTCTGCTGGTCGGTCGGGGGGATCAACAGCTTGGTCCGTGTGAACGGGCAACAGGGACGCTGTGTTGATCACTGCAGCTGCTGCTGCTGTCACTGCTGCTGCGCGTGGGCTGCACCGTGGCCCCCTCCCCGTGTTCTCGGGGGTCTCGCGGACCTGGCTGGGAAATGCAGTAACTCCGACCTACTGTCAGTGATCGGGTCCTCGCAGCGCCGGGGGATTCAGCAGAACAAAAATGGAAGCATGATGCATCCGTGCCGTTCATAAACCTAATGCAGCCCGTACTAGTCCAGCTACCCCCCCCCCCCCCCTCCCCCCGCTCTCGCAAATATCGGAGAGAGAGAGAGAGAGAGAGAGAGAGAGAGAGAGAGAGAGAGAGAGAGAGGAGAGAGAGAGAGAGAGAGAGAGAGAGAGAGAAATGGGAGATGAATGGGGGGAGCGTGGGAAGGGGAGTAGACTTGCGTGGAATCAATCGCTCTACTACAGTAAGAGCACCTGTTGCCCGCCAGGCCCCACGTGGCATGGTGTTTACATGTTACGCTTTATATGCGAGGAGGGGTCAGGTTAAAGAGACACACATGACATTTGTAGAGATAGGGAGGTGGGGGGGGGGGGGTAACGCCATATAAAGAACATGCGTATGATGTAAGTAAGCTAATACAGTGGTAGGGACAGAGGTGACTACTGTCCCCCTACAGAACGCGTGTGGTTCAGAGAGATGGTTGGCGAAAGAGAGGGAAAGAGAGAGAGGGGGAGAGAGAGAGATGGGAGAGAGAGAGAGAGAGAGAGAGAAGAGAGAGGGACGAGAGAGAGCAGAGAGGGACGAGAGAGAGAAGAGAGAGAGACGAGAGAGAGAACGAGAGAGAGAGGGCGGAGGAGGGAGAGAGAGAGAGAGAGAGAGAGGAGAGAGAGACAGAGAGAGAGGAAGAGATGAGGAGAGAGAGGGGGGGAGGAGATGGAGAGAAAGGCGAGGG